>NC_092253.1:5620000-5730000 GCF_036320965.1 Panulirus ornatus
GTGTGTGTGTGTGCCACAGACTTACTCTTTGTGACTAACATCTGTATATTACAGTCATACAGATTAATACCAATATAGATCCGTCGCTTAACATACCTGTCAATTTCTTTGTTTAACAGTAGCGAGGCCCCGTCAATTCAAGTCTTCGTCTGTCTGTCCACCTCTTGTCATTTCTTGAACACTGAAAGAATAGTAAGGCTACCCCGAAAACTCGAACGTTTTCTTTAATATCCCACACTGTATTAAGTTGACGAAGCGATCGTTACCAGCTATTACTAAGGCAATACTTCATATCTTCCCTCTATGTGTCGAACCGAGACATTTCATCTCTATCTTCGAGACCAGTGATAACGTGACGATCAGACACTTAGTTATCTCATCGTCTAACTGAATAGAGATATCAGAAGATAACTCCATCTATTGTCACTGGAGATGAAGCTGGGCTGTCATCATCCAACATTTAAAAAAAGGCGAAGTATAACTATATTGAGATAATGTTTCAACGCGATGCTATACCATTGATCGAGATCAGGGATACTGGTCATGAGTGGAGTGAGGGTTGGTTAGGTCTATCCTCCGCTGCAGTAAGCCGCCTGATGAAACATTTGACATTTCAATTTCCGCTCTTTGCAAATAGGAGAACGGCGAAGTTCGCGAAGAGGGCTGGCATCGATCTTGTGTGTTAAGAGGGAATGATGTAGGATGTTGCTAGTCTCACAGAAATAGCGAAAGAATGATTTTTTTTCTCTCTCTCTCTCTCTCTCTCTCTCTCTCTCTCTCTCTCTCTCTCTCTCTCTCTCTCTCTCTCTCTCTCTCTATATATATATATATATATATATATATATATATATATATATATATATATATATATATATATATATATATAATGATTACGTTCATAGAAGACGAGAAAAGGATTAATGAAACAGACTGAGTTCATAGCTATGAAAAATGTATGATAGTAGAGATAGTTCAAGAGACGTGGCCCCAGATGTGTAGAACTCCCTCCCCTCACAGGTAAAAAATATTGAGTAGTTACATATAAGAAACGACACCATGAAAATCACATTGGTATACACCAGTCAAATCCCAATACCATTATGAATTGCATCATCTGTCGTTTTACTCACCTTGTGAATCACACAGGGAATTACCCCTCCTCATCCCTTCCCTACTTCATTAGTTCATGACACACTACCTTACCATACCCCTTAAACCATTTACATGCAGTGGATCTGATAATCGGTTTATTGGGACGTGTTGTTTCTCACCTCCTCACACTGTCAACTGTGCTATATAAACCTCCCACACCCCACACATCCCCCACCCTGCGTTCAATCCTATTGGAGATTGTAATAGGATTTGAGAACGTCAGGTGGTCCTTTGGCGAAACTCTTTATTCGTGTTTTTTTGTTTTGTTTTTTGAGGAGTGGTGGGGATTCAGCCCCTAAGAGGCGAGATAGAAGGTAAATGGTAAAGGAAAAGGTATATATATATATATATATATATATACCAGCTCAATATATGATCTAGATGAAATCATCGGAGGAACGAAAGATACACTTACAGAAGATATTGAATAACGTAATACTTTTCTCTAAAACGAAAGTATCACAGTAATAGTAAGTAATCTTTCTCTCTCCTTCTCTCTGACACTTGTAAGTTTTGGAGGAATGTCAAGGAAGTGTCCAAACTTGCCACTACAAGAAAGACAACAAGGACGCGCAAAAACCTGGGGCGAAAATAAGGTTCCTTTAGCTCCACAAGATCTACAATTTTGACTTTCCTCTCGCTTTCTGATACTTTCTGTCCTTATCCACTTATTTCCTTTTTCCATTCCCCTTGTCTCTTCTGTCCCCTTTGTCCTAATCTCCTTTTTTTTCCTCCTACAGCCACTTCACTTATCACTCTCTCCTTCTCCCATACCTTTCCTTCCATAGCCCTGCATCTCTTCTTTTTTTCTATCGTTCATACCCTTTCTTGCTACTCTCTATCCTCTTATCCCTCAACTACTCGTCATACCACTCTTTACTAGCCTTTCTATCCCTATACCAAGGCTTTGCTTCTTTATTTTCCCCCCCTCCTACTTTATGTTTTCCCACTCCTCTCTAACAACCCTTTACACACGCCTTTCACTCACTCCTTCCCTATCTACGTTTCCCTTCCTCCCATCCTCTCTACCACCAACCGCGGCAGCGCCACAGAAACAACCATTGTCCAGTGCCGAGTCGCTTACCACAATACGGAGTGGGTGTTGAAATGTTCGACCAGCTCAGGAGGGAAGGACGGAACACTCACACACGTAAATTTGGTTGAGTTCCTCCCTGGGTGAGTTTGGGTTTGTCTGGTGGAGGACAGAGGTGAGTACCAGGTCGATGACGACCATTACCGAACAGTGGTTGGACGATTTAGAGATCTGGTAGGGTAATTCAAGTAGAGGGCTGCATGTAGTGGGCGGTGGCGTCAACATTTCTCGCTGGCCTAAGTAAATGGCACCATAGGCCAGGTCATCAGGTATGCAAGAGAGAGAGAGAGAGAGAGAGAGAGAGAGAGAGAGAGGACTAGAGGTGTACATAACACCTTGGCCCCTTGAAGGTTCTTCTTCAGGAATATTAAATCATCTTTAAAGGAGAAATACCTGCACTATGTACCCCCAGTTGGGAGATGTTCTGGGAGGAGAGAAGAACCCCTGATTACTACATCCATCAGGACTCTTCACCAGCTCCTTTTTTGTTAATGAAATCTTCCCAATGAAAAAAAAATATATATACAAATTCAGTGTAAACGTGAACGCTTACTAGGCTAAATGGTTTCTTTTCCTTTAAAACACCAAATACATTCGTATGTAACATTCACCTTCTTCCGATATCTTCTTCGATGGCAAGATCTGAAAGTGAAATTCTACTCATGTCGATTCCCTCCTGATTGTAAAGGGAATCCAAAACCTTATCCACTTCCCATACTGTATCCCACCCTTTAGAGAAATGACTGAAGTCTGGATGAATTTGGTTTTACCTTAGTCCTCTCACGCACCCTCAGGGAAACTTAAAAGATTATATCTATTTGCTCTTTATATTCTCTCTCTCTCTCTCTCTCTCTCTCTCTCTCTCTCTCTCTCTCTCTCTCTCTCTCTCTCTCTCTCTCTCTCTCTCTCTCTCTCTCTCTCTCTCTCTCTCTCTCTCTCTCTCTCTCTCTCTCTCTCTCTCTAAAACCATCAACATAACCCAAAGCAGAAATGGATATAAAAACGACCTGACCATTGCCACATGCTTCAACCTCATGTACTCATATGAAACAACCTAACCTCAGAAAGGCAATGGTGGCAAATATACACACCGAAATGACCAGACAAGCACGACACAAAAGTTCTCACAATCCAGTCTTCAAAACAACCACACACAACCCCATTTAAAACTACGCTCCTTAGTCAAGTACGAGTTATACCTTTTTTCTGTGCAAGTATGACATCTATGTTCATGCATAGATTTGTCTCCGGATCAGTAGATGGAACGAAAAGTATATTCTTGTACTTCCCAAAATCTATCTCGTGTTCCTGCTGTAGCCCTGTTATCCGTAAAGCCTCTCTTACCATCTGTAGCCCTATTACCTGTTAAGCCTCTCTTACCAAACCTTATTCCCCTTTGTCAATAGAGATCAACAGAAATTTCTTCAGCCACTGTAATGTTGACAGGCCTTCGAAGTCTTCGCTGCTCCTACCTCTTCATCTTCTCTTCTCTTCCTTGCCCCCTGAAGTTGCTGAAGCTTGGACAAGTTGGTTAATTAGTTGCCCAAGTTAGGTTTGCTCCCAATAGCCAGGGGCCTTGATGCTTCAGCCCTAACAGAACTCAGGTCTCACACTGCCAAACTTCATTCTCCAACGAGAGACTTTTCTAAGTGTGGTGGGAACGCTGGCTCAGTTCGTCACGAAGGGAGCGAGAGAACGAGGTAAATAATGCCTTTTGGACGATATCATGGCTTTAGGCGTTTTAAGACCCGGGGACACCTCTCTCTCTCTCTCTCTCTCTCTCTCTCTCTCTCTCTCTCTCTCTCTCTCTCTCTCTCTCTCTCTCTCTGAAACTGAACTGGCTCAGTTCGTCACGGAGGGAGCGAGAGAACGAGGTAAATAATGCCTTTTGGACGATCATGGCTTTAGGCGTTTTAAAGCCCGGGGACACCTTTCTCTCTGTCTCTCTCTCTCTCTCTCTCTCTCTCTCTCTCTCTCTCTCTCTCTCTCTCTCTCTCTCTCTCTCTCTCTCTCTCTCTCTCTCTCTTTCTGAAACCCAAAATCTTCACCCTTAGATCGAGTGATTGGAACGATTATATCACTAAACACTCATTTTCCCATCTACAGTATATTGCAAGAATATATCCTCTTTATTTTCTCTCTCAAAACCATTCTCCTAAAACAATTATCAACATCACAGACAGGAAAAACAAATTCTCTGAACAAACGCTTAACCAAACTTTTCCCCTTATCACTTAGCGCAATTAATGTCTTGATTTTCCTAATGGTAATTCAATCAATTCGCAATTAACCTCGATCACCTTGCTGGACTTTGTCAGTCTGGGTCAAAGCCAGGGGGGAGGAAATGTTGCGTAGATAACTTTATGGTCATTTTTGGGTCAGTTTTAAACGTTGTGTGTGTGTGTGTGTGTGTGTGTGTGTGTGTGTGCGTGTACACATAGGGGTTAAGACATATTGCACATATACAACGTTTTGAGACGGGAGCAACATGTATGTGAAAACTCTTTTCCCGTGATGTGTGTAAGTAGCGCTCACATACACTCATGAATACGCATAACAAACACATGGGCGCTTGAGATTCGCCCACTTTTCTTTAAAACGTATCTACGCTACTTCTCCTTCCCTCGTAGTTAAAAGGGAAGGAGTTTCACACGAATGGAGAACTCTGTCCTTGTACTCTATACTGTACACTGCGTAACATTAGAGACTGGTAGATCTGTGAGATGTGTGCGTCTAGTAAGTCTGTTTGATAAGTGAGTTAAGTAAACCTTTTTTAGATACGTGAGGGTGACAGACGTATACATTGCGTATGGAATGCGGGAGGCTGGTCAAACCTATGTAATGCGTGGGACTGTTTAAAACGTACATGATGTGTGAGACTTGTAAAAACCTATGCAATGCGTGAGGCGAGCAAGCCCGTTTACTATGTGAGGTTGGTGAAGGAACGAGAAAGACTGACGGAAGAAAACCTATTACTGAAATAAGGATCTAAGTTGAAGGTGACTGAAATCAACAAACCCACAATGACACAAAAATCAAATGATGACTAGGAAATATAAATGACAAAAAAAATGACATTAATACCTTGGTTTTGTTTTTTTTCCAATGTCATTTGTTTTCTGACACTTTCACGCTTTTGTTGATTGTTGATAACAATATAATCAGTTTCATTGTATCTCAATTATGTAGAAGAAATCTTATTTCATGATCTGAATCTAAAAGCGAAATCTGATAACGATTCTGTGTTACTTTCTTGATAAATCTACAAGAGATCAAAAGGAAAAAATCCGATATTGCCGACCTATATCACAAAGAAAAAAAGAACCCGATTTTACCTCTCGAAATTAAAAAGATAAAAACCCGATATTACCTCCAAACAGAAAAATGAAAAATTCCGATATTATCTCCAGAGATTAACAAAAGAAAAAATCCGATATTACCTCCCGAGATTAAAATGATAAAAATCCGATATTACTTCCCAAAGCCGTTATAATCCATAGGTAACGTCCCGATCCAGCTCTTAGTATGAATCCACTCACGAACGGCTTTTTTATCCGGATTGAGTCGGATTCCGTTGATGATTAGGGAAAACTTTTGGACGATGCCTTATGGTCCTGATCCTATCCAAATAGTCATGCCTTTAGATACAAACATCTACTTCAGTGTAGAAGCAGAGTGTACTCATGGTATCCCTGGCACCTTCCCTCACTCTCTCTTTCAAACTATATGTGATTCTGATCATTTTCCATCAATCCAAATGAAGAGATAGATAAATGAACAAATAGCTGGATGAATAAATCAATATTATATATATATATATATATATATATATATATATATATATATATATATATATGTCCAATCACATGTTTGTGTGGGAGTCAAAACATCTTTCATTGTGATCGGGATCCAGGAATCGGCCACATAACGACGTGCTCGCTTTACAATTACATGACCCTGGTATACGACCTTGCTGCTGGGCTATATCCGGGTGCCACTGTGAATTATACACCTTCATCATTATTTCCCAGCGCTTGTAGACACACCAGGAAATAGAAACTCTGACCACCGAGACTGCGCGAAGGAATGGTCATTTCGTAATTAAGACTATCCTTACAATTTTTGTAAAAATTTTCCAAAACTATTGTTCAACACGTACAACATTGTTTACTTTCTGCCATCGCTCTTTTAAACTGCAGAGGAAAAAAAAAAAAACATACAAATCAGATGTAGTTCAAAGCATAAATCATATATATATTCAGATTCTGAATCAGATTCATTTTGACTGGTTTATTTCGGAAAAGTCCCACCACGCACAGACAAAGCTGATTCCAGTCATATAACTTAATTTCACAGACGCTGGTTACTGAAGGATCAAATCAGCTTCCACACTGACCCGAAAACAAATGGGTTTCAAAAACTGATCACGTACCGTATCCAACACTCTAAATTTGTGCCACACTCTATTAATACAAGCAGAAATGATGTAAACTTGATGATAATCCTACAGTCCCTCACTGGGCCGAAAGAGCAAGAAAAAAAAGGAATAGAAAATGAAGAAGAAGAAGAAGAAGAAGAAGAAGAAGAAGAAGAAGAAGACGATGATGATGATGATGATGAACAAGATAGAAGACAAAGAGCATGAACAAGTACAAGAACAAGAAGAATATGAATAATGATAAGAAGAGGAGGAAGAAAAACAAAGAAAAAATATGAAAGAAGAGGAAAAAAAAAATATACCACATATTTCTTCTTTCTTCTTTCAAAGGGGATAATTTTTCCCCAAAGGCACCAGCTGAAGCACCAGAGCCCACTACAGATTCCCTCCTTATCGACAGCCACACAGGGGCATCTCTAGGCGGCCTTCTGGCTCGTCCATTACTATTCTATCGTCGGTGTAGGCGAGGGAGAGATGGCCCTATGGCGTGATGTGATGCCGGCTAGGGTGGCGGATATCGCCCTAGCCTCTCCTCCAGGGGGGATCTTTGCCTGTAATGGGGAGATCGCTGGAATAGCCCATTCATTCGATGGTTCGGATGCTATAAGATGGGAGGGTCGAGCCAGCCCATGAAATCAGAGGAATGACGTGTATATATAAGGTGTCATATCTGTGAGACGGATTCAGGCAGGGGTTCAGGGATTATGCCACGAAGCTTTTGAAGCTTCGGAAGTTCATTTCAGAAAATGTGTTCAGATCAAGGTGTACCCACAATGGTAGGATTTTAAGACCAATTATTTTTTGTTATCTATCCCTTCACTCCCCCACAAAGGATTTATGAGATAGTAGACGCTACATGATAAGCAGTAACTCTGCCAAAAGCGTGACGAAGGGTTTACAAAGATGGCTTTAGTAATGTCTCCTCCTCTCCCTCCTCCCACGCCACCACTACCGAGCCAAAGTGATTTTCATAACTAGTCATCTCACGAGAAAATGCGATGAGCCCATATTAGTCAGACGACCGGTCCTATCTGCATGCGAGGGCCATCAGTTCTGGTGTCCCATGTATTAAACTCTCTCTCTCTCTCTCTCTCTCTCTCTCTCTCTCTCTCTCTCTCTCTCTCTCTCTCTCTCTCTCTCTCTCTCTCTCTGTGTGTGTGTGTGTGTGTGTGTGTGTGTGTGCGTTTAAGTGTGTGTATGTACATGTAAAAATGATGAGTATCGAGTGCTCTTCTGCTGCAAAGATAAGCGATTCCTAAAGTCATCAAGAAAAAGAGGGAAAATGTATATTACCCCTGGCCAGTACCAGTCACAATGAGAATGTCGACTTTTGACATAACTTCAGAAAAATGAGGCTAAAGTAACTTTTTCCCTAAGATTAATGACTGGGTTTGGTACTGCGTGTTACAGAGAGAGAGAGAGAGAGAGAGAGAGAGAGAGAGAGAGAGAGAGAGAGAGAGAGAGAGAGAGAGAGAGAGAGAGAGGCTTACGATGAGGTCAAACTGTACACGGAGTCAGCCTTTACTGAAGATGTGTGCTGGAAGCTGGACATTAGGGTGTAAATTCTATGCAGAGAATATCATACATTCCTTCATTATTACATTTTGAAAAAAGTTTCCGTGGATTTGATTATACATCTATATACTTACCTACTGATGTAAAGTGGACTTTACTGGAGAAGAAGGACTTACTTTACTGAAGTTCTTCATCAAATCGGGTAACTTTACCACGTCACCATCCTCAAAAGGATCTACTTATAATTCATTTCATTTTTCATTTTAATCTCCAATGATTCCGACCATCATCCAGGTCGTCTTCAGCTGCGAGCTTAGGTCTTTCGATTCTTAATTCCCTAAAATTTCTGACGAATTCCGACAAGAGCCGCGTGAGGATAGGGAAGTGGTTGCATGTTTGATCTGGCAAGATCGGTGCTGAACATCAAGGCTGGTAGTATTATCAGAAGGAAACCCAGACATCTATGTGGTGGATTTATATAGAATGTTACTCGAGTGAAAGACAGGACCCATGGAAAACTATAGACTTGCCAAGAGTTTATGATAAATACTGTTTTCTGGCTAATTTCATGTGACACCGAAAGACAATATGGAAAAGGACGTTTTCGTGACTACCTTTGTCAAGCCACATATACAAAGAAAAAAGGGATAGTATTCTATTCTCTTTTTTTCTCCATCTCGATTGCATTCCAGTTGATCACCTCCCATGGAAGCTTTGAATCCAAGATACAACGAACACCATAGGTCACTCGACCTTTGCTACTGGAACCTCACCACATCACGGGGCCAGCCTGAATGGTCACTGGTTTTGGATCTCACACAACACAGGAGGACATTAGCCTTCACTGGGTGGAGATCTACCTCTCTATAATCGAAGGCCAACGCTGGATCAGCGAGTAAACCGACGTTATGGATGAAGGAGCCAGGAAACAACTTCCCACTTCAAACGGCGTGTTTATCTTCGGATATAATGACTCTAAAAACCTCGCGACACAAGACAAAGAAACCCTCAAAAAAAAAAAAGAGAAGAGGCACTTAAGATGAATACATATGTATATATGAATAGAAATAATTCCCTTTACGAGTTTGGGTATTAGTTATTCTTGACGCCCTTATGATTTACTGATGACGAAACTGGGCCTAAATGACCAAAGCGACTCGCGCAGGAATATCTTGGCTAGGGGTATATATCGAGCCGCCGAAATGATACGTAATGTATCCTAGTCGTACTCAGACAGACCTGGCCGTGTGGTGGTGGTTGTTGGCAATTATGGCAGCAACGGAGTGTTTATGATAACGGGACGACGACTTGGAATGTGTGTCGAGGCAATTGGCAACGTCCCTTGCGGTGAACGTGTGTGTGTGTGTGTGTGTGGAGGGAGGAGGAGAGGTACTTTTGGTCGTGTTCTTGTTATCGTAGTGGTGTTGTTCCTATTGCGTTAGCGTTGAGTTCAGTGGTGTTGGGTGTCATTCACATTACAAAGCAAGATGGAGACGGATGATATTAGCATAAAAAAAGAGACGATTAGCGTTATCATTCTCTCATCCTTTACGTGAGGTTTGTCTTTCTGCACATCTCGTCTTCCATTTCCTTTATTCTTTACTGCTTACCTGGCCTTTCCTTCCCGGGCTCGCTCAGATGGGTTAAGGGATCGAAGTAGATATCCCAGTGGAAAACATTGTAGTTTACACTTCCTTATAACTCAGCTTTTATCTCAGCTCACTTCTTCATTTCTTTCTCCCTCTTCCTCCTCCTCCTCCTCCTTCTCTCTGCCAGCTTCAGGCTTTGATCGCCCAGCGTGCACGCCTCTGCTCAACAACCCGTGTGACAGCCACTCAAACTAAAGGTGTGGCCTGACTGATTACAAGATACAAGTTGAACATGTAGCTGTATGCATATCAGTGAGTAGAAAAGTGCACTATCTCTCACTTATACTTAGAAAATCTCTCTCTCTCTCTCTCTCTCTCTCTCTCTCTCTCTCTCTCTCTCTCTCTCTCTCTCTCTCTCTCTCTCTCTCTCTCTCTCTCTCTCTCTCTCTCTCAAAATATCAACGAGCAAGTCCATTAACAGAGAGGGGAAAATCTGACATTCTTCCATTCCACTTTCGCTACGCTTCGGGAAGAAAATTCCACCAGAACAGATTAAGTCTGGGATTAGTCAAGTTGTCTGTTCATCCCGTAGACAAAAGAGCAGCAGCTTCAAGGGAGAGAAAAAAAGGGGGGGGGAAAAACACACGAAAGATATTTGTGCGTGTATACTGTGTATGTGTGTCTGTCTGTCTATCTGTCTCTATCTATCAGTCTCTATGTCTATCTGCCTAACTATCGATGTGTCTGTCTGCCCGCTTCTCTATCTATCTGTCTATGAACTTGATTGTCTGCTTCTCCGTCTGTCTCTGTCTATTTGCGTATCCAGTCTGTCCTTGTCCATTTGAGTATGAGTCTGCTCTCTCTCCTAATTTGTCTGAAATCTAACCCCGTGCTCTTACTCATGTAAAACCATTTAATCCCACTTGAAATACGTGAATCATTCCACCCCTCACCCCCACACCACCCCATTCCTCCCGCAAACTCTGGACAAAATTATAGCTGAGCCCGCGTTCAACGAGGCGTATAAACGATTGTCCGCATCGACGAACATACATACATTCACCCAGGCCCACGCTCTGTCCTGGGAGAACAGAACAAGTAACAATGCATGTGTTTGGCTACCGTTTGTCCACGCGTTCAACTTCTCGCTCTGTAGATCGCTCTTAGACTAAGATGATTGGGAGAGATGAGGCAGTAGATCGGCAAATTGACATCCATCACACCCCCAACAACTGAGAAGATAGATGAAAATACAACCCTTTGTCTCCCACTTGTTGAAGAACTAACAACAGCATTCCTCTCTACTTCGTCTCCCTGTAATACACACACACACACACACACCCATCAAAATTTACCTTGCAAGGACATTAGGAAATGCTCAGAGTCAGGAGTTCATGGCGTAGCCCTGGTGAAGCCTCGGTGTTCTCAAGGATTTATGCCTTTACATTTGTAAAGTCGACCCCACTCCCACTATGCTAACAGCTATAACATCAAAGCCTGAAAATTCTTAACCTCACACGAAAAGTGAAATGATGATAGAGCGAGTATGTTCTGTGGTACGAGCGGGCACACACGTAATATCAGAGCGAACACAAGTGTAATTCCCTTCGCTCCGGTCATGAAGTCTTCCAAGGCTTCGTTAATCATTATCCTTCCTCTTGGAATGCACCGACTTGGCCACAGCGTCACGCCAAGGGTGTGTCAAACATGACTCTTGTCGCTGATGTGTCGGGATTTGTCATCCTAGAAAGCTGGAGGATTTATACACATGTCGTAATTCTAGATGTCACTGCTCGATATAGTCTTTTACATAACCTGAATACTTGATAGATTCTGATCGCATGAGGTGGAAAGATGGAGTGAAAAAGATTTTGTGTGATCGGGGCCTGAACATGCAGGAGGGTGAAAGGAGGGCAAGGAATAGAGTGAATTGGAGCGATGTGGTATACAGGGGTTGACGTGCTGTCAGTGGATTGAATCAAGGCATGTGAAGCGTCCGGGGTAAACCATGGAAAGCTGTGTAGGTATGTATATTTGTGTGTGTGGACGTGTGTATGTACATGTGTATGGGGGGGGTTGGGCCATTTCTTTCGTCTGTTTCCTTCCGATACCTCGCAAACGCGGGAGACAGCGACAAAGTATAAAAAAAAAAAATAAAATATATATATATATATATATATATATATATATATATATATATATATATATATATATATATATATATATATATATATATATATATATATATATATACATATCAAACACACACAACTCAATTATCATCCCCTTTGCAAAACAAGAATGATCACCCTTGCCTAAAAACTTCACCAACCTATATACACAGATCCCCAACCTCGTACAAACGCGACACTGACAAATCATACTTGTACTGGAATGATCCAAGACCAGTGTTAAACACCCGTCTCTCTCCCTCCCTCCGATCCCCAAAACTGAGTCTTCAATTTCCCATTCGCCCAGACACCCGACCAACTGAATCGACCAACTCCTCAGATATGCACACAGATTGCATGAACTCGCACCTGTGTTCTGGATGACGTCCATATCACCAGCGGTTTTCAAGCGTGATTCATCGCATTGCAAGATTCTTCATGTGTGCCAAGATGCATCTATTACGTAGATGACGGTAGACGCTCCTCTGTTGTTTAGGCGCTGACCCTACAAAATCGACAAAATCAAATATACAATAAAGTCATTGTTCTTTATCTTCCTTCATACCTGTACGGGCATCCATAAATAGGGATGATGCAGTAAAGTCATATATATATATATATATATATATATATATATATATATATATATATATATATATATATATATTGCCCTCCAGTAGCAAGGATTTGAAACCGAGACCATTTCGTGTGGTATTTGGGAACGCTACTTGCTGGGCTATGATCGTCCCTAATAGAGAAATGACTATTAGATTACAAATAATCGAATACCTGTCGTCTCACATCCATGAGCAACGGGGTCTAGACCGATCAAACAACTCAGGCAGTTTTACAGAACTTATTGTCAAATGCGGAGAGCATTATGTGCTCAGTGAAACTGCAAATTCATATGCACTAAATTCGTGTATATATATATATATATATATATATATATATATATATATATATATATATATATATATATATATATATATATATATATATATATATATGTTTGTGTGTGTGTGTGTGTGTGTTTGTCATGCAAAAAGGTGACAAATTTATCAAGTTGCTGTATCAAACATATATGTGTATCATGGATACAAACCTGTAAGATGGAGAGAAGTTTCAAGCCGACATAGACATCAAGATGACTGACCACCGAAAGAAGATAAACTGTCTATCAAGCTGGAAGATATGCATCAAGCTGACAGATATATAAAATAGACAGACTTATCAAAATAGATGTATTGTTGCACCACCTATGACAGAGCAGGCAGGGCCATCAAGCTCACAGATGTGTGATGCAAAGTGTGTCCGTGACAAATGTTTCAAGCCGATAGATACATCATCAACATGAAGGATGTATCATATGAGCTTAGCAGATACATATCATACTCTGAAGTGCAAATATACTGTCGAATATATCAGTTTGACGGATGTATCAAGCTAATAGATATATCAAACGGGAAGGTGTATAAAACTGACAGATGTATCGAGTTGAGGGACTTGCCAATATACCGAATACATCAGCTGTAAGATGTATTAGAGGGACAGATGCATTCAGATGTGAGATGCATCAAGCAACCAGACGTAAATTGAGTGGCAGATGTAGCAAATTACCATGTTCGTTGATATGGGATGCTGGGCAACACCACCATTTTCTCTCAGATTTTTAACCTGTCGTCAAATGTTGTATGATGTACAGTAAAGGGCAATTCATTCCCTTATGAAAGCTCCCTGTAGCCATGAATAACAGAATAGAATTTTCCATTCGAAATGATCCAAATGTACAGTAAAGGCAATTCATTCCCTTATGAAATTTCCCCTGTAGCCATGAACAACAGAATATAAATTGTTCCATTCGAAATGATCCACCATTAATTTTGTTTCCGGATACACGAGCATTGATTCATCACTGAACACTCACTTTCTAATAACACTGAAACTCTTTTCCAAACTTCCTGTAAAATAATTTTCTCAGAATTATCAGCTGCGGTGGTGAGGACACCTTCAGACAATACAGTATCGTACAAAAGATTTTTCTGGTGACTGATTCTTACCCGGGAAAGAAAAAAAAAAAAAGAGTTATGACCTCAGTGTGATATATTAAATAAGTAACTGGTCACTTTCAGAAGAAAGGGATTTGATGCAGGTCTTAGGAGAATCCATCAGTTTTTTACAAAGGCCATCTTAGCTTCTAGAATCGAGTACGTATCGACGGACACTAATGATAACTAAGGCTCATGAACATCTTAATTTACATTTAATCACTAATTTTGAAATGATTTAACCTCCCTGGAGGCAGACGTGACTCGAAGCGTGTCGGCAACGCCCTTGAAATGACAATGGTGACGAACTGTATAAAACGCCGGGAATTGGAGGGTGTGCTACATTCACTTCCAAGACACGGTGAGTGATGCAGTGATCTAATGGGTGGAAATGAGTGAGTGAGCAGAAACCTCTGTGAGGCTGGTATCATTTCAGGGGTTAGTCGCCAAAGTTGGTGCTCGCCCAGTGTGTGTGTGTGTGTCCGAAATGGTGGTGATTGTGGTCGCCTTGCACTGTGGACAGGGAAGTGTTGTGCATCAGAGGTTCCTTTTACCCAAAGACGACGTTAACGAGAAAAAGAAGAGGAAGATATTTCTTTCTTTTTATTCTTCTTGTTCCAAGCGCCATGTGCCAAGGGAGATAGAATATCTAAACACTACAAGAGTGCCTTCAAGGGGCTAACCCACTGAACTACTAAATCGTTTCGTGTTTAAGTGTGCCCATCATCCAACCACCTCGCTCATGATAGTCGAACTTTTACAGAACTTGACAAGGCACTTAAACTTTTCAGACGGAAGGGGATAAGAAAGTTGACTGACGGGGAATGTGGCGGTGGTGGCAGATGATTAATGTTTGGTAACTTATGGCACACAGAGTGTCAAGATTATACAAGTTAATGAACGTAATTATGAAAAAATGTTAACTACCATGATTATCATACGTGTGGGATCAGTCCAAAAGTAGTCAAACGCATAGTGCTTCGTAAGATTTCTAATCAATATATGACTCGAACGGAAATTTGGCACATACACACACACACACACACACACACACACACACACACAAAACTGTGTGAGTCTTTGGTTCTCTTTGACTCAAAGAGACTGACGCAACATGGAGTGATCTAGTGAAAGCTAAAAGCTTATATCAAAGCCAGTTAAAGAAGAATTTTAAACACAAAGAATAAGAATCAGACACACTAATGAACTGCATGACTGAAAACAGAAAATAATACAAAGCTCCTCTTAATGTTTTCCGCTGTCGTCAAGTGAGACTTGAGAATAATTACCTGTAGCACTTGCTGGGGAAATTGACAACATCCTTTCACGCTGAAGTGTATTTGTTATTAGACATTAGGACAATAGACAATGGAGTTGTGAGGATTTGTGAGAGACTGAAATTCTGTATCTTTATAGTTTCC
The DNA here is from genome assembly GCF_036320965.1 of Panulirus ornatus. NCBI lineage: Eukaryota > Metazoa > Arthropoda > Malacostraca > Decapoda > Palinuridae > Panulirus > Panulirus ornatus. Next base: position 5,635,428 of record NC_092253.1, read on the forward strand.
TCCATTCACACGGGTGATCTGTGATTCGTCGAGGAAAAAGACATGTGATTGAGAGTGCAAGTGTGCGTCTACACCACCTCAGGAGGTGCAATCAGAGACCTTAACGCATTGTTGCAGATGAAGGTGGCGTTGATCCTGCTGGTGGCTGGCGTTGCCTCCGTCCATAGCGACCCTGGGTTCATCGGCGGTGGAGGCTACGGTGGAGGTGGCCATGGCGGCGGCTTCGGTGGCGGCGGCCACGTTGGTGGTGGAGGCTACGGCGGCGGCGGTGGAGGCTATGGCGGCGGTGGTGGTGGTGGTGTCGGTGGTGGCCATGGCGGCCATGGTGGCTACGGAGTTGTGAGTTCTGTTGATCATGACGTCTTATAGGATTAAGGTCAAACATCAGTTCTTGCACGACGGTAGAACTTAAACGTGTAGAGGTTGATGTCTAATTTTGGAGGTTGATGCCTAATTTTGGAGGTTGATGCCTAATTTTGGAGGTTGATGCCTAATTTTGGAGGAGATGCCTAATTTTCATTTTCTAAATGCCATTATATCTTCAAGCAATTTGTGATAGAACTGTTCGTAGATGAAACATGGTATATGAACTGTTATATAGCCTAAAGGAAAGGCAAATACACACACAACACACACACACACACACACACACATTTAGGTTTGGACAGTAGTGTTCATTCACGTCAGCACATCACGTTCTGATCGACATACAATACATTTCATCCTGATTGGCTTCGTAGCGGAAGCAGTTGTTTCATCCCTAACACACCCATCTTGCCCCTGGCCCAGGTGGACCTGAGTGCAGGCTACAGCGACTACCACTTCTCATGGCGTCACGACGGAGGCAAAAAGTACCCCTGGGATAAAGCTAACTACTACTGCTCCAGCCTCGGTCACGGATGGCAGGGCGTGAGCATCGAGAGCCGCAAGGAAGACAAACTCATCTCCGACATCATCTACGGAGGTCAGTACAGCAGTTGTAGTTATCATCACTGGTCTTTACTTACTTAGAAATATAGCCACCGAGTTCCTACAGATTCCTGCCGTATATCATTAAAAAAAAAGAAGAATACTTGCTACAGTTATCCAATTTTCACGGGGATAGAAAGTTACTCAATAACATCGCAGAATCTATGGCTTGCGATCGTTTAACGAGCTGTCTAACATTGAAAGTCCTTTCTCCTCGACGGTGTTCTTTATTGATCAATCAATAGTTGAGATTCAATAAATCCAAAAAAAAAGAAAAACCTCATGAAATATAACTACCTGTCTAAAACATATAATCTCATTCCTTCAGACAAACTGGAGTTCATCTGGACGGGAGGTTACCGCCGAGGTTACCACTTCCAGTGGCCCTCTGGCTACCCCTTCTATGGCCTGAACTGGTCCTACACCGGAGCGTAAGTTTGCAGTTTTTATTTGATGTGTATCGGCAACCCCGGCAAATTCATTGTTCAACCCCCAAGCTCATTCTGTAAGCGTATTGCGCCAAAAAGGATTACAGAGGTCACAAAGAGTCTTGCTCATGTCACCAAAATATCCTCTGTTGGCGACACTCACTGACCGCCGCGTGTTTACCATTTGGCTTTACCTAATCATTACTCTCTTACAGTCACCTACTCCTCATGTCGTAATGAAGATATCTGCAACTGGAACTAAATTCAGTCTCATTTCAAATACTAGAAAACTGTTTATCCCTTTTAAGGAATAATCTTTCTTCCAGAATCTCATTCTATATTTTGTTGTCTTCAGTAACGGCCATCCCCAGCCAGACAACCGTGAGAACGGTAAGGAGTTCTGTCTGGCAGTGCTCAACAACTTCTACAAGGACGGCATCAAATGGCACGACGTCGCCTGCCACCACGAAAAGGCCATCATCTGTGAACGCCGTCGCCACGGTGGTAGTCACTACGGCTGAGCTTGAGCTGGTCGGCTGCATATTGGACTTCCTCTCTCGGGATCAATGCTTTAGATCTTCCTTTTCCTTCAGTTAACCAGAATTGATCTTAATCCTACGACACTAGAAATTATAATGATACATGTACGTACGCGCCTTATTCAGCAAGTGTAATAAATATATTTTACATATTTTGGTTTCCTTTTGATCACTGAGGATGTATTGCAAGGCTGTGAGTCCATTTAGTACGAGGGAGTTGAGAGTTTTCGACGAGTAATTAATGTCGTGGAAAATCGCATCACTCGGAGATAATCACCTTGTGGTATACCCTTTAATAAAGTTTCATATACCTAGCCGCCTCTCTCTCTCTCTCTCTCTCTCTCTCTCTCTCTCTCTCTCTCTCTCTCTCCTCTCAAATTCGTCCAAGTTCCTGTTTTCCTCCTCCTCCTCCTTCTCCTCCTCCTATCTTGCCTACACGTGTGTTGCTTCTCATTCAGTCCACCATCACACACACACACACACACACACAGACCTATCCATCTCACACATAACTCCTGATAACACGTGACTCACTCGACTCATTGCTACGCTCCAACCTTACCCATTGGCAAAACATCTTGTCGGAAGCCCTCGACAGTGGAGACTCAGACTTTCCCTTTCATTCCATTTCTCAAATCATGGCAGCACATTAATGTTCTTCCATTCCTTACTCAATAAAATCTTTGGCAAAAGTATCGCCCTATCGTTTCTCCTCTTTGTGACGTATGGTACTGTGCAAAGAACTTTATTTACGAAGTAGATCTAAACCAATAGTTAGGATATCTTTCGTGTAATACTGGTATTTACACGATGTTCACTTTCACTGCAAATTTTTTTTTTTTTATTTCTCATTCTATCATCGAAGTTTGATTTCATCACTCCCAGTGAATGATCACCTGATATTAGAATTTCCCAAGTCACCTATTTAGACAGAACCAGAAGATCTCTCAGGGTCTAATGGAGAGAGAGAGAGAGAGAGAGAGAGATGCAAACAATGGTCTCCGGTCAACTGGTGAATCATACTCAGTGAGTAAAGAGCTGACTCACGCTACTCACTCCAACCACCTCACCAGTGCTTCCATGGCTCCGTCTGCCAGACCTACTCGTCCGTGTGTGTCTCTAGGATCGTGTCCTATATACAGTAATTTCTCAAGTCTTTCATTGTATGAGGATATCCTTTTCTTTTCCTATATTACCTGAGACGGTAAGGGTAACTTAATACCATAAACATGTCAATACCATTAACGCTATTAACAAGACCCTTAGGGAGAATGAAGGAATGAGAAGCTTTGTGACTGTGGATCGCCTGCCACGAACAGGATTCGAACCTATGAGAGCTACACCACTTGCATTCAGATAACTTATATTTTTTCTGTTTTCAATTCGCAGTTCAATCCAGTTTTTTTTTTTCTCATTCCCTTTCACAGAGTGTACAGTGAAAGACAAAAGTCTGTTCCAAAATTTGTCCGATAATTATTTAAACTTAGCGAAACGTAATGGAAGGTTTGCCTCGACTAAATCTAATAGCTACCAACCCTGACTACAGTGAAGCTTCATGTGTGTTGCTGGCTCGGATCAAGGTTCGAACAATCCTGTATCCGATGCCTTACACTTGTACTAAAATTTGTTCATATTAAGAAAATAAAACCTTTTTAGGTAATTTCAAAATATTTTGGTCAATATACGAGAAGAAGAATAGAAAATTCAATACTCTCTTATCTTTTTTTTTTTTTTTGCCTTATCTCTGGGAATTCAGTGACGTGAGTGTGGAAACACTGCTTCGAGACACCAATCGTTTGTTTTGTGTTAGGAACCACGCGCCGGAATGCTTGTCTTTCTTTCACATGGTGCTTTCACCAGATCCCAGGGAACAGACTTTTGTTTTCCACTGTACAGTGAATGATAGTAGGATTACGTGAATTCAAGCAAATCTGGCAGATATGAGCATATATTGTACACAAAAAAAAGAATGGTCATGTCACAAAGACGTAAATAGCCAACCAGCCAATCCTCTTATTCATTCGAAAATAAAGGTCTCTTGTTTTGCTTGAGAATTTAGAGGATTTTATCTTTGATACCCGGCATTAGGAATGGCTAATCTTTACTGTCAAATTTCAAGTGTCGCCAGCTTTCAGTATTTAGCGATTAGCATGGCGTTGCAATGGCGCATTTAATACGTAAAGGAAAAGGAAAACGATGACTATAAACTTACTGACTATACATAGAAGTTGGGCATTTTTCCAGTGATAACAGATTCTGGTATCATTTTTTCGCAAGGAGAGAAGATTTTGAATGGTCGTTTACTATCAAGTAAAAATAAATGATTTGTATCAAGTGTGTGAAAGATAGAAGGGGGTTACGCCATACACGCTCTCTTCACTGTTGAGAAAATGAATAATCTTTTTAAATTAGCATCTTGAAGCTAAGAGGAATGTTTTTTTTTAAGATTGCTTCTTTTGAAGGTTATAACTTGACGTTTCTTCTTTTGAAGGTTATAACTTGATCCTGAGAGTCGATAGGTCTAAAACCCAAATACACAACCAACTAGAATCAGGTCAAAAAGTATCATGCTAAATGAATTCACATCATCACAATATCAAAAGGGACAGCAGATTTCCATGGATATTGAAAAGCGCTGAATACCTTTAAACTACACAAGTCCTCAGTCACTTCAGATAATAACACATCATATCATTATTTCTTTCGATCATTAAACGCGTAGGAAATTCAACTCAAAGATTCACAAATCTCTCGTTCCGGTAAGTTCCTCAAGGTCATGTCTGACACAGTTATTTTCACGTGAAGACAATGTTGATTATCATGATATATCTCTCACACGAGGTATACACCTTTAGGAAATTAATCTACACATTCGTCTAACACGGGATGTCCAACGAGGAATGCAAACAATAAATTTTCTAAAGATGATAATTAAAATCGTAGCCAATTAGTCTCTCAAGAAAAGGAATTTGGACAAATAGATGCAAATTTCTCACTCGTCTTCTTCGTAGGATACAAAGAATAATTCTCCTCAAGGTGAAACTGGAATAGCTATCTGTTTATGAAGAACTGGTCTGACTAATACAAAAGCCCCATGGATGGATTAATTTCTGTCATTATTCTTTGCCTTGATGAACACCAATCTATACCTTATATCATTTCTAATACGATTTCCTTGAAGTTTCAATGACTATGTTTTTTTTTTTTCCCCTTCCCTTCCTCTTACTTTGCATGTAACCGTGACTCAGTAGGTAACGGAAGCGTCCTTGGTGTGGTACTTGTGACTGACTATATAACTCACCGTGGCCTGTAGGTAGCCACATTCGCTTGCTAGACACGGTGAGTGATGCAGTGATCCCTTCGATGGGAAGTGAGGGTGGGCGGGGAAAATGTGTAGTTGGAATGCTGAGCCACTTGAGCGAGCGTACAGCCAGTGGTGGTCAGCGGTGTTGAGTGCTATGATAGTGTGTGTGTGTGTGGGCGGGGAAGTGTCGTCTGTCGCAGGTGTCCTTACAATACGTAAAACCAAAAGGAAACGTTTCAGCCTTTGGAGGGCCATGGGAAAAGGAGACGAGAATATAAAGAAAATGGAGTGCTATCATTGGCCATGAGCAATAATGTGTTCCATACACACACTCCAAACATTGTAGAAATTTTCAGCTGGTTTGCTGTTGGCAAGTTGATTGTCTCCTTGGTTCGAAATCATGATTAAGACAGTCGTTCCACAACCGACACAGATGTTCATCATCCTCACGAGGGTGGTCAATAAATGAGTCCCAGGCTTAGGCTGGAGTACTCTGTTGTCTCGCTTATTACAAATAGAAGAAAATTCTCTTTGCTATGATAGTTTACGTATCATAAGCGTGACTGAATAAATTTTGATATTACGTATCACGATAGCCCTTCTCATTTAAATTTATACATTCATACATTCACTATATTACGTTTAGGGAGTCAAGGTTGCGTGATGTTTCTAATTCATAGAGATGATTTCAAAGTCATATTTCCTGACTATTGGTCGAGAAAAGGTCTGACCATAAGGTATAGGAATATGTGACAAGTGTTAATGAATTACGGACTAAGGAAGCATTTTGAATCTGCTGAGCTTTTATTTAAGTTCCACTATCCTCTGAGGTTATCTCGTACTGCTTTCAGCCCCTTGGCGTTCAAAGATACCCCTCCCAAAGGGAAAAAAAACATAAATGTAATTGAAATGAATAGATGTTCAATATTAGACATGAAACCTCGAGGAAAAATAGATCTGTTTCAACACTGATGAAAAATTAATTTCTATCAATATGTTGTAGATGAAGGCAGCGTTGATTCTGCTGGTGGCTGGCATTGCCTCCATCCATGGAGACCCTGGATACCTAGGCGGTGGTGGCGGCGGTGGCATTGGCGGCGTCATCGTTCACGGTGGTGGTGGCGGCGGCGGCTATGGTGGCGGTGTCGGCATCGGCGGCGGTGGTGGCGGCGGCTATGGTGGCGGTATCGGCATCGGCGGTGGTGGAGGCGGCGGATATGGTGGCGGTGTCGGCATCGGCGGCGGTGGCGGCGGCGGCTATGGTGGCGGTGTCGGCATCGGCGGTGGTGGAGGCGGCGGATATGGAGGAGGTGTCGGCATCGGAGGCGGTGGAGGCCATGGTGGAGGCTACGGAGTAAGTTGTCACAGGCATCATATTTTAGTAACATTAATCTTAAGTTTTGTAAGACAATTGCATCATAAACAGAGTGAGAGGAAAGCAATTTTCTGAGTCTTTGCTATAGACTAATTGATCATTTGAGATATATAAAGTGCCCAGTATGCAGAGATCATAATGTGGTTCTCTTTGAGTGTCAACTGGTGTAGTTCAGGTCAATTTCAACCATCGAAGCTTTTGTCGGTTCTTATCAAATGTAGTTCTGGTCGGCTCACATCTGTCGCAATATTGATCCCCTTAACATAGTTTTTTTTTTTCATTGGAGCAGGTGGACCTGAGCACGGGCTACAGTGACTACCACTTCTCATGGCGTCACGACGGAGGCCAGAAATACCCCTGGGAGAAGGCTATCTACTACTGCTCCAGCCTTGGCTACGGCTGGCAGGGCGTCAGCATCGAGAGCCATAAAGAAGACAAAATCATCTCCGACGTCATCTATGGAGGTCAGTACAGCACCAATAGATTTACATGATTTTTGCTGAAAGAATTATAATCTTTTCTAATTCTTAAAGGTGTAATACTTTCGATTATAGGAAGATATTTATGCTACATTATATGGACTATGATCGTTTAAGAATCTTTTGCTTATGATGTATTCTTATATACATTTCTCTTACATTTTAACTCCATGATCATTCAACAGTCGATAGGCACTGAATTCAGAACCTTGCAGTATGTAATTTGCCGTCTTTTAAACACTACCCACCAGACAAAGTGAAGTACATCTGGACGGGAGGTTACAGAAGGGGCTACAGCTTCCAGTGGCCCTCTGGTTACCCCTTCTATGGCCTCAACTGGTCCTACACCGGCAGGTAAGTCTAGAATCTGTAGCCATAAGCCTTCAGTTGTAAAGAATAATCCCGTATCTAGTTTAGCCTACTCCATACTTATCTAAAATGCCATGTAATAAGGTAAATCGTTTAGTAATTGTCGTCCCTATATTCATCAAAGGTTTTAACAATTTCATGGAATAAATGAAAAGAGAAGTTTATTTACGAGTAATTTAAAATTTCTATTAGTAAAACTAAAGTCATTTTCCTTACAACTCCTAGGAAAATGTTTATGCATTCACGGGTCTAGTCTCCTTTCAAAACCTCATTGCATCTTTTATTATCCTCAGTGAGGGGCGTCCCCAGCCAGACAACAGCGAGAAGGGTGGCGAGCACTGTCTGGCAGTGCTCAACAACTTCTACAAGGACGGCATCAAATGGCACGACGTCGGCTGCCACCACGAGAAGCCCATCATCTGTGAACGTCGTCGCCACAGTCACTACGGTTGAGCTGGACAGAATGAAGTTTAATACTGAAGTTGATAGTGGTACATGTATATCCTATATAGCAAATAAAATAAAGATATTCTAGATGTCTTGGTTTAATTTGATCATCATTAGCGATGTATTTCTTTAAGCCGGTTTCTAAGTGGTGTAAGGATATGACCCGATGTTTTTCCTATAAACAATATGCCAGAGAATAAATTGAGTTTAACCATGCGTTATCATGTATGATTATCTTTGATCAATTTTTATATACTTTAAACATTTCCATGGTAAGGAACCCATGTACGAGCAAACGAGTTAATTTCACGGTATTCCACGTTACACAACTCTCTCTCTCTCTCTCTCTCTCTCTCTCTCTCTCTCTCTCTCTCTCTCTCTCTCTCTCTCTCTCTCTATCTATCTATCTATCTATCTCTGCCAACGACCAGAAAGGTAATACCACTACTACCCACTTCGGTATTAGGAGAGTTAGTGAAGTGTGCAGTAAGCCAGCATTCGCATATTTCACTCCTTTCACCAATATTGATTTTTCTTTCTTTTTTCTTTTTTTCCTTACCCATACCAAGGCTGGCGGCATTTAGTCAACAAACACACAATACCACATACAATACTAGGCAAAGCTTTGTTCATACTACGCTAAATTTGTCTTCGTTGAGTGCTATGCCATAGACTTCCCTTATGGTTAAATCTAATCCTTCGCTGCATCATTTAACGCAGAAACTTGATTGTTCAGTTTCCCCTATTCTTCCCCAGATCTTCCTTAAGTCTTCTCCAGACCATTTCAAAATATTCATTGCATCCTTATCAGATCTTCCCCAAGATTTTTCCTTCTCTTTCCGGTCCCCAATAAGTTTTCCTCAGATCCATTGCAGCTCTACCAAGTTCCTCCCCAAGTCTTTCACAGATTTATACCATTGTCCTCTGAAAGTTCCACCTCTGTCTCCCAAAGTCTTTACCATATCCTTCCCAGTTCTTTTCCAAGTCCTCCCTAAGTCGTTCTTCGGTACTCCAACACATTTTTCTCCTCGGGTCATCCACTAGTCTTAATCACGCTCTCTCCAGGTTCTACCTATGTTTTCGTCAGACCCTTCCCAGGTATTTCTGGGGTATTACCAACCGTAATATAATGATCCTTGATAAGGGTTCTTTGATGGTCTTAAAATGGCCAATGAGGCTACAGCCATATAGCCCATGATACTTCGGCAAAAACTTTGTATCTAAACCCCGAATTTGGTGTTTGTAGCTTTGAATTTATGATTATTCATACGGAGAAGACCCAGAGAGAGAGAGAGAGAGAGAGAGAGATAGAGAGAGAGAGAGAGAGAGAGAGAGAGAGAGAGAGAGAGAGAGAGAGAGAGAGAATAGTGCTCATACGCAAGTACCTCAGATATCTACCTTTCTTAACCAGTATTTACATCTGTTGTTTCTTTTGTGCGCAGTGAAACTGTAAATGACATTCTTCCTTTATACAGTAGGTGAAACAACTGTCACACACGTGAAAAGGAGAAAATTCGTAATTAAACGTAGTGATTATGTATTCTTCCCGTGAAGGAAATTTAAGTAAATTTTACATAGGAATGAACAATCTCAAAAAATATTCTCGAACTTTGCTATCAAGAAAAAGAAGGTGATGCATACATTGACGATGTGTATATTCTTCAACGTGTCTTGAACACCTGAGGAGTTGTTCAAGATTTTCTTGATCGGTGATTATAACTTGGTGCTCACTAATTTGATAATCTAGGAAATTAATTGACCCAAAAGCGCAAAGAATCAATCGACCAGAGTGAAATGAAATAACATTATATCTGAAGAATTTATACTCTTGCCACACGAACAGAGAAAGACGGTTTACTTGGATTTTAAACAACTTTGAAATCCATCAAAAGAACTTCATCATCTCAGGTATATAAAAATATTTATTCTCTCAATAATATTAGATACATGGGAGATACAGCTTGACTTATCTATTTTCTCAACGATAACATTAAATGCATAGAAAATGAAGCTTAACTATTCATGACTCTTTCAGGCCAGCGAAATGCTTAAGTCTATGTAAGATATGGTACTTCTCAGGCCTGTGCAAGGAGGTTTAGAATGCATGATACATTTCACATAAGGTCCAGTTTATGGAATACATCTTCTGATACTTCTCATCGGAAGTAACACTAAAGGAAATAATTCCAGAATACCTATCACACGCAATGTGCCTCAGAGAGTACAAATGACAACGTTCCTGAAGGTGAATGTAAAAGTGGCACTTCTTATTCTCGGAAGAAAAGACGACGTAGATTTCCACATGCGTCATGCTGATGTTCTTCATACAAAGAAATACATTAATCTTTAGGTGCTAAAAATCTTAATGATCAGTGGTTTGTTTTTTTGTTGCTTATACATGCAACCCAGACGCAAGTAGCGTTGTAAACACCCTTGAAGTGCAATTAGTGACTGGCTATATAAGTGTCTGAGACCTGACGTTGGCCACAATCACTTGTTAGCCAGGGTGGGTGATGCAGTGATACCTTTGGTGGGTTGTGTATGTGGACAGAGAAGTGCGTTGAGCCACCACACTCACCGCACTGCTGGTGTTTGGATGAGTTTGGATTTGCGGTGTAGGGCAGGGAATGTACTGTGTATCGCAGTTTTCTTTGCGATGTATATACCATATAGAGAAAGGAAAATTTTATGCTTTTGGCATTCCATATGGAGAGTAGACGAGAATATAAACAATGATTAGTGCATTCAGTGGCCATCAGCCATGTGACCTCCCAAACTTATTCTAATATACTTAGAAATGTTGACTAGAAAAGTTTTATATCAAAATGGTTAGGGTGCAGAAAGTGACACCAGATTGCTTAATTGAGATTATAACACTGAGAAAATGAACTCAATGTTGAACTGTTTATATGAAACCATCTTATCTTTTTTTATTCTTTTTACCGATATCAAGGCATGGAATTGAAGATATTTCCGTGGAAATTATGTATGAAAGTTGATAACGTCTTTTCATATTCACGACATATTTTCGGCAAACCGTAAGATGATGATTCACATTAAAACATTCCAAAGTGATTGATATATCACGTATTATAATAACTTACCTGAAGTAGATTCGTACGCTCAACCATTCACTGTAAGAGCAAGACGGAGCGAAAGGTTGGAAGCGTTTCTATACCACAAAGAGGATTTCAATTATATTGGTATTGATAACCGGTCAAAAGTTAAGGTACATTAACGTTATGTGAAAACTTTTAGGGATCATTGAACTAAAAGAAGAAAAATACTCTTGTGGTTTGATTCTACAACATCATAAAGTAAATAGAATTTCTTATCAATTGTTGCAGATGAAGGCGGCACTGATCCTGCTGGTGGCTGGCGTTGCCTCCATCCACGGACACCCTGGGTTCCTCGGTGGCGGAGGCTATGGTGGCGGCGGTGGTGGAAGTGGCCACAGTGTTGTCGTCACTCACGGCGGTGGTGGCGGAGGCTATGGTGGCGGCGTTGGCACCGGCGGCGGTGGAGGCCATGGTGGAGGCTACGGAGTAAGTTGTTCTGTGCGAACATTGCACGGTAAATACTTTTGCAATAATGCACTTTCTAAATCTTTACTAAGGACTAGTATTTCTTTTGTGATTTATGAGGTGTCCATTATGCAGAGATGCTATTGTGGTTCTCTTTAAGTGTCAAGCTGTGCAGGTCTGATAAGCTATATCTATCAGAGTTCTTCTCGGCTCTCATCAAAAGTAGTTCTGGTCAGCTCTCATCTGTCGGAATATTGATCCCTTAATATAGATTTTTTTAATGGACCAGGTGGACCTCAGTACAGGCTACGGCGACAACCACTTCTCATTACGTCACAACGGAGGCCAGAAAAACTCCAGGCAGAATGGTAACTACTACCGCTCCAGCCTTGGCTACGGCTGGCAAGGAGTCAGCATCGAGGTAAATTGTTTAGTCATTATCGTCCCTATATTCATCAAAGTTCTTAGCAATTTCACGGAATAAATGAAAAGAGCAGTTTATTTACGAGTAATTCAGCATTTCTATGAGTAAAACTAGAGTCATTTTCCTTACTAATACTAGGAAAATGTTTATCCATTCACGAGTCTAGTCTCCTTTCAAAACCTCATTGCATCTTTTATTATCCTCAGTGAGGGGCGTCCCCAGCCAGACAACAGCGAGAAGGGTGGCGAGCACTGTCTGGCAGTGCTCAACAACTTCTACAAGGACGGCATCAAATGGCACGACGTCGCCTGTTACCACGAGAAGCCCATCGTCTGTGAACGACGTCGCCGAAGTCACTACGGTTGAGCTGGACAGAATAAAGTTTAACACTGAAGTTGATAATGGTACATGTATATCTTATATAGCAAATAAAATGAACATGTTTTAAACGTCTTGGTTTAATTTGATCATCATTAGCGATGTATTCCTTTAAGCCAGTTTCTGAGTGGTTTAAGAATATGACCCCATGTTTTTCCTACAAGCAATATGCCAGAGAATAAATTGAGTTTAACGATGTGTTATCATATATGATTATCTTTGATCAATTTTTATATATCTTAACCATTTCCATGTTAAGGAACCCATGTACGAGCAAACGAGTTTATTTTACGGTATTTCACATGTTACACATCTCTCTCTCTCTCTCTCTCTCTCTCTCTCTCTCTCTCTCTCTCTCTCTCTCTCTCTCTCTCTCTCTCTCTATCTCTCTATCTATCTATCTCTATCTATCTCTGCCAACGACCAGGAAGGTAATACCACTACTACCCACTTCGGTATTAGGAGAGTTAGTCAAGTGTGCAGTAAGCCAGCATTCGCATATTTCACTCCTTTCACCAATATTGATTTTTCTTCCTTTTTTTCTTTTTTTCCTTACCCATACCAAGGCTGGCGGCATTTAGTCAAGAAACACACAATACCACATACAATACTAGGCAAAGCTTTGTTCATACTACGCTAAATTTGTCTTCGTTGAGTGCTATGCCGTAGACTTCCCTTATGGTTAAATCTAATCCTTCGCTGCATCATTTAACGCAGAAACTTTATTGGTGCTCACTAATTTGATAGTCTAGGAAATTAATTGACCCAAAAGCGCAAAGAATCAATCGACCAGAGTGAAATGAAATGGCATTATATCTGAAGAATTTATACTCTTGCCACATGAACAGAGAAAGAAGTTTTACTTGGATTTTGAACAACACTGAAATCCATCAAAAGAACTTCATCATCTCAGGTATATGAAAATATTCATTTTCTCAATAATATTAGATACATGGGAGATGCAGCTTGACTTATCTATTTTCTCAACGATAACATTAAATGCATAGAAAATGAAGCTTAACTATTCATGACTCTTTCAGACCAGAGGAATGCTGAAGTCTATGTAAGATATGGTACTTCTCAGGCGTGTGCGAGGAGGATTAGAATGCATGATACGCTTCACATAAGGTCCAGTTTATGGAATACTTCTTCTAATATTTCTCTCCCCAAGTAACACTGAAGGAAAAAATTTCAGAATACCTCTCACACGCAATGTACCGCAGAGAATGCAAATAATAACGTTTCTCAAGGTGAAACTAAAAGTGGCACTTCTCATTCTCTGAGGAAAAGACGACATAGATATCCGCATGCATCTTATAAGAGATGTTCATAAAAAAAATTCTTTAATCATTAGATGACAAAAATTTCAATGATCATAGGTTTTGTTTTTTACTTCTCATACGTGCAAGCTTGACTCGAGTAGCGTTATAACGCCCTTGATGTGATGTTGGTGACTGGCTATATAAGTCTCCTAGACCTGACGTTGGCCACAATCACTTGTTAGCCAGGGTGAGTGATGCAGTGATACCTTTGGTGGGTAGTGTATGTGGACAGAAAAGTGTGTTGAGCCACCACACTCACCGCACTGCTGGTGTTTGGATGAGTCTGGACTTGCAATGTAGAGTAGGGAGCGCACTGTGTATTTCAGTTTCCTTTACGATGTGTATAGCGAAAAGAAAATTTTATGCTTTTGGCATTCCATATGGATAGTAAACGAGAATATAAGCAATGTTCAGTGCATTCAGTGGCCATCAGCCATGGGACACCCCAAACGTATTCTAATATACTCAGAAATGTTGACTAGAAAAGTTTCATTACAAAAATGGTTAGGGTGCAAAGTAGAAAGTGACGGCAGTTTTCTTAATTGAGATTAAAACACTAAGAAAATAAACTCAATGTTGAACTGTTTAAGATTTGAGACCATCTTATCGTCTTTTTTATTATTTTTACCGATATCAAGGCTTGGAATTGAAGATATTTTCGTAGAATTTATGTATCAAAGTTGATAACGTCGTTTGGTATCCACGGCATATATTAACCAAACCGTAAGATGATGGTTCACATAAAACATTCCAAAATGATTGATATATCACGTGTTATGATAACTTACCTGAAGTAGATTCGTACGCTCAACCATTCACTGTAAGAGGATCACGGAGCGAAAGGTTGGAAGCGTTTCTATACCACAGAGAGAATTTCAGTTATACTGGTAATGATAACGAGTCAAAAGTTAAGGTACACTAACGTTATGTGAAAATTTTTAGGAATTATTGAACTAAAAGAAGAAAAATACTCATGTGGTTTGATTCTACAGCATCATAAAGTAAATAGAATTTCTTATCAATTGTTGCAGATGAAGGTGGCACTGATCCTGCTGGTGGCTGGCGTTGCCTCCATCCACGGAGAACCTGGGTACCTAGGCGGAGGAGGCTATGGTGGCGGCGGTGGCGGCGGTGGCGGAGGTGGCGGAGGTGGCCACAGTGTTGTCGTCACTCACGGCGGTGGTGGCGGAGGTTATGGTGGCGGCGTTGGCACCGGCGGCGGCGGTGGTGGCGGCGGATATGGTGGCGGCGTTGGCACCGGCGGCGGCGGTGGTGGCGGCGGATATGGTGGCGGCGTTGGCACCGGCGGCGGCGGTGGTGGCGGCGGATATGGTGGCGGCGTTGGCACCGGCGGCGGTGGAGGCCATGGTGGAGGCTACGGAGTAAGTTGTCCTGTGCGAACATTGCTCGGTGAATACTTTAGTAATAATGCACTTTCTAAATCTTTACTAAGGACTAGTATTTCTTTTGTGATTTATGAGGTGTCCATTATGCAGAGATGCTATTGTGGTTCTCTTTGAGTGTCAAGCTGTGCAGGTCTGATAAGCTATATCTATCAGAGTTCTTCTCGGCTCTTACCAAAAGAAGTTCTGGTCAGCTCTCATCTCTCGGAAAATTGATCCCCTAAACATGTGTTTTTTTTTTTTTTTAATGGACCAGGTTGACCTGAGTGCAGGCTACAGCGACTACCACTTCTCATGGCGTCACGACGGAGCCCAGAAATACCCCTGGCAGAAGGCTATCTACTACTGCTCCAGCCTTGGCTACGGCTGGCAGGGCGTCAGCATCGAGAGCCATAAAGAAGACAAACTCATCTCCGACATCATCTATGGAGGTCAGTACAGCACTAATAGATCTACATGATTTTTGGTGAAAGAATTATAATCTTTTCTGATTCTTAAGGATGTAATACTTTCGATTACAGGAAAATATTTATGCTACATTATATGGACTATGATCGTTTAAGAATCCTTTGCTTATGATGTATTCTTATGTGCATTTTTCTTACATCTAAACTCTAAGATCATTCAACAGTCGATAGGCACTGAATTCAGAACCTTGCAGTATATAATTTACCGTCTTTTAAACACTACCCACCAGACAAACTGAAGTACATCTGGACAGGAGGTTACCGCAGGGGCTACAGCTTCCAGTGGCCCTCTGGTTACCCCTTCTATGGCCTCAACTGGTCCTACACCGGCAGGTAAGTCTAGAATTTGTAGCTATAAGCCTTCAGTTGTAAAGAATAATCGCGTATCTAGTTTAGTCTACTCCATACTTATCTAGAAATGCCATGCAATAAGGTAAATCGTTTAGTACTTGTCGTCCCTATATTCATCAAAGTTTTAGCAATTTCATGGAATAAATGAAAAGAGCAGTTTATTTACGAATAATTCAAAATTTCTATTAGTAAAACTAGAGTCATTTTCCTTACAACTACTAGAAAAATGTTTATCCATTCACGGGTCTACTCTCCTTTCAAAACCTCATTGCATCTTTTATTATCCTCAGGGAGGGGCGACCCCAGCCAGACAACAGC
Organism: Panulirus ornatus; assembly: GCF_036320965.1. NCBI lineage: Eukaryota > Metazoa > Arthropoda > Malacostraca > Decapoda > Palinuridae > Panulirus > Panulirus ornatus. Next base: position 5,651,525 of record NC_092253.1, read on the forward strand.
GAGAAGGGTGGCGAGCACTGTCTGGCAGTGCTCAACAACTTCTACAAGGACGGCATCAAATGGCACGACGTCGGCTGCCACCACGAGAAGCCCATCATCTGTGAACGTCGTCGCCACAGTCACTACGGTTGAGCTGGACAGAATGAAGGTTAACACTGAAGTTGATAATGGTACATGTATATCCTATATAGCAAATAAAATGAACATATTTTAGACGTCTTGGTTTAATCTGATTATCATAAGTGATGTTTTCCTTTATGCAAGAATCTGAGTGGTTTAAGAATATGATCCGATTTTTTTTCTGTTAAGCTATAAGCCAGAAAGTAAATGGACAGGCAATGACTAGGAAGTCAATACCACTACTACTCACTTCGATATCATGAGAGTTAAGAAAGGTTGTGCAGTAACCCAGAACTCTCGAACTTTACTCCTTTGACGAACATTGCTTTTATTTTTTCATTCTCTGCCTTACTCATACTAAGGCTGGTGATAGTCCACAAGCACACTATTTCACATACAATACCGGGCATCATATTGTTCCTACGACGCTAAAATTATCTTCGGTGAGTGCTACGCCTTATTCTTCCCTTATGGCAAAGTCTAATCCTTTGCGACATCATTTAACTGTTTCCAATTCTTTAATCAATAAAATCTTAAGATGCAGTACGAACGTAGTATTATCTACTCAGTCTTATGTTAAACTAAGAGAGCTGTCAGCGTTCCTCTGGAAGAAAATAAATTCAACATGTGATACCTTAAAACTTTGCCGATTCTATTGAGCTACCTGCACCTAAAAGTCAGGGCTTCTAAGTGATATAGGACGACCGTGAAAGAGTAGAAAAGGCAGAAACTTGACTTCCCAAACTCTCCCCAGATCTTCCTTAAATCTTCTTCAGACCATATCAAATTCTTCCCAAGATCCTCACCAGGTCTTCTCCAACATTTTCACAGGTCTTTCCCAGCCCAAATAGGTTTTCCTCTGATCAATTGCAGGTCCTCCTAAGTACTCCCCAAGTCTTCCACAGATCTATACCTTTGTCCTCTGAAAGTTCCACCTCTAGGTCTCCTAAAGTCTTTTCAATATCCTTCCCAGTTCTTTCACAAGTCTTCCTTACGTCGTTCCCAGGTACTCCAGCACATCTTCTCCAGTTTCTCCTTAGGTCACTCACTAGTCATACTCACGCTCTCCTCCAAGCTGTACTTTGATTTTCGTCAGGCCTTCCCCAGGTATTTCTCGGGCATTACCAACGGTATTACTAGCCCGCCTTTATCCCTGAGTATATAATGATCTGTGTTAAGGGATCTTTGATGGCCTCTGAGGTCGCAGCCACATAACCCATGCTGCTTCCTGCAAAAATTTGTATCTAAACCTCGAGTTTTGTGTTTGTACCACTAAAGTTGTGACCATTTATGCGGAACAGACCCAAGCAGAGAGAGAGAGAGAGAGAGAAGATTCGTACTCATACACAAGATTGTGCATGATCATTTACATTGCAAACAAAAACAAATAAGTATCTTAGATATCTACCTTGCATAAATGGTATTTACATAAGCTGTTTCTGTTGTCACTGTAAAGCTGTGGGTCACATTTTTCTAGTACTCTGTAATTGAAATGTTCATAAAACTGAGCGTCACACACGTGAAAGGGAGAAAACTCAAGACTAAACGTGGTAATTACGTATTTTTCTAGTGAAGCAAATCTAAAGAAGTTATGCACGAGGAATGAACAATCTGACAAACAATTCTCGAATTTTGTCATCGAGAAAAAGAATATATTCTATAAAAGAGAGAGGAAGGTGATGCATACATTGACAATGTTTATGTTTTTAAACGTGTCTTGAACACCTAACGAGTTGTTCGAGATTTTCCCGAATGGTGGTTATGACTTGGCGCTCATTAACATTATGATCCAGGCAGTTAATTGATCCAAAAGTTTAAAGAATTAATGGAACAAAGTGAAACGAAATAGCATTATATCTGATGAATTTACAATATTGCCATATGAACAGAAAAAACAGATGCACTCAGATTTTGAAAAAACACTGAAATCCTTTAAAAGAACTTCATTACCTCTCATATAATAAGACATTGATTTGTTTTCTCAATAACAACATCAAATGCATAGGAAATGCAGCCTGACTTACATATTCTCTGAATGACATCATGGAATGCATAGGAAATGCAGCTTGACTTCTCTATTTTCTCAATGACAACATTAAATGCATAGAAAATGCAGCTTAACTAATCATAAATCTTTCAGGCCAGTGGAATCCTTAAGTCTATGTAAGATATGGCAATTTTCAGGCCTGTGAAGGAGGATTAGAATATATTATATGTTTCACATAAGGTTTAGTTTATGGGATATATCTTCCAATGATTCTTATCCAAAGTAACACGAAAGTAAAGAAAAATTCCAGAACACTTATCACACGCAATGTGCCTCAGAGAATGCAAATGATAACGTTTCTCAAGGTGAAACTAAAAGTGGCACTTCTCATTCTCTGAGGAAAAGACGACATAGGTTTCTACCTGCGTCATACAGATGTTCTTCATAAAGAAAATATGTATCAATCTTTGGATGACAAAAATCTCAATGATCAGTGATTTTTTTTTTTTCTTTTTGGTTTCTTAGCATTCAAGCTTGACTCAAGTATCGTTGTAAACGCCCTTGAAGTAATATTGGTGACTGGCTATATAAGTCTCCGAGACCTGACGTTGGCCACAATCACTTGTTAGCCAGGGTGAGTGATGCAGTGATCCCTTTGGTGGGTAGTGTATGTGGACAGAAAAGTGTGTTGAGCCACCACACTCACCGCACTGCTGGTGTTTGGATGAGTTTGGACTTGCAGTGTAGAGTAGGGAACGTACTGTGTATCGCAGTTTTCTTTGCGATGTATAAAGAATGTAGCGAAAGGAAAATCTTATGCTCTTGGTGTTCCATATGGCGAGTTGACGAGAATATGAATATTGTTAAGTGCATTCAGAGGCCATCAGCCTTGTGCCATCCCAAACTTATTCTAATATAGTTAGAAATGTTAGCTATATAAGCTTTGTATCAAAAATGGTTAGGGTGCAAAGTAGAGAGTGACGGCAGTTTGCTTGATTTAGATTAAAACATTCCAAAATGATTGATATATCACATCTTATGATAAATTACCTTTAGTAAATTCGTACGTTCAACCATTCACTATAAGAGGATTACGGACGAAAGGCTGGACGCGTTTCTAAGCCACAGAGAAGATTTCACTGTATCGAGTCAAAAGTTAAGGCACATTAACGTTTAAAAAGTTTTTATGAATTACTGAACAAAAAAAGAATACTGTTGTGGTTTGATTCTACATCATCACAGAAGTAAATGAAATTTCTTATCACTATGTTGTAGATGAAGGCCGCGTTGATCCTGCTGGTGGCTGGCGTTGCCTCCATCCATGGAGAACCTGGGTACCTAGGCGGTGGTGGCGGCGGTGGCGGAGGTGGCCACAGTGTTGTCGTCACTCACGGCGGTGGTGGCGGAGGCTATGGCGGTGGCGGTGGCGGTGGCGGCGGCGGTGGTGGTGGCGGAGGCTATGGTGCCGGCGGTGGCGGTGGCGGGCGGCGCGGTGGTGGTGGCGGAGGCTATGGTGGCGGTGTTGGCATCGGCGGCGGTGGAGGCCATGGTGTCGGCTACGGAGTAGTAAGTTGTCATATGCATTATGTTTTATTGATATTAATCTTAAGTTCTGTACGACCAGTACATCATAAATAGGTTGATAATATAGGATTTTCTGAGTCTTTACTAAAGAACAATTGTTCCTTTGCGATATAGAAGTTGATCAGCATTCCGAGATGGTAATGGGGTTCTGTTTGAGTGCCAACTCGGCTCTCATCTGTTGCAATATTGATCCCCCTAACACAAAGTCTTATCAATGGACCAGGTGGATCTACGTGCAGGCTACAGCGACTACCACTTCTCATGGCGTCACGACGGAGCCCAGAAATACCCCTGGGAGAAGGCTATCTACTACTGCTCCAGCCTTGGCTACGGCTGGCAGGGCGTCAGCATCGAGAGCTATAAGGAAGATAAACTGATCTCTGACATCATCTATGGAGGTCAGTAAAACACCAGTAGCTAAAAATTGGCTTTGCTTGAAGAGAAGTATAGTTTTTACAAGTGAATTTTAAAGAATTAGATTCTAGAAAAATGTTCGAGAAAGTATAGCTTCACCAAAGGAAAATAAAGTGATTCCTAACATAGTGCCAATTCCTATATCATATAGACTATGTTTGCTTTCGAATGATTCTATCTCACTATTTTCTTGCGTATAATCATAATATATTCTTACTTGATGGCAATTCAACAGTCGATAGCCAATGATATCCAAAAGCCCTAGATTATATGAGTTAGAGTCTAAAGAAAAATAAATCTGTATTCCAGACAAACTGAAGTACATCTGGACAGGAGGTTACCGAAGGGGCTACAGCTTCCAGTGGCCCTCTGGTTACCCCTTCTATGGCCTCAACTGGTCCTACACCGGCAGGTAAGTCTGGCGTTTGTCGCCAGATGACCTCTTTTGAAAGTGTATCTGCTTTTTCGTTTCATCTGATCCAGACTTCCTTAGGATTTCCATGAGAGAAGATGATATCTATAGTTTTTTCTTTCAACTATTTATGAATTCATTGAAAGTTTCTAATAATCAAAAGCAATCAGCATAAAAGCCTTGATATCGATTCAACTTTCACAGAAGATTATTATCATTGAAACCATATTCAGTCTCACTACAAATATTGGACAAATTTCTACCTATGAAAATGATCCCTTTCTATGCTACTTTTACCCTCAGGGAGGGGCGACCCCAGCCAGACAACAGCGAGAAGGGTGGCGAGCACTGTCTGGCAGTGCTCAACAACTTCTACAAGGACGGCATCAAATGGCACGACGTCGGCTGCCACCACGAGAAGCCCATCATCTGTGAACGTCGTCGCCACGGTGGTAGTCACTACGGTTGAGCTAATCGACAGTCGTCTGGATCTCCTACACCGGCATTACAGTTTCGTCTTTCACATTTACCAGAATGAAGCTTAATCCAGTGACACTGGAATTTATAATGATGCAAATATATATTTCATAGATCAAGGCTAATAAACTTATATTTTACACACCATGGTTTCCTTTGATCACTACAGATGATAAATTTTTTGATGCCTGATTTTAAGTAGCTTTACGAGGGTGATCTGCATGTTTTCTTTATATCATAATCCAAAAATTCCCTCACTTAGAGCAGATACCATTTCATGTTTATGTATAATCGTCAGTTCCTGGATATCATACGTGGGCATACTTACGATCTGTGGACGATGCATGAATTCAAGATCACTTTAACATGATTATGAAACTTCTGTAAGGGATCTAAAAACCAAGGAATGCATTTCTATGCTGAAGTCTACGTCCAAATAGAGGCACGTGAAAAACATCAACACGGTCTCTTCTTCCATTTCTTCTGCTATATCTTCACAGCTTCTCTTCGTCAGTGCCCTGGAAGTGACCGGCGATAGCCACAGGACTATATGAATTTGCCAGACGCTATTTCTAACGTTATGAGTAGAATAATTACACATATTATTTTACTGGTAATATGCTTGTTACTCAACTTTTTCGTTGCACACTTATGCATCTCAGAGAATTTTTACTTTGCTAAATTCTCGCTTCTGTCGCTCCGTACCTGATTTAGTCCTCTTCCTGCTTGCATTTTGACTTCTCACATTCTTTTCTGTTGCCAATTCGTATCCATGTTCCTTTTTCCTGATTATCTGTCACTCACTGTCCTTCTGTCTCTGTCTGTCCGTTTCACACAGCATATGGTGAATTATAAAGATACTTACATGGTTAATGTTTATTCGGAAAGAGGGATGTGTGTTACAGTTTGATCTCAGGGTATCTAAGGCAAGTAGTGAGCATAAAAGAATCGGAGATGATTAGCCTGTTTGTGATATTGGATTCTGCAAGCTCAAGAGCTATAAGTACAACGACCAGTTCACTTTGCAGGTTAGATATCCAATTGTTTATATCATCTTTTTCCTCTGATCTATTCATACTAGGCTAGGTCATCATAATAGCACTTCCAACCCTTTCATTGGCATTACCGATAGTTTTAGATGTTAGGTATTATGTTGTTTTCAATCTGTCTATATGTGCCTAAGACCACTGAGAGTTCTAGTGTGTTCAAGTTGAGGATTGTGAGCAATTAGTTTAATGGTTGGATGCGTAGGTATGCTAAATTGTTAATGTTAAAGGATGGTAAGAAATGATGTTGATTTTTAACTTCCTACAGCTAATGTACTCCAAGCATTATCATATAATGCCGTTTTCCTTTTATCCATCTAAATCCAACTCCTCTATGGCGAATAAGCTCGAACAACTCTGCACTGACGAATCATCCAAATCACAATACTTTTTTTGTGAGTCAGCACAAACAAGACCCGAAGAACTTTTGCAGTTTCAGGGCATGAATCGAGAGAGATGTGAGCCGTAATCTTGGATCATTTGGTGACGTCTATGCACCATCTTAGAAATCTTGTCACACTATTGTTTTATCTGTATTCTCTTCTTGGCTCCGTCTTCCCTTACTCCCGTGTGTCTTTAGATACATTCAATCACTCCACTAATTTCTTTTCTATTGTGTAAGTTAGTTAGTTCTGGTCCAGCTTTTATTTTGAATCATCATACTATTTTCTATTCTCACTTCTCGTCCTCAAGGATGGTCTTAGCCGTCTGTTTGATACGTGTTATATATATGGACAATGTAGTATCTATATCACCTAACGAAGGTGTTAAAGAGGTTTAGAGTGGCGATTTTGACTTGACCTTGAAGCCCTTAATGACCCTTGACAGCTCATAGACCACATACAACACACCGAACAACCGTATTGTATATTGAACGATAAGATATTTACTGGAACCCGACCATTTCAAGAGATACTGCGGATTTCAACGATCTTTTTCGTTAGGAAAAAAAAAATCTTGTTTTTCGAAAACTTTACAGAATTTCAGCTTTCAGACTTGACGTCTAAAAAAATTTGCAATCTTTCCTGTGCTGTCGTGAATGACACCATCCTAGAGTATTCAATAATCTGCTCACTCGTGCAGTTGAGCCTTCCACACGTAAAATGTATATATGAAAATAAAAGAGAAAGAAAAAAAAATAACCTGCCAAATTTTTTCAGGTGAAAAAGTATTTTGTGGAGTCTGTCTAGGGGAATATTCAGAATGATCAATTTTCAACTTTAAGCGATATCTAGAAGAGAAAAATAACTTGTATGGATTGAGTCTTGTTAAATATCTTGCTAAAAGATTCTAAACTACCCTATCGTTAACAAAGACAACATAACTACCCAGATGATGAAGGACACTTAACTCGTTTAAACGAAACAAGTCAATTGCCCATGCGATGATCCCAAACCACTTGATTTCCCCATCAAAAGCAACAGATGCATAAGAAAGGACGATTTAACTCCTCGTGAATTTTTGCCGTTTTGTGAGTCACTCACACAAGGAATAGCTTTATACATTTACCTCTCACACGAGATGTACACCTCATGGATCGTACCTCACAGTTGTAATCAAACTGTGTTTGGTTCGTGAACAAAATGAGTTAGACTCGAAAATGTGCACTTTCCTCTCACAAGGCCTGCACTTTGGATACCACAACGAATATGTTTTCTTAGAATGAAAACAAAAAAAAAATAAATAGCCAGTTCTTTTTAGGAAAGAGAGCTCTACTTAGAAGTAAAAGCATTATAAGTGAAGTTTCTTTGTCTAATACTTTTCTAACTCTGCCTCGATTAACACTGTTCTATTCCTATTACCATTTCCTTCATAGAGCTCTTTACATTTGTCTTAATTATGTTAATGTGATGATTCGACGGGTGTCGGAAAAGCCCTTGAAGTTATGGTAGTGACGCGCAGCCTGGAGAGAGGAGGGCCACATTCACTTTCTGTACAGAGTGAACGATACAGTGAGCTCGCCGGGTGACAGTCTGGACGAACCAAAAAAAAAAAAAAGAAAAAAGAGTCTGTGAGTGGTGATAGTGTGGGATGGACCAAAAAAGGGGTCTGTGAGGCTGGAGTGGTGAGCCAGCGGAGTTGGTCTACAGCCGGTCGCTGTGTAGATGGTGGTGACTTTGAGGGGAGTGCAGCAATTATGGACGAAGTGGTGTTGAGTATAGCAAGTGTCTGTTGGATAAATGAAACGAAAGAAGACAATGCCCGTCTGTCGAGTACCATGTGCAAAGATGACAGAAATGGTAACAATACGTAATGCCATTGATAACTACCGGCAGCATCCAATCCACATATAATCTTAAACATGTAGAACAGATAAGAGTATCAAACACCCTGCAATATTGTGAAAATCACGTTACTTTTACAAGGTACTGCCTAATGGAGCCTCCTCTTCCCCAAAGTTGGTATCTATCAGTACTCTTTTTTTTTTCTACAATAAAGTATAATATAAGCGACATGATCAAGCACGATTTAAGATCATACGTGACTAGAAGCCCTGCCTGCTCCGTTCCCACACACACACACACACACACACACACACACACACACACACACACACACCACGTCTTACTGTCTATTCTTCTGAGGATTTGTCGAAATTACTGGACGGCGTGCTGAGGTCCGCTTGAGTCCAGGATGCAGTACCGAAAGAGGATGATGATCTTGGAGAGAGAGAGAGAGCAACGCATCTCCTCATTTACAAAAGAAGTAAAGCAGTAGTAAACCTAAGAGTAAAGGAGATATGGAATACTAACCTGCAAGTTTTAAGGAAATATCATTATGCTTTTAACACCTACTAATGCTGTAATTGAATTCCAAGTATTTAGTGTTTTGGATTATGGTAAAGACTTAAAAGCAGATGCTTTTTATCACAGAGACAAAATCAAAACAAAGCTGACATCATGGTATCAACCCACGTCTCTGGGATGATAAACTTTCAAATGTCTATATACTTTGATGTATGTGGTCCGTGTCTACTTGCTGTTTGATCACTCAACCTTCGACAGCCACAAAATCCAACAACCTTAGAATTCAACCGTGTAACATTACTGATTGGCTTGAGTGGATCCGGAGGGGGAGTTACCTCAGTGGCTACGACCTTAAGTATCTCAGTGGCTACCGCTTCAGTTGTTTCAGTGGCTACTACTACAGTTATCTCAGTGGCTACTACTTCCAGGGGTCTTGTGACTACCCTCTTCTCCAGTCTCAACTGATCAAACACTGGAGTGTAAGTCTGGCCTTTGTTACTACTTAACCTCTGTTGGTGACAATGATTGATTGTGTCTTTCCGTCTTTGGATTCGTTCGATCCAAAACTCCCCTTGAACTCCGATAATATCAGTGGTCTTTCCTTTCTTAGGCTACAAGCATTCACATTCCACAAATTCCACTGGCAATTAAACGCACTAACCAAATAAGATTGAGCCTTCACTTCAGAAACTAGATGACTGTTCATCCGTTCAAACAAACACGTCCCCTTTGAGAAGCCTGACAATCATATCCCAACCTGTTGTCTGTATTGACGGGCGTCCTCAGGCCAGACAGGCGTGAGAACGCTTAAGGGCTCAGTCTGGCAGCGCTCAGCAACTTTCACAAGCATGGCTTCATACGGTGCGTCGTTGCCTTGCTGCCACAAGAAACCCATTATCAGTGAACGTCGCTGCGCTCTGATTTTCATCCCCATTATATGTTTTACCAACCCCCTCCAGCTGCCTTTGTCTTGAAGGTTCTCACTCTGTGTTTGTGTGTGTGTGTGTGTGGAATGATGTTGATGATGCTGGCTGCATCCGACACACTCCGGTAGTAACCAAAACTAGATCCTTGCTGGCCAGCGCCCACGTTTCCTCTTTTTAAGATCTGTGAAGATTCAGTCCGGTGACGCTGGGACTCGTAATGATACCTGAATATCTTGTATATGAAGTCCAAAACACATTTGCTGTATGTTACGGTGTCTTTGGGATCATTACGGACGATACATTCATCTATGCTGTTTGTGAACTATCTCGTAAGGGCAACGAGGGCAAGAAGTACATGAAAAGAATACAGAAGACTCAAATCAGTTCTTTCACTTTTCTTAAGTACTCTCTCTCTCTCTCTCTCTCTCTCTCTCTCTCTCTCTCTCTCTCTCTCTCTCTCTCTCTCTCTCTCTCAAGCAGACCCAAGCAGACCCAAGCGGGTAGCTTCGACATCTCTCTTGTCTCACTTGTATTTACATGAGCCATTCCCACTTTTCCCCCCCCACTCCCACCCTGTCGTCACAGTATGTCTCATACACTCACCGTGAATTACGTGGCAATAACTCTTTGCAAGTCACTCTGGATTGAACCTCCCGAGAGAATTCTTTACGACGTCACGATGATGAAAAAAAAAAAAGCGAATCAAAAAGAGACATGAACAATCATACTCTCTCTGATCGGCTGGGGATGCAAACACATCCTCGCGGACGAGATGATTGAAATTGTCACGCACTGGATCACTCGCGCCACGCAGCCACCTATAACACCTGGGGTAGCCTGGTCCTCCGTCTCTCCATCGGACACTTCCGTGCCCCGCCAGGAACGCTGACTCACTCCGCCAATTTCTCGACTGTGTTGCTGTCAACGTGAGTGAGTCTTCTTCCTGCTTACGGTTCAACTTCTCATACTTTCTTCTCTTCTCAACTCACGTCCCTCAGGGCACCTTGTGTGTGTCATTCTGCCTGTTCTACAGGTGTATGTATGAGATGTGGAGTAAATATCTATCTGGCAGGAAGGAAAAAGAGAAAAATAAAAGGTAATATATCTACTGTACTCGGTCATGTCACAGACGCTAAACATTGCGTCAACCCGTTTCTCAATCGTGCAAGAGAAAATATTTGGTTTGCGTTAGAATTCGTAAGTTTTAAGCTTTTAAACAATTTTTTTTCTTCTGTGTGTGTGTGTGAGGATGGAGTTACGGCATCCTTCAACATTTACAAGATTCTTCACACGTGAAAAAGAGAAAACGGGTGAAATAGAAAAAAAAGAATACAAAGTGGGATTATGTTTCTTTTCTTTCTGTGAAAAAAAGAGATTTCGTATAAGGAAAGAGGATTTTAATGATCGTTTTTCTAAGGTTGGATGATATTTACACTGGGGTAGTCACAACAAAATCTGATGAAAGGAATCTAACGCACTGTAAAAATCAACAGACACAGGATAGTTGCACAAATAATGAAGGGAAAGTTGCTTAAACATAGTAATTTCATCATATTTTTATGATGGTAAATTACTTAATGTTCTCAGCGAGATAATTATATGCATAGGAAAAGTACCCTAATTGCTTATGAACGTATGTGACTAGCGACATTCTATGGTTACTTAAGATGTGGTCATCTTACCTGTAAGGATGATTGAAATGCATATATCATCACACGAGCTTTCTCTAGCGAAATAGTTTCTGAAGAGGATCAACTGACAAGTTTACAGATCAAATCCTATACAAAAAAAAATTGCAAAAGCATTCCTCATAATTAAGCTTATAATTGCACGTCATTTTCAAATGAATAAATAAATATATATATATATATATATATATATATATATATATATATATATATATATATATATATATATATATATATATATATATATATATATATATATATAAGGACTAGATGGAAACCTCCCTATTTCTATAGGAACTCAAGAATCCCATCCAACATTGTTTACATTGTTTACCTAAACCCTCAGAAAGTCGTTGATTGGATACCTCATAGAAGATGGTTATTAAAAGCCAAGTCTCACGGCAGTGGTAATGACTTATGCGAATGGATTCGTGACAGGTTTGCGGAGAGAAAAGAACTGGTTGTATTAGAAAGTAAAATGCCCATCCAGTTGGGAGAAGCAAGTGGGGGGCCACGGTGATTAATCGTTTCCTTCCCATTCTCTTCATAATCGATCACATTGATCTAGAGAAAGGATCAACGGCAAAAATATCCAAGTTGGCCACTAATACGAAAGTAGGATGAAAGGCTACTTAAGAAGACGACCGCAAACCCTTATCAAATGGTACTGAAAAGTTGTCTCATTTATCAGACACTCGGTGAATTGATCCTAATGTTGGAGAAAAAAAACTGCAAAGTTATACGCATCAAGAATACGACCCACACATATGAACACAAAGAGTTTTAGATAAACCCTATCACAGTTGGCCGAAGACTTGAATTGGCTTTCAGAAACAACCTCTAATATGAATAACAACGCTGAAATGAGTGTAACGAAACATACAAGATGTTGGGACTTATAATCACGATATGTCATATAGGAACACAAGAAACATGACGTATTTTTTACGTTCGCTATCTACGTCACATCTTGAATATGAGGTATTGTTTTCGTCAACATATTGTATAAAAGAAATGGCTCTCACTTTAATACTAAGGTTGTGAACTTAGTCTGAAGAAACAGAAAACTGAATCTACATTCTATCAAAAATTCGATGACGAAGGGATGATCTTCTATACGTTTGAAATATATTAAGGAAAACTGACAGAATCAAAAGATGAAGATGTATTCCAACTGAAGAGGTAACTAGGTAGCTCAACTGAACGCAATGGAAATTAAGGGAAAGTATTCAGTAATGAAATAGGAAGTTATTTTGCTATCAAACTAAACGTTGAAATGAATTACCCTACTTTGTAGTTAATGAAAGCGTAGTTGAAACATCGAAAACAGGACCAGATATATATTTTGAATAAGGAATATCTTTCATATATATATATATATATATATATATATATATATATATATATATATATATATATATATATATATATGTGAACGTGACTTGAAGGCTGAGGGAACGCCCGTAAAGTGACAGTAGTGAGGTGGGCTATATAAATCGCACCAGACCTGGAGGTAGCCACATTCACTCTCCAGACACGGTGAGTGATGCAGTGTGGTGATCTCTTCGGTGACTACTAGTGTGGCTGGGTGGTTGAAAACATGGGAGGATGAGCCAGCAGAGTCTGGTGCATAGCCGGCCGCTGGGTTGGAGGGGGGTGGGCTGGCTGGCTTGGGTGGGTGGTAGTGGTGTAGACGCAGTGTGGGCGCAGAGAAGTGTTTGTGTACAGCAAGTGTCTCTCGAGATGAATAGAGCGAAGGGGGAAAGTTTCTTTCTCCTTTTTTTTTTTTCTCTTTCTCTCGGATGCCATTTGCAAATGATGGAATGTCATGAACAGTAGCGGAGTGTGCCGTTACCACTGGCCATGCATTCCAAAACTAACGCATTGTTGCAGATGAAGGCGGTTTTGATCCTGCTGGTGGCTGGCGTTGCCACCGTCCATAGCGAGCCTGGGTACCGCGGCGGCGGAGGCTATGGTGGCGGCGGGTATGGTGGCGGCGGTGGCGGTGGAGGCCTATGGTGGCGGTGGCGGTGGAGGCTATGGTGGCGGCGGCGGTGGCGGTGGAGGCTATGGTGGCGGCGGCGGAGGCTACGGCGGTGGTGGCGGCAGAGGCGGTGGCGGTGGCGGTTATGGTGGCGGTGGAGGAGGCTATGGCGGTGGTGGCGGCAGAGGCGGCGGTGGTGGTGGTGGCGGCAGAGGCTACGGAGGCGGCGGTGGTGTTGGCGGTGGTGGAGGCTACGTAGCGGTGAGTTCTGTCATCAGCTCTACCTTTTTTATATTTCATTCATTTCGATCATCACATGTATACGACCCGTATATCATAAAGTATATTGAGAAGAGCGATTTATCATCTTTTTTTCTTTTTGAATACATCCTAAGGTTAGTTAGTTGTTCCTTTGTGCAAAGTGATATAGACGAACTGCGTAGTGTACACAGACGTTGATTCAGTTTTCGTCTCCAGCAAACTTTAGTATGATATCAACCCATGTTGTTCGTGTCGATAATCTCAGTTGTGGGTCGGTTCTCATATGTCTCAATACTCATTCCTGAACACCCCGGTCTCGTCACTGGCCTAGGTGGACCTGAGCACGGGCTACAGCGACTACCACTTCTCATGGCGTCACGACGGAGGCCAGAAATACCCCTGGCAGAAGGCTAACTACTACTGCTCCAGCCTTGGCTACGGCTGGCAGGGCGTCAGCATCGAGACCCGCAAGGAAGACAAACTCATCTCCGACATCATCTACGGCGGTCAGTACCATAATGCTTGGCTTAGATCATAAGGAAACGCTTCTCCTGAAGAGAGATTTTTATCACAGAGTATTATTACAACCTTAGTACCAAATACTTTACCAAAAATATGATGATTTATAATCTTTTAACATTTTCCATTTGTATTGTTGTCTCGTACTCTGGGTTGAGTACCATCCATCAGCTGGTAGCTGTTGAATCCAACTACTTTAGCTTACATGATTTACTGGTGAACAATGACTGTCTTCCAGACAAACTGAAGTACATCTGGACAGGAGGTTACCGAAGGGGCTACAACTTCCAGTGGCCCTCTGGCTACCCCTTCTATGGCCTCAACTGGTCCTACACCGGCGGGTAAGTCTGGCGTTTGTCAACCAACCGCTCTCTCTGTTAGTGACACTGACTGACCAGGCTTTATGGCTGGTGTCATTCCGTCTCAGTTCTTCCATAAGCTGTTAACTGAGGTATGATTATATCTGTTGCCTTCACTTATCATACAATAATCTCATGTTACTAGCTATCATAAGCAATGAAGATACAAGCATGGGCAATCCGTGAGATAATCTATAAACCACTCTTGTCCTGAATTGTTCTTTTCTTCGAACAACTGATTTCCTTTAGTAATCTAAACAATCTGTTTGTCTTCCAGTGACGGGCGACCCCAGCCAGACAACCGTGAGGACGGCAAGGAGTTCTGTCTGGCAGTGCTCAACAACTTCTACGACGACGGCATCAAATGGCACGACGTTGCCTGCCACCACGAGAAGCCCATCATCTGTGAACGACGCCGGGGTAAACACTACGGCTGAGGCGCTTCTACGCTTCTCTGGACTTCCTCAGCCCTGAGAACATCTAAGGAAAAAAAGAGAATGAAGCCTATTAACCAATGATACTAAAGTTCACCATGTTACATCTTTAACACAATAAATATATTTTTTAATGTCCTGGTTTTCTTGAATTTCTTGTGGGGTAAGGTATTTCAATGATGAAGGTTGTGAGTAGGTTGTGAAAGTTTATCTGGTTATGCAGTGTAGTTTACAGCAGGTATCGCATCATGTGAATTCTTGTGATAAACATTGAAGTATGTCCACCAGTTCTGCTTAAAAGAATGCTTCTCTGGACTTATGAGATTGGAGGGTGTTTTTCCCCCACACTTTGTGTTCTCCCTCTCTCTCTCTCTCTCTCTCTCTCTCTCTCTCTCTCTCTCTCTCTCTCTCTCTCTCTCTCTCTCTCTCTCTCTCTCATAAAGGCTGGCTGTATCTTAAATCATCTTTTTCTTCCAAAATATAACCTTTCGGGTAAATAACAACCCAAGATGACCAATCCGTGAAAATAGAAAGTTATGTTTGAAATGTTCATTACAGAACATGATCAGTTTTTGAGTGAAATATATATCATAATTAGATCTATAAGAAACATCTATGATGTTAATCGTGTGACACAACTATCTATCTGGGCTAATTTCCAAATTTGCCCTATAGTCATAGTTTCCACTTCATATTATCCCTGTGAATTGCTCAGCAATGATACTAATCTATTCTTTATTTCGACCGATACGACATGAGCAAAACATGCCCCAGTATAAACACATCCCAAAAGCTAAAGAAAGAAAAGTACGAAATAAAGCGTAGGAATTCATCATGGTTCTTAATACGCCATATGGAAAGGACTGTCACCATTTTCATGTCCTCACGTTAAAAAAAATCTAAAGAGGTGAGAGAGAATTCATGCGTTCTCTGATCAACTGACAAATCCTACACACCATCTCGCACGTGAGGAGTGAAATCTAAAGACTCATGCAACTCACCTTACATTTTCCTGTTTTCTCCTCTCTGAGTCCGATACGCCCGTGTCCCTGGAGATGCTTGCTTCCTCACGTTACCACAAACTCATATCTGCCGCTGTATACGTGAGTTATTCTCCTCACACTTGTATCGTATGGTTATATCGCTTCGTCTGTGGTATTAGTCATCACAAGGGTGGACAGATTGGCCGCCGATGTTACCGAGGCCAAGAAACGCAACTTAAATATTAGCTCGCACTACTGACACAATTGTAACATTGCCACATTGGAAGATCTTTCGCCGTTACCATGAATTTGCATATCACTATCACCAACTACAGTTTTTCTGTGCTATAAAGTTGCAGTCCTGAGAAACTCAAGAAAACTTCTCAGCTCAATGGTGAAGGAAGAACTCCCACGCCGCCCCCAGCAGATGAAAGTGTAATATCGGTTTTGTGGTGTTCGTGCAACAAACCACAAATGTAATTTCTGTCATAAAATTGATATTTGCTTCTCTCTCAAAATACTTTTTAACCACCACCAGTACTTTTTTTTTCAATATATATATATATATATATATATATATATATATATATATATATATATATATATATATATATATATATATATATATGTATATATATATATATATATATATATCTGGAAACTCAAATGAAAAATATCTGGAATCGTATACAACTACCTTTAAGCTAACAATAATGACGCTACTCCACATCTGTATTTAATGTTCAATTAAGAAATGATAATGGAGCAATTTCAACCTACATGCAACAATGGTGGTGCTGATGTTACCACAGAGACTATGAACCAACGAACGTTGGTCTTTAGATCATATACTCACAAAACCTGAAAAGAATGGAAAGCTTTCACGCATACAAACAGGTATACATGAATGAATCCACGTGCACTAATCACAACATAAAACAAATCCGAAGAGTTGATTCATTCAGAATCCCTCTTCAAATGCACGTTCATTTGATCTAATCCCATTCGTTATGGGTAACTAAAAAGAAGAGTATCAGCCTGAGCTCTGATGCCATTCGTCGTTTTGTCGCAGTAGGCGTCTCATGTACACATCGGAGCGCCAATTGCTACCCAGCGACATACAAGGGAAAGTATCCGATTCCCTGGCAAGCTATTCAGTCCGCGGGTGCTGAACACCTACTTCCATTGGCGCAGTCGTGATTCTATCGTCTTAAAAGAGACGCTGAGGCGTATGATCATACCTTACAGAAAGCATTGACGGTGTCTATAGCCTGTTCAAATGATGTATTCGTCCAGATGTCTTTCGGAGAAACTGGGATGTTCGTGAACTGCTGAATGAGGCAGTAAAGTAGGTAAGTAAATCATGCTGCAGTTTGTAGGACAACCCCGTCACATAGTACGGCTATCCTACCCACCGAAATATAGAGAGAATAACTGTAATATGGGATGTTATCATCCTTACAAAGTCACTCTAAAGGCTCATCGAGTGAGGCAGCTATAGTAATGGCCAATGTGAGCTCGCACAAATTGAGGTAAAACGGTTGTGTTGCAATTCCTTCTCACTTTCAGGATTTAAGTCTCCAGAGATATTTGCTGGCTCGCGAAAGTTGCATATTTGTCGCAGGACAGACTCTAGCACAATATATATATATATATATATATATATATATATATATATATATATATATATATATATATACACCCAGCCTCTCTATCATTAAGAGTGTGATACACGCTTTCTTTCTGAGATAATGGAAACCACATTCCTCTGCCAGACCTTTGGAAGTTCTCACGTGTGACACCCCGAAGGACACGATCGACCCTAACCACAAGCGTACTTCCACAGAACAGGCGCGACATTCCTCTACCTCATCAACACAACACAGGTAACAATACTGTGATACACCAATCTGTACAGACTAAGCACTGAGTACTTGGTCTGTAAAGATTGGTGTTGGATAGTGGGAATCAAGTGTGATATTGGGATTTAAACAACTTTGTTACACTTTGTTAAGTACTGGCACCTGATGAGGTGGGTTGTCTCCACGAACCATATCGTGCCCCATGTATAGAAAAATTACGTTAAATAGAATTGTATGAACTACTGAAGTGCGATTTCACCTTCATACCATCATCATGGACTAGTGTGATCATCATAGCTATCTATCTATTTATCTATCTATCTATCTGTATATATATATATATATATATATATATATATATATATATATATATATATATATATATATATATATATATATATATATATATGAATACATAAGGCTAGGACATGGCATACATGTCTGTGTAAGATTATGACGAAGTGCAAAACGAGCGTATTACTATTCCCGTAGTAGAAATATCAATCACCAACTATACGCTGAGAGGAGGTGCCATGTTCTGTCGAGACTCACAAGAGAGACGTTCCAGACCCGAGTATATACGGTAAGGTCGCAACCATCACCGCTAAAGGTCTAGCCAGCGTCTTGTTCCAGATTTATGTACTCAACCAAAGCGTAGGATTGAGTCACCATCCCCAACGCCGGAGGTTCGACGGACGAACTTGTCCTCGACTGATTCGACTGGGCTTCGAGTGTTGTTCGGATCCCCCCCCCCCTCCCCCCGGGTAAACCTCGACATCAAAACCACCAGTGAGGGAAGAGAGGAGGATATATATTTAAGTCGTCCGACTCAAACTAAAAAAATTCTCCTATAGTCACGCACTTCTAGAACAAAAGAAGAAGAGTTCGACACCATCCGAGGAACTCTCAACACCAAATCCGACATATTACCAGATGACCACAACTTTAGACCTACCTCCCCTCCTACTTCACCTCTAACCCCAGAACGACACACATCCCTGCGGCTACCACGCCAAATCCAAAGGTCCTGACCGATATAGAGTCGTGTCTCCTCGTGCAGTGTAAAACTTAGCGTAGAACCGTTTTATATAAAGGAGGTCATTAATGGCTTTGTTCATTGTAGGAGTTAGCACACACTGGACTGATTTTCCGCTATCACTGGGATCCAACGGATGCAGATGGTTCCATACCTACTCAGAGCCTTCATTGTGAACGTAGCCTTCAGAAATTACAATACCATTAGGAATATTCTAATATAAAACACGCCAAAAAAATCTGTGGGCTGTGTTTATAGAATACCATGTAAATGTTGTAATATGATTTATATTGGGAAGACTGGTTAAGATCTGTGTGTTATGATAAGCAACATTAGCATTTTATAAAAACAGAACAAGATTCTAATTCCTTGTGTATTCATGTTCTACTTACTGGATTAGAGCTACGTTTAGTTATAACCTGTAACTTCTTGATCAAGAGAATCATCATTGAATATTCTCTTATCAAATACATAAAGAACTGTGACATGAATATTAGCGAAGGTTTATATAAACTGGAGTTTTGCTTTGCCGGGGGCAAAAATTGTAAACTACCTCATGAAATTTGCATCCCTGGGAACAGGGGAGGAAAAATATTTCCCAAGTATTCCTTGCGTGTCGTAGAAGGCAACTGAAAGGATAGAAAGCAGGGGGCTGGAAATCCTCCCCTCTCGTTTTTGATTTTCCCAAAGAAGGAACAGAGAAGGGGGCCAGGTGAGAATATTCCCTCAAAGGCTCAGTCCTCTCATCTTAAAGCTACCTAACTAACGCGGGAAATGGCGAATGATATATATACATACATATATATTTATTATACATGACAGCTAGAGATTGAGTGTGAACGAATGTGACCTTTGTTGTCTTTTCCTAGGGCTACCTCACTCGCATGCGGGGGGAGAGGAGTGTCATTTCATGTGTGGCGAGGTGGCAAGTATGAATTGTGTATATGTGTATTTATGTATATGCCTGTGTATGTATATATATGTATACGTTGAAATGTATAGGTATGTATACGTGCGTGTGTGGACGTGTATGTGTATACATGTGTATGTGGGTGGGTTGGGGCCATTCTTTTGTCTGTTTCCTTGCGCTACCTCGCTAACGCGGGAGAAAGCGACATAGTATAATAAAATATATATATATATATATATATATATATATATATATATATATATATATATGTGTGTGTGTGTGTGTGTGTGACCAAAACAAAACACAATATTCAGGATGGGGACGAACCAATGAATTGTAAAGAGCAAGGATGATTTCCCTGACCTTATATTCGAAGGCCTTACCTATGAATCCATGAATCCAAGACACTGCTTCTATCCGTTGCTTATTTGGTTTTAGGTCACCAGAGCTTATTACATCCAAGTTGGGTTTTTTTCCCTAATTTTCCTTTGCGGTTCAGCAGTATTCTTACTGTAGCTTGTATTTTCGCTATTGCCACTGATAAGTAAGACTTTGCACTTATCGATATTAAGATTCATTTGCCACCCATAAGCTCAGTCAATCAATTTGCCTATGTTAGTTTGAAGATAGAGACGTTCAAGTCCACTTGCATATTTATTGCCCAGCTTTATATCCTCAGCAGGTATTTATATCCTGCCATGCATCCATTATCAATATCACTGATATATATATATATATATATATATATATATATATATATATAATGAATACTTTACGTCAAAGCTCTAAAACTCACTATATCACTATATGACGTAAAGTATTCATTATATATATATATATATATATATATATATATATATATATATATATATATATATATATATATATATATATATATATATATATATATAATGAATACTTTACGTCAAAGCTCTAAAACTCACTATATCAGAAAAAGAAAAATATGTGCGATAGAACTGAAAATCTACTCATTCCAGTGGTTACGTGGTCTATTCATTCAAGAGAACAATGAGTGGGATGTTGTCTGCTGGTTTTTGTGACCCATCCTCAACGAGTCAATGTAAAGTGCATATCACTGCTATCTGTAGCGACTCCATTTGTTATTGAAATAACCCAGACTGCCCCCCTGATTAATGAGGCACATCGCTTGTTCTACAGGCATGGCTGAAAAGATTATTATCATTTTTCAAGACTTTTCAGTGGCGAGCAGTTTTGATATATTTGTATAGTACATACATATAAATCTCTTATCGACTTATATATATTAACGAGTTTATATGGATATTTTAGGTCTGAGATGCTATTAACATTTTGTTGCCTGATATCAAGAGAAATCAAGTTCTCTCGTAGCTTTGAGCTTTGTGGCTGCTTAACTAGACATTCAGAGTATCAAAATAATCTTCAAGATTTCCAGCGCGCAGTTGTTAAATTCGAGACAGGATGTGCTCGGGTGTGGCTTTCGCGAGCTCTGTATTTATAATGTAGATTGCGACTTGCAGAGGGAAAATAGCCGGTGACCTTTCTCATGTAGGTTTAGTATACATGGGGAATCAACTTCACGTGCTGGTTATTTTGCCTGCGGCCGGTCAAGGATTTATTGTGGCTATTATGCCGGAGGCCAGTGGTGTAATTTCCGTATGAAGTCTCGGTAGGTCAACGGTGCGACAGTAAGAATGAGGTTGGGGGGCAGTGGTTTGAGGTCTTAAAGAAAGGAATAACTTGCCATACATGCTTTTCGTTCATTTTGAACACGTCCTTGCATACGTTACATTTAAGTTCCGTTCGGTTCAATACTTAATAGGCTGTATAGCCCTTCTTTTACAGAAATCGGGAACATAGGAAAAGGACTAATAAGAATGATTTTCAATCTTCTCAGTCGAAGAAAGTCTTATATTTCTTTTTCGCTTGGCACTGACTGACTGAGTGACAATAGCATAGAAATGATGATGTGTTTAACCTTCATGACGTGAAATAAGAAATCTTCATCACCTTCAGCAAAACTCGTCAGTTCCTGTGACAAATAACACCAACGCTAGTCAACAGTTTAAGTCCTCTCTCTCTCTCTCTCTCTCTCTCTCTCTCTCTCTCTCTCTCTCTCTCTCTCTCTCTCTCTCTAACCTTCCTCCCTTGAAAGCGCTGTTCCTCAATAAACACCTGTCACATCCAGCAACATCGAACTGGAATACTCACATGTGGTATTCCATGACTCAGCCCCAATTACTGCTAACCTGTCTTTTGCCTCGAGCACTCTCGTAACACATTAGTTATCACTTTCGGTTTTGACATCACCTACAGTCGAAAATAAACTTAATGACGACTCAGGGCGTTGGCCATGACCTTGGAGAAAGAGTGAGCCGGTATATAAGGCAGGGAAACGTGCTGGTGGCCAACACACAATTGGTAGAGACGGTGAGTGTCTCAGTACTCTCCTCAACCTCGGCGGTTAGTTGACGAAACCGCTTTCAGTAGACAGTTTTTTTCTCACACCTTTGTGGGCTAAAGGTTGTGTGAGGGGGGACTGCTAAAAGCTGAGGACGATTACGTTCGGTTATGGTTAGCGAAACCGTGCGATGACCTGTGTAAGGAACTAGTGTGTGTGTGCATGTGTGTGTGTGTGTGTGTGTGTGTTTGCATGTGTGTGTGTGTGTGTGTGTGTGTGTGTGTGTGCAGTGTGCGACTTTCCAACGGTGGCAGAGTGGGATTCCGATTGTCCTAATGGTAAAAGTGTTTCTAAACAGTGAGGGAAGAGTATTGGCTGGCTGGCAAGGTATGGGAATTATACCATTTGAGCAGGTAGAAAAGGGTGTACAACAGGTGGCTGGTTCAGATATGATGATATATAGAGGTAAAACACAAACATTTTCATTATTCTCAAATTTTTTTTTCAGATGAAAGTTGTGTTCCTCCTGGCAGTAGTGGCTGCTGTTGCTGCCCACAGCGGTTATAGTGTAGGACATACCACCAGTTATGGTGGTGCATATGGCGGTAGCCACAGGGCTGGACATGCTGGAGGCCGACGGGTCATAGTCAGTGGAGGCAGTGGATCTGGCGGTGGGGTTCGGCGTGGTAGCCACTCCAGTGGATATGGCGGCGGCAGTCGTGGTGGATTCGTCCACCATGGAAGTGGTGGTCGATATGGTGGACACGGTGGTGGATCTGGCAGGGGCGGCAGTGGTGGCTTTATCAGTCGTGGTATAAGTCAAGGTGTTGGCGGTCGGTACGGTGGTCATTATGGCGGGTACGGTGGTCATTATGGCGGGTACGGTGGTCATTATGGCGGGTATGGTAGTGGTGGCCGTGGTGCTTCCGTCAGCCATGCTGTAGGACATGGTAGTGGTGGCAGATATGGAGGTCACGGTGGTGGCCGTTATGGTGGAAATGCCGGTGGCAGCCATTCCGTCATTAGTAGCCAGAGTCGTGGACACGGCGGCAGTGGATACGGTGGTGGTGCGGTGGTTGCTGCTGGAGGAGGTGGCAGAGGTGGCAGCGGCAGATACGGAGTGGTGAGTTATTTCATTAATGGAAATGGGCATTACAAGGAACTTTAATCTTTGTGAAATGTCACTGATATATATTCACATATCACCTTTAATAGCACTTGTAATGATTGCTTCAGTGAAAAATGCCCATTTAACTCTAAAACACAACTAGTGTCAAGATAAAGCACAGAGAATGGAAATATGTCAAGAGAAGAAATATTATCCCACTTTGCAAACGTTGCCTACTGTCATGTTCATGACTAACATGTCTGTCTCATCACTGGCCCAGGTGGACCTGACTGAGGGCTACAGTGACTACCACTTCTCATGGCTTCATGATGGACACCAGAAGTATGACTGGGAAAAAGCTAACTATTACTGCTCCAGCCTTGGTCAAGGATGGCAGGGCGTCAGCATTGAGACCAAAGAAGAGGATGCACTCATATCTAGCATCATATATCAGTGTTAGTAAAGTCCAGTTGCTTCATCTCATACTTGTCATATTGAGTACACGATCAGAAATGTTTTTCTAGTAATATCGTTAACTTTTCCGTTGCTTTTCTTGCTTATAGAGAACCGCTCTTTGACAGCACATTAATTCTTTGCTTGTTTTCCCTCAGATAAATTGGAGTACATCTGGACAGGCGGATATCGCGCAGGTTACGATTTTGCCTGGCCCTCTGGTTACCCGTTCTACGGCCTTAACTGGTCCCACACCGGCGGGTAAGTTCTAGTCCAGACACTGCCAAATATTCTTTTCGAAAGACCTTACATCAAACTCAACATAGAAATAAAACACTTGAAATTTTCTAATGCATTGAGAATGAGCAACTCTTTACGGTGACTGTTTTTTGTAGAATTATTGAATTAATTATGTACTAATTG
This sequence comes from Panulirus ornatus, assembly GCF_036320965.1. NCBI lineage: Eukaryota > Metazoa > Arthropoda > Malacostraca > Decapoda > Palinuridae > Panulirus > Panulirus ornatus. Next base: position 5,675,659 of record NC_092253.1, read on the forward strand.
GATTCGTTAGGATTTCATACACTACAGATATTTGAGATTGCAAGGGGGATACATAAAGATCTCATTAACACATCCTCATTTCGTCTTCAGGAACGGGTATCCCCAGCCAGACAACCGTGAAGAAGGCGGAGAGAACTGTCTGGCAGTGCTCAACAACTTCTATGACGACGGCATCAGATGGCACGACGTTGCCTGCCACCACAAGAAGCCCATCATCTGTGAGCGCCGCCGAGATAGTCACTACGGCTGAGCTGGTCGATATCATCGCTGGATCACCTCTCCTGGAATCATACCTCGTGCTTAAGAACAACAGGATGAACATTTTGCGCAATGAAGTTACATTAAACTTCCTTCATAACTTATTATACTGACATTGAAATAAAGCATATATTCTAATATATTTCTTCTATTTCCCCTGTGAAATTGATGATTATTGTAATCAGTATAAATACATTCTGAGACGACACGGGCATCTATGTCCGTAATCAAACCGAGGATCCTTGCGTGGCAGGCGGGATTATTACAGCTCGGCCATGATCGTTATCATAAACGAGATGTTTCTGTCCAATAAAAGTGCGATTTCATATGCACTTTATATATATATATATATATATATATATATATATATATATATATATATATATATATATATATATATATATATATATATTGAGCCACCTCCCTATTTTATTGACCATCACCTACAAGTGTATAATCACTTGGTTGGACTGTTAACCAACTGACTCAGTCAATATGCCAACTTATGCACTCGACTTTGGGTGGCATGTGAATGCGTCACGGTGAGAAACGATTACCTATCCAGCACAGCTGTCCATCACACAGGGGCCCTTTCATTTTTCGAAGATGAGTGAAGACATCTTCGACATATGTGTCATCATTTCATTCATACCTCCTAAAGAAATATAATATAGGTATTAAAGATCTTCAAGTGAAAGCGAAAGGCATGTTTCTAAAATGAGCCTTAGGATGTCTGAATCATAAAGCATTGGTATCAACCTGTTGTGTCTGTCATGGGAAGTAGTTTCTACGGTACTTCAGGAGTATACGTAAGTAGTGGTTAGTAATTAGGGTGGAGGACTTACGTAGATCGAAGATGTGTTAGAATTTAGACGTTTCCTTGGAATGATTCAGATAATGTGAGGTCACTCTGTATCCTATTCATTTTCATCTTTTTGTATTCAATCGTGTGAATTCTGTGGCGAGTTGTCGGAGCTATATATGACGTTAGAAGGAGTTGAACATGACGAACTATAGCGTCACCATTAAGAACGGATAATATGACCACTATGTTCAATTCTCTCACGTATGTACACCACCCTCAATCATTTTTGCGCACCACTTGACCATACGTAAATAAAGTGATAGAGATTTCTTCTGATGTCGTCTTCAGCTAGGAAAATAAGATGCTCCAACCATCAATAGCGCTTTTCCAGTACGTTAAGTTGGTTGATGATGCATTAGCTCGTCTAAAAGGTAAATAATTTTGGATTCATGATACTCAGTCAAGCAATAGTTTTAGCGAACTACTTTGCTTGTAGGCTGAATGTCCAAAACAGGCAATGAGGTGAGGAAACAGTGAAGTTGAAATTAGATGGCACACCCATCAGAAACTGGTGACGGGTTTGGGGAAAGTATGTGATCTATGATATTTGAGAGTCTTTGCGAAGATAAGGGAGACGATGAGGTACATTAGTGTAAGCTTCAGTGTGGAGGATATTATGGAAGACCAGTGCGTTTGACACCTTAGAGCAGACACTCCAGTGGGTGGTAAAGTGCAGTATATTGTCAGTTATACGTTGCATCGGAGAATTATTCCCTTGATCCTTTGAAGAGACAGGAAAATACACACACAAACACACACACACACGCACACACACCATCACCACTGCCACCACCACCACCACCACCATGAAACGACGAATATCTACCTCATTTGTTCCCGTCTATTCTTTAGCTCGTACATATAATGACCCTAAAGCTAAGCCACAGGTTTACTTCATCCAGAGTACATGGCTTTCTGTATATTACTTTGTTTTATTATGCTCCCCCGCACGCTCTCATATTAACCAACTGAATATAACATCTTCCACTTACACTTATCACTCGCTTCTCATCGATATTATTTCCGTTTTTTACGAGAATCTCTACAAATATTCACCCTTGCCTCCAGAAGATAATGATCACATATACAGCCAAATGTCTCTCTTTTACATACTAATAATTGATAAATGATATGAGCCAATCAGTGACCAAGTTCCAATGTCTATGGTTACTCTTGGTGTAGCTTTCCTCCGTCACCCTCAAGATGAGAATAAGTGGAGGGTAAAGTCAATATTTCGAGTTTATGGCATAAATGAAATCATCATGAAATCCCCAAAACCTCCTCAACTCAACAGGTACCAAAGGTAACCAATTTGAAACTCGAATATCTTCTTGTGGAATGTAATGACTAATGTTCTCTTAGACTTAATGACAGCCTAGAGCCTTAGCCATGACATTGAAGGAAAAGTGACACGGTATATAAGGCACACAATCCAGATGATGACCACCATTCCCCTGCTGGAGACGGCAGGTGTTGCAACGTTCTCTTTGACTTCGGCGGATAATTGACGTCGCCATTGTAAGTGGGAGAATCTCGCAGCAACTCTGCTCCACGGTAGTGTGGGATACGAGAAGTGCAGGACGATTCTGTTTACTGTTTGTGGTGAAAGTAGTAAGCGTGTGCACGGGATGGTGTGAGACCATACGGCGGTGGTAACAGGGATGATTATGGTCATGGTGGTCAGTAAGAGTCAGGGAAGGATGTTGGATGGCCGTGGAGGTGGTATGTACAATATGCCGGTCAAGCTATAGGCTTTCAATAATACATAATAATATCAAAGTCATACCAGTTTTTCTCTTTAACGGAAGAAATTTTATCACCATAAAGTAAAATTTTCGTGTAGAATGGTCCATCTAAATATAAAGTTATATAACGTTATATCTAATGGCAATTTCTTTCAGATGAAAGTTGTGTTCCTCCTGGCAGTAGTGGCTGCTGTTGCTGCCCACAGCGGTTATAGTGTAGGACATACCACCAGTTATGGTGGTGCATATGGCGGTAGCCACAGGGCTGGACATGCTGGAGGCCGACGGGTCATAGTCAGTGGAGGCAGTGGATCTGGCGGTGGGGTTCGGCGTGGTAGCCACTCCAGTGGATATGGCGGCGGCAGTCGTGGTGGATTCGTCCACCATGGAAGTGGTGGTCGATATGGTGGACACGGTGGTGGATCTGGCAGGGGCGGCAGTGGTGGCTTTATCAGTCGTGGTATAAGTCATGGTGTTGGCGGTCGGTACGGTGGTCATTATGGCGGGTACGGTGGTCATTATGGCGGGTATGGTAGTGGTGGCCGTGGTGCTTCCGTCAGCCATGCTGTAGGACATGGTAGTGGTGGCAGATATGGAGGTCACGGTGGTGGCCGTTATGGTGGAAATGCCGGTGGCAGCCATTCCGTCATTAGTAGCCAGAGTCGTGGACACGGCGGCAGTGGATACGGTGGTGGTGCGGTGGTTGCTGCTGGAGGAGGTGGCAGAGGTGGCAGCGGCAGATACGGAGTGGTGAGTTGATTCATTTATGGAAATGGACATTACAAGGAACTTTAGTCTTGATGAAATGTCACTGATTCATATATATTACCCATCACGACACTTGCAATGATTGCTTCAGTGAAAAATGCCCATTTAACTCTAAAACAAAACTAGTGTCAAGATAAAGCACAGAGAATGGAAATATGTCAAGAGAAGAAATTATCCCACTTTGCAAACGTTGCCTACTGTCATGTTCATGACTAACATGTCTGTCTCATCACTGACCCAGGTGGACCTGACTGAGGGCTACAGTGACTACCACTTCTCATGGCTTCATGATGGACACCAGAAGTATGACTGGGAAAAAGCTAACTATTACTGCTCCAGCCTTGGTCAAGGATGGCAGGGCGTCAGCATTGAGACCAAAGAAGAGGATGCACTCATATCTAGCATCATATATCAGTGTTAGTAAAGTCCAGTTGCTTCATCTCATATGATCTCATAATTATTTACTTGTCATATTGAGTACACGATCAGAAATGTTTTTCTAGTAATATCGTTAACTTTTCCGTTGCTTTTCTTGCTTATAAAGAACCGCTCTTTGACAGCACATTGATTCCTTGCTTGTTTTCCCTCAGATAAACTGGAATACATCTGGACAGGCGGATATCGCGAAGGTTACGATTTTGCCTGGCCCTCTGGTTACCCGTTCTACGGCCTCAACTGGTCCCACACCGGCGGGTAAGTTCTAGTCCAAACGCTGCCAAATATTCTTTTTCGAAAGACCTTACATCAAACTCAACATAAAAATAAAACACTCGAAATTTTCTAATGCATTGAGAATGAGCAACTCTTTACGATAACTGTTTCTTGTAGAATTATTGAATTAATTATATACTAATTGGATTCGTTAGGATTTCATACACTACAGATATTTGAGATTGCAAGAAAGGATACATAAAGATATCATTAACACATCCTCATTTCGTCTTCAGGAACGGGTATCCCCAGCCAGACAACCGTGAAGAAGGCGGAGAGAACTGTCTGGCAGTGCTTAACAACTTCTATGACGACGGCATCAGATGGCACGACGTTGCCTGCCACCACAAGAAGCCCATCATCTGTGAGCGCCGCCGAGATAGTCACTACGGCTGAGCTGGTCGACATCATCGCTGGATCACCTCTCCTGGAATTATACCTCGTGCTTAAGAACAACAGGATGAACATTTTGTGTACTGAACTTACATTAAGCTTCCTTCATTATTTATTGCACTGAAAATGAAATAAAGCAGATACTTCTATATTTATTGTAATTTTTCTCAGTCCATGTGACGATTAATCTTATAGTCATAGATTTATACCAGAGGTACCTAAATTAGTTTCTTTCAAGAGATAACTTGTTGAATCATATGAAGTCACACACACAGACACACACACACACACACACATATATATATATATATATATATATATATATATATATATATATATATATATATATATATATATATATATAATATATATATATATATATATATATATATATATATATATATAAACGCAAGGAAAGAGGCAGATTGAAACAAGAAGCTTTCCTGTATTCATTAAGGCATCTTCATGGCATCTGATGCATGTTGAATAGCCCTATCCCATCAGTGTACTAAACAAGTACCTTCCATTTAAGTGTCGTCCGTTACCTTCCAGACAACTTCGAAAAGGGCGGTGACGTTGTTCAACCACCTCTAGTATGAGGACGATCTGATTGCCCGATGTCGCCTTTTGAACATCACTAGAAGCTCATATATCATGTTTTGAGTCCAGGCGTGAAGTCACGTTGGCCATCACTGCTACCAAAGGAACAATCTCTCTCTCTCTCTCTCTCTCTCTCTCTCTCTCTCTCTCTCTCTCTCTCTCTCTCTCTCTCTCTCTCTCTCACACACACACACACCCACAGAATGGAAGAGAGGAATGCAAACAAAGAATATAGTAAAAAAAAAAAGGCAAAACAAAAAACTGGACGAAACAAAACAAAACAAATACAGAAAACTGGACATGCAAATAGGTCAAGAGGTCGAGGAAACCATACGGACCCCTATAGAGAGCAGGAGTGTTAAAAGATAATGTTGTCAGACTGAGGAGAATGTATATGAATGTCGATCGATACATGCATAATGTTAAGGAGTTCAAATTCAAGGACCTTATCAGGGAAAGTGAACCAGATGTTGCTGGAGTCGCGGAAACGAAGCTTACTAAAGAGATGTCTACCTTTCTTACCCAGAGGAGCACGTGATATTAATGCGAGAAAGACAAGTCCAAGGATGGAAAGATTGTCCCTCTCGATAAAAGATGCCTTTACGTTTCAGGAAAAAATGATAAAGAATGACCCACTCAGGCAATACATAATGGGAAGAGGAGTGGTAGCCAAGATACGCATATCCTAAATTCCTCCAAAAGATTTAAGCGACCCAGAACAAACATACGACGATAACAATAAAGGAGCAAACATAATGGTATACGATGCAGTGTAACACTGACTTATCAGAAATGGTAATGCACCGACGAATGTGGGATTTCAATTATAAAGAGACAGAACTGGGGGGAACTGGGATTCTCATAGTGTTAGAGAGACATTCAGAGTGCATAAAGAAAATGGACACGAACACCAGAATTAGAAAGTTTGGTAAAGCAGGAGGATAATAGACGTAAATAATTGATTTACTTTTGGTTAAGAAGAATAATATGAAACACCAGACAAAAAAGGGGGGAAGAGAAGAAAGATAGGTCGCCTGATGCAATTTCGGTGATAAAGAAAAAGATTAGTTATTGTAATCAAGATGTGAACAGTGATATTCTGCTTGATTTGGAGCCATCTACCCTTTAGCAAGCTGGTGCGTATGGATCAAGTAAAATGCAATGGGGTATTCATAAGACGTAACAGATCAAAGGAGGAGAGGGAGAGATCAAAGGAGAAAGTCTGATCTGAAAACAAAATGGCAACTCCAAGACTTCAGGTCCACGAGCACACATTATGGTGGACTGTATTTTTGACTGGAACGATTCTATTATCATATTCGAGATGTCAGAAGTAATCAAGAGTGAAAAAAAAGACCACCCAGCAAAGGCCAATAATTTATTAAGTTGCTAAAGACGATCTCATGAGCAACATTTCTTCAGAAAGATACATTAGAAATTAACTCGGTATTATGGTCCTGGATACAGAGAATCCACAGACTTGATTGAGGCGACAGCAGCAGCTCAGCCGTGGTAAGGCCTTCTACCATGGTAGCGCTCACAGATGACGGGCTTCTCGTGGTGGCAGCCGATGTCGTGCCACCTGATGCCGTCGCTGTAGAAGTTGTTGAGTACTGCCAGGCAGCGTTCGTTGTTATTCTCACGGTTGTCCGGCTGGGGATAGCCGTTACTGAGGAATAAAGAAAAGATTAAGTATGGACGTTGGTGTAGGGAGGAGTTGAAGCTCTCATACCTGCGAGTCATACGAATGTTTAAGACTCTGGTTACTTTGCTTCCCTATGCTGACTGTGAAGGTTTTTTTTTTTCCTTTTTTTTAATGTTGCTCTTGCGGCCGCTGAGGTGTGAGGCAACCTGTTCAAGAGTTCCACAAAGAGAAAGTCGCAGCGCGAGTTTTCGAGTCGATTTTTTCATTGAGGAAGTAATGCACTCATCTTTATTTTTCAAAGGTTATGCGTTTCTTAAAGTATATGTTTTTTCGAGCAATGTGTATACCGCTTGGAAACCATCGTAACGTTAATCAACATTGTAGGAAATAGTGCCACGCACTTTCGGCAACCTGATTTCACAAGGGCATTCGTTCATCAAGGATCACATGCGTAAGTGAGAGTGTGAGACGGTCTTATAATTAGCCTTAGTGCCTGAAGAAGGCTACCGACTACCAACCAGCCAACTGAAATACATCATAACACTGAAGACCAATCTTGACGTAGATACGTAAGTGCATTCTTTCTCTCTTCTTATTCGCATTTACGTCTGCGTCAAGAGCTTGTAAGTTAGAAATAAGTATCACGTCAAGATTTTGAAAATGAGAAATACTTATCAAGATCTTGGAAATTAGAAGAAGCACTTCTCACATCAAGATCTTGGAAATTGGCAATCCTTATCACGACAAGAGCTTAGAAATCCATCTACACCATGAATTGTTCCAGTGTATCATTTCCTTATCAGTTCTAAGATTATTACTTACAATAAGTATCGACCGACAAAAGAAACTTTGATAAACTGTGCTAGTGATTAAGACTCGAAGACTTACCCGCCGGTGTGAGACCAGTTGAGTCCTTCGAATCTGAGACCAGAACCCCACTCAAAGTCATAGTTTTTGCGATACCCGCTCGTCCAGATGTACTTCACTCTAGCTGTGGGAGGAGAAAAAAAAGAGATAAAGTTATCCATTCACATTGGCGTAATTCATCCCCAGAATTAAAGACGAGAAATACCCTTAATATAAACATCATTAAGCATCTTGTTTTTTCCTTTGCGATGTTGTTGAGGAAAAAACTAAGCAAAAAAGAAGGTTCTGCATAGACGCGATATGGAGTTTAGTCCATCGCAGTCTTGACAATGCGTAGCAAAGATTATGTTAAGATTGGGGAAGGAGTTCGGGAATGTTGTGCTAACCGTGGTCAATGATGCTAGAGATGAGAGCATCCTCTTGATAAGTCTCGATACTGACTCCGTTCCAACCAGGACCCAGCCCTCTGCAATAGTACATAGCGCTCTCCCAGTCATACTTATGACCTCCGTCGTGAATCCATGAGAAGTGGTATTCGCTTTCTCTCGTTCTGAAGTCCACCTGAGTCAGGAATAAGAGTTCAGAGTTAGTTTAACAAGAGGAACAAGTTCTCTGCTTCGAATTTAGTGTTTCGCTTTATGCACTATTCTCGTCTGTTATGCAAAAACTCTACCATGAAAACGATAAAGCATCTTACGAGTTTCTTCTTCTTCTTCTTCTTCTTCTTCTTCTTCTTCTCCTTCTTCTTCTTCTTCTTCTTCTCCTTCTCCTTCTTCTTCTTCTTCTTCTTCTTCTTTTGGCTTACCTCAGAGTATCTTTCAAACTACACTGTTTATTTCGTGGTTCAACAGACTAAAGAAGGTACTCACACTGAGATAGTACTCACCACACCATAAAGGCCTCTACCACCGAGCCTAGCACCACCGCTGCTGCTGCTGCCACCACCGTGAACGATGCCGGCAATGCTGCCACCACCGCGAACGATGACTGCGCCGCGACCACTGCCAACACCGTAGCGGCCACCGCCACCACCACCACCACCACCACCACCGCCTCCGAGGATGACACCTCCGCCTAAACCTTGGCCTCCACCGTGGACAGTGCTTACAACACTGCTGGCGCCACCAAAGCTGCTGCCGACGCCGCGTCCACCACCGTAACTACCACCGTAGTTGTGCTGGGCCGTTGCCACAGCTACTAAGGCTGCCAACAATGACACAGCCTTCATCTGCAATACCATGAACTCGCTTTAGAGGATGAAATTTCGTATGCACTTACAAAATTGAGACTCCCATTTGCCTCGTTCTCTCCACGTAACATGTGACAAGTAAAACTTCGTCTCTTGTAAATAACAATTGACACGATACCTAGAGTCAGCCTCACATGAAATATCTTAAGAATAGTTACCAGTTTATAATCTAATAAGTCTCCCTTAACGGCACTTATATTGTTCCCTCTAATGCATCTAATTCTAAATGACCTTTTCAAGAACCTTTTCACTTGCCCCTTCTACTGGGTTTGCTTCCACTTTGAAATACATGTAAATATGATAGATCTCTCAGGATCGTATAACTGGTTTCGCTTTTTAGTATAATGACATTGGAAAATGATAGGCAAAAAGATTGTTTCAGAAGCTCTGGCGTATTGTCACTCTGCACGGCAAGAATACCTTACCTTGAACCATATCAACAATTCATAAAGCGTTGTAGATTTTCAGCTATTCACCATAGACACTGAGCAGGTGTTTCTAACTCTCACTGTACATTAGTTGAAGGTTTCTGTAGAATTTCCAACAGTGTGACTTCAGTATTTCTTAAAATAATTTCTACTACATTCGCAATGCACAGACGACAACTTGGTAATCGCACCCAAAAAGAAATTAGTGTGCACACTTCGTATAGTCTCTGTATCTCACTTACTTTACTAAAAGCAAAAAGGTAACATGTAACCAGTTCCATAAACCTAGGTTGGCAAGGTGTCTGCTTCATCATACACTTCACATCACCCGGGAAAGATACTGGAATGTCAAGAGACCTGTTCAACCAGTCAGCATTCTCCTTTCACCTCTGCTGGTCTCCTCCGCCTCATCCTATGCCAGAAGGGTCGAGGAAGGGGTTGGTTAGTTTTGATGTGACCCCAAATCTCATCAGCCAATGCGGGATGGCCACCTCAGTACCTTCTCTCAGTTAGTCCTATCGAAAACACCCGTTCGTTATAATCCTCCCACCCGCACCCACCCACCCACACACACACACACACACACACACACACACTCACACAAACACACAAAACCTCCCCACCACAACCACAACCACCACCAATGACCAGCCAAGGAGGACGATGTTAAACCCACCGTGTCTGAGAGTGGATTGTGCCCACCAAGCAGACCCCCACCTTTATATACGCTCCGTCGTGGCTTTCATTTCAAGGTCATCACTGATACCCCGGGCAGTTGAACTCTAATTGGCATTACGAGATAGATCGACCTTTTGGTGAATGCATTAGGTACCAAGAACATTAGGCCAGGAGAGAGAGAGAGAGAGAGAGAGAGAGAGAGAGAGAGAGAGAGAGAGAGAGAGAGAGAGAGAGATACTCATGATCGGGGCAAGTTTTTTCCCAGCTAGATTTCATCGTCTCTTACTTAGAAAAAAAAAAAGTGTATCTCGTATTTTGCACTAGAAAGGTTTTGTTCAAAAAAAATAGAAATAATTTTCTTTTTCTTTCCCCATCCAGACAGAGCATTGACAATCCACTGAAGTACATGAGCAGTGTAGTGAAAAGTGTGCATAACCCACACACTCTTAAAGAATGAGTACTTTGCTCTCAGATTTTTGCACCACACTTTTTCATACTACTTAGGATTATAATCTACATATTAATCTTCGTAGCATCTCAGACGTTGGTTGTGGGAGACAAAGTGGCATGAGATAATGAGGGTAAAAGTAATATGATTAGTTGATGAATGAATCTATGTTTGAGTGTGTAACTGTAATGGGAAAAGACGATTGACAGAAAATGAGAAATTGTACCTGCTCTAGTTATTGTACATAGAATGCAGAGTGATCAACCATCAGATAATCCTTAAGAGTATATGATTATTGAGGGTTAGCCACTCCATCGCCATTTGCAGTCTAGGCATGAGTTTACATGAGAAAGACAGACAACAGGAGGCCTGATTGGCCCACGAGTGGGTTGTTTGGTAAAAAAAAAAAAAAAAAAAAAAAGTAAAGAAAAAGGAGTTTAACTTGACAAGAAAATGTAATTCCGCTCGGCAGTTTTTTAAGCAAACACCGACTCCCCGCTGCTGCACATTAGCCTTGTTCTGTCCCCGTTACCGCTGTCGTTTATCCAGTTTCTTTCTGGACAGTGACTGTACGACGGTAGTTGTCTTTGAGCAGTGTACAAAATGGGAATGTCGTTTCCAAGGAATATAAGATACCTGTAACCTAATGTTGATGAAATTTGTAAAGGATGGAAGATCATATGAATCGAAATATTAGACTTTAAACCAATTAGGCTCGTAAGATCAGTTCTAGTGCCCCGCATATAGTTTTCTATATGTGTCAGTATTCTGAATACCATTTTTTGTACATGGATATTTTGTTTTATATCATGAATTCTTTTCAATTACTTTATGCTAATGTTGAATTAAAGGTTCATAATCAACTCTCTTTCGTAAGGCTGAACAAAAAAATATTACTTAACATTTCAGGGGCGAAGATTTCATTTCCTTTAAGGCACGATTATGACGTACCATTTTTCTTTATGATTTTTGTCCACTTTCTTGTTTCCAATGACCTGCTTTTGTAATGTCTCCGACCCATCTAATGAGAGATCATAGATCGCTTGTCGCGTTAATGCTAACTTATTGCATCCCTTTTCACATCATCTGAGTATGACCAATGATAGTCACCTTTACTGATGCCACTGACCACGTGATTAAAGATCAAAGGCAGACAAATGATGTGGTAGACTCAAGGTATTTTTTTGTGACTTTGATGTTTTACGCTTAAATTGTCACCTTTATTCGCTCCCGGTAATGACTCATAGAGTTGAGGGAGGGGTGTATTGAACTTGGTTATCTGACGACCACAGTAAGTACCATTGCTCCTAAAAACCACGATTTTCTCACTTTTTGATAATGAGGATTATATCTTTCGATTAATTTTGATAAAGATCCTTCGAAATTCCACTAATCACTTAAATATGCGTGCGGTTGTGTGTATTTTCCATAAGCGAGTATTTGTCTGGATTTAATCAAAGGTACGACGCAAATTGCAAAATGCTTGTTTTACATGATGCACAACCCGAGACATACACTCAAGATGTCATGATAGAGCGACTAACGGAACACATCAAGTTGATTCACTTTTCTGCTTTTCCAGCAAGAGGTTAACACACTTTTCACGAACCTGGTGTGGGTTAAGCGGGGCATTTCCTCACCATGTTCAGACAAAGGCAAGTTCATGCCCAATTTGAGGTACTGCCCAAACCAGAAGACAGGTGATGATGGTCGTCAGCCAGACAACGTGGCAGATGATAATATCTACTTTCACCCAAGATAGTATGGTTGTGGTACAGACAATGGGGCAGAAGCCCGTTTGAATCTGTGGTGAGTGTGCACTGCACACCAGATCCAGAGAAGACGATGAGGTGCATCTGGTCTTTGATTAATCTCTTCCTTATTGCTACTTCCTTGATGAAGGCCACATAGGAGAGAGAGATCAGTACGACAAGCCAACGACCGAGTGCCATATTGATGAGAGTACTTCAAAAGACGAAAGCATCAAAACACCAGTGTTGGTCATGTACGATCACCTAGAACCAGCTAAATCTTGACATGCCACAGAAGACTTCCCCTTTTCGTCATTTTGCGAGGAAGACCAAAGGTGTTGTCTCAAACCACGTGGATGTACACTACACCCAGGTAAAGACCGCCGTAAGCGTGATCCATTACAGCCTGGATGTTTTGTGAAAGAGGATCCACAACACTATACCCACACCCACTTTATCACAGATGCAGGAAATAAGCCGCAGGAAGTACCACTCGCACCATTAAATCCATGCATCTGGTGTCGCAAGGATTGCGACCTGACTTAGGTCTCGTGCTTTCACTGGAGCCAACCAAACAGGCAAGTTTTGAGTGGAGGGGGCAGATCCAGCTTTTGGCAAACACTTTGCAAGTGTTTCTACTGAGTTCATATCTGCGTTTCCTGCTTTGGACGACTCCGGCAAAGTTGCCAGACTGAGAGAAGACAAAAAAAAATGCCATCGACGCGTTTGCATGGGATTTCTACAAGCTCAGTTCTCTCATAACTAATGCTGTGGATCTAAGACAGACGCTCCTCACAGACGAAGAGGCAGTGAGAATCCCAGAGGTTACCGAAACGATCACAGGAACCCTTAATCAGACCACGGTGTTTGGTACCAAGACAAACCGCTTATCATAGAATACGAATGGAGATCAGAAAGACGTGGACTGGTGGCAATCCCAGCAATAGCGCTTCCTGCTCCATCCGCACCTACAAACCTGATGTAATATGGGTGCGAGAAGATGATTATCATTCTCGTTGTTCGTGTTGGTCATGCAACTTACTCTCTTCCGAAATGTGTGTATGTGGAACAGAGAAAGTCATGCAGACTATTGTAGGTCATGATAGCCTTGAGATTGATGATGAAGGCACCTAACACAATACAGCAGTATTCATCGCTTGCCCATCTTAGTGAAGTATGGATACAAACTATCTAAACTAAACTGGGGCATTTTGGAGAGAGGAATTAATGTGTGATATATGATATACCTCCAGGGAGGCAGAGTCTTTTACCCTTTGTCATTAAATCGTGTGTTTGTATTCATAAGCCTTAAGTACTCAGTTTCATCTATCCTGACTATAAGTAAAAAAAATGACACAGTCGTAAAACGGCTGTGAAGGGATACGATACAGATGGTATGAGAAAGGTGTCAGAAATTAGCTAGGATAATCCCAACAGCAGCATTTCCGTAAGTTAATACATCCTAGAAGATAGCCTGACCAGCTGCCGAAGACTGAGCATTTGATTTCAACAGGAATACATTGGTGCACACTACCCAGAGGCGTGAATTCCAGGAGAGAGGTTGATCCAGTGTTGATGTCGACCAGCTCAGCCGTAGTGACTATCTCGGCGGCGCTCACAGATGATGGGCTTCTTGTGGTGGCAGGCAACGTCGTGCCATCTGATGCCGTCGTCATAGAAGCTGTTAAGCACTGCCAGACAGTTCTCTCCGACTTCTTCACGGTTGTCTGGCTGGGGATACCCGTTCCTGAAGACGAGAAAAGACAGATAATCCAGTTCTGTGATGATTTCGATATAATCGAGGGAAAACGTATGACATCCTCCGGTGTGTGGGACCAGTTGAGGTCATGGGAAGGGTAGACAAAGGGATAGACGTCCAGATGAATGTATTTCGTATGCACTCCATCTTACGTGTAAGTACGATGCAAATCATTGAAGCAAAGGAAGCTTTTTTCTTCCTTTACAGAAGGTGGTATACGATACTAGAGGTGAGCGCATCTTCTCTAGTCTCGATGTTCATCACTACCTGCCAGCCGTAGCCAAAGCTGGAGCAGTAGTAGTTAGCTTTTTCCCCAATCATACTTCTGGTGTCCATCATGAAGCCACTAATAAACGCTTCCTCCGGCTCTTAACCACAGCAGACCATCACCTGTATCCACCGCTGCCGTGTCCACTGCCATGACTGGTGATGGATTTGGCTGCCACCACCAATAGCCACAACTGCAAACGCCCCCAGCTCGTCCGCCACCACCATCTCCTACGACGTAGCTAACGATGTAGCCCATACCGCTGCCGCTGTATTTACTATAGTGACCGCAATATCGATATCCAGTGTCATCTCTCACTCCAAGATGGACGGACGGACAGACGAACTCCACTACCACGTCCGCCGATGCCATATCCATCCAAGTGACCACCACGCCCAAACCCCCATCTCCATGTCCACGACCACCAACGAGTACGACCCCGTGAGCCTCAAGCATGTCCATCCCTGTGGCCACTGACCTATCCACCACAATAGCTACTGTTATATCTACCACAGCAGCCACCACTAACACTGTAAAAAAAAATCAACTATGATACATTTCTTCAAGTGTATGTAGATGAGCATATTGAATATGTCTGTGCGTTTGTGTGTTTGAATACAATAGGTGCATCAGTTAATAACTGGTTTATAAAGTGTGTCTTAGGTAAGGAGAGCAGATCTTTGTAGATAGTAAATCTTGAGTTAACAAGACGTTTAAAGATAAAGAGATATGTAACATGAACCCTTTGAGCTCCTGTGTCTCTCTGGTGACCAGTGACCACAATTATTACTCTGGCCAAACGCCACGCTTGCATATTTTACAGGTGTTCCACCATGAAATGTTGAAAGACCCTGATATGCAACATATCCCTTCATTCTGTCCCCCACTGTTACCTGTTACACTGTGTTCATTTTTATGCTAGCTGAGACTGCATGGGCACCTGAGGCCCTAATGAAGGCCATCCTATACATGCATATATATATATACCCCCTAGCCTGAGCTAGGTGCACATTTCGTCGACCAATTTCTTAGGGTTGATTGTGGACCGACTGTCGCAACCAGGATTCGAACCTATGTACTCGACCATCCTATGTACCCCAATCATACGGTCCTTCTTCTGGCCCAGACCATGGCCGCTCAGACGCCTTTACAATTACACCGTCGAACACATAAGGTCGCCAGCAAAAATGGTTGTTCACGGGAGTCACAAGCAGCGTCCGATCTCCACCTCCAATGGGTCACCGAAGAACATTGCAGCACCCACCTTGTACATACGTGAGTGTAGCCATCAGCAGGCCTTAGTGCTTGATGTACCTCGATGTATCTGGTTAAATACAATCGATCGATATGCTAGTGGCAGTATGGAAGCCTTTTCGATGTCTCGTTTGCTAATGGCACATTGCTGAAAGAGAAAAAAAAAAATCAAACATATGAAAAAAGATAATGATTTGTGAATTTTCCCAAATACATAAGGATTGCTGTATTTCAGTAATGCCAAACTCTAGATTGAGAAAACTTATGATGCAAAGCAACAACAACAAACATATATGAAAGGAAGGAGCAACAGATTCCGTCACAAATGTTAAAAGTATTCGTGGGTAATTCGTAGCTCAGTGAACGCGGCCGTGCAGAGACGGTGTTGAAGGTTCTGACAGTTTCATCAGGAAGTTTCTGACTCCAGCTCAAAACAAGATGGATATGGTCCTCGTAGTTACTCGTGGTTTGCTTATATATTTACTCACAATACGTAAAACTCCTATATTCATACTTCTCATAACCATTTCTGGTACTGGGTCATTAGATATGAAAGTTATAAAGTCTTTCTTTTTTAGGCAGAGAAGACACAAGTGAATAGGGATCGGATCCTTTAGAATCAGAGAGAGTGATGCTATCTTGACCATACACCTTGGATCTCAGATACTATACAGAAGATCCAACGTGAAGAAAATACTGGAAATGGCATAGATTCAGGAATAGGGGATGGAAGACGTGGACTGTATCATCCAAATCATCCAAAGGTGAGTTAGAGAAAATTAAGTACCAAAACATGACGACTTTAATGGCTTAAAAGTTAGTTATAAATTAATCAGGTCGGTAGAGGAGAGGAAAGCTTTGATCATTGCAAATACTTTCCATGAAAAAGTCACGCAAGCACACTCTCTCCTTCACGAAGATGTGCTTGGCTTCTCGGAGAACAGGTTTACAGAGATACTGATCAGAAATGAAAGCAAAAGTGAGTTCTTGGAGGAAAGCAAGAGTCTCATGACCCTACATGTTCTCTTCCTGATGAGACGGGTCATCCGAGGTGGAAAGATCAAACTATGTCTAGGGTAGAAAATGACCTGGCAAAAGTTGCGATGTAGGATTATATCCCAGCCAAGATGACCTCTGTCATACGTTTAGCACCACATTAGCCATCTTGGCCAGCAGACCAGCACCCATCTCAGGGAAAGTTAATTTAAAAAAAGCTTCAAAAGATTGACCGATTTGGCCCGATATGGCGTTTTAAGGGAAGAGGTAGGGGTGGACGTGCTGCCCAATTTGAATTCACAAAGATAAGATTGTAGTCGAAGGGCCACTAAGGGGTCAGTAATAAAGTATCTGTCGCGGGAAAATTGCAGCCCACATGGGTTCATCCACTGCAACGTCTCCTTACACCACTTCCTTCTTTCTAACCTTGCACTCAAACCAGCCTGTCTGTCTGACCCTCATGCTACAAATTGAATGACTTTGCTTTTATGTATATTCCCTTTCAGCTCCCTCCATTCCAAACCTCTCCCAAAGAAGGAGAAAGAAATAAGACACCATACAATAAACATGATGACAAAGCAATCGTACAGGAAGCTGACGTAACATACTAACTGTGAGGCAACGCCACACTAAAGAATGATATGCTCAGGGAGCCTAAGAATGACATGCTCTTTCTTAGTTCACGTGTTTTCTTCAGGTTAACCAGATGGCATCATGTTCTTCTGGCTGTGACTAAGGTCACGATCTGTGTCACTTTCGTAAGTTCTGACTTATTTAAGTGGCAATGGATTAACGTTAACCGCAAGGAGTCCATCTGTTATTTTGGGATATATATATATATATATATATATATATATATATATATATATATATATATATATATATATATATATATATATATAGATATCAAGGACAAACGAAGAATGGCCTCAATTGCTCACACCCTAATCTCCAGCTAACATATTCGCCAGATACGTTCATTTCAATGATTCATCGTCGTTTTTATCCTATGCAACTCACCAGTTAACTCTCATGTGTGTCTTATGCTTCGTAACTTTGATACCAGTGACTGCAAACACCACCATTGCAATATCTTAGCAAGACGGCAATATGAAATGCGGTTTAGGTGACAAAATAAGTGCTCATGGGATTTACCTAAGGAGGTCCTCAAATCAGGCAAGAAGTCAGTCCATTCCTCAATCTCCAAGGTCATACTGAGGAGATTTCGAGATACAGAATTACTACATTTCTCCCCCATTGCGTGAGTCAACCTTGTGACATTACTGTCCATACAACCTGCTTGCTGTCAGAATGGTTATAACTGGCTGGACTGGAGGTCTGAAAATGACAGCTATAACCTTGGGTGCGTTTAAAAGTACACTGCTTTATAGGGTGAATTGTTCTATGCATTAAAGAATTTATTCATTATTTCCACAGGTCGTGATACAAAACAGACTAATGATGATTTCTTCATTATTTCATCGACTATGATAAAGAAACCGTGAGAAGCAAACTGTGATATAAACTGTCAACAGATGACACTCATAATTTTACGACACTCTGACGTAAACACACATACTCGGTTGGTACGTTGTGCGATGAAGTAGCAACAGTAATTGGAATGTGTGTTGTCAACTCGCTGTGATGGAGGAGTTTACTCGTTTGAATGTCATTCGTAAAGTGAAGTTAGAGGAGTGATAGATACACTTCAGTTAACAATGGACCCCTTGTACCACGAACTTTGTTAATCTCCCTTAATGATAAAGATAAATATCCACACATTATCAATAACTATGACACACAAGCATTACAAAATATCCACTGATACTACTGTAATATCCATCATACGTTACACTTTATGTATATAACGGTGCATTTGTAATGATGTTTATGCACCATGCCCACCCTACCCATTGTAGTTTAACTCACCCTACTGAAAAAAAAAAAATTGTCTCAGATACCATTTGAATTCATAAGTAAGTCAGTAATTGTGATTCAGTCCTTTCATCTTTTATACAACGTGCCCTATTCTCTGCAATAAGAAAGAAGATGAAAAACGCTTTGAGGGGCGAAATGAAAACGAACCACTGAGGCATATCAACCACATTTCCAAAGCGACTAAAAACGGGTGAAATGTAAAAAAGAAAAAAAAAATGTGGATATAGCGAAAGGAACGTTACTTTCAGGTTGGCTTCGGTCTTTGGCGATTAAGTCAATGAGTCAAAGGAAACGAAGAACAAAGGACTCTGCAGATAAGGTTAATCATTCCCTTAGAATTGGTCAACTATATATATATATATATATATATATATATATATATATATATATATATATATATATATATATATCGTGTGGGGTGGAGGGGGGGGTCAATGGCCCTCTTTCTTATACGCGTAGAGCAGCATTGCGTGGACGATTCCAGAGACTAAAGAATAATGGCATGTAATGTATCATCACAGCTACTAGCAATATCTATCGTCACGCGATATGAACTAACCCTTATCTATCTACCTTCCTGACTACATATATCAACATAATTATCAAAAAAAAAAAGAAATTTAAGAGAGAAAATGGAACCTCTCCAAGCCCATTTAGGATTTGAGGCACCAGCGCTCACAAGAAGCGGGTATCACCCATGGAAAAGAAAAAAAAAGAGGGAAAAGTTACACAGTCCTAAATCAGAAAGGGAAAGTGTTTGGATCATGGTACCTAACCGGCCATGACTGTGGAAGTGGCGCGGGGTCTCACTGAGCCAACTGGTAGCTAATTCTGTCTTGACCCCAAGCAGCAGCAGAGGCGAGAACGTCCCTGTGACTCGAGACGAATTCTGCCATCCCTCCTTAACCGTCTCTATAGCCACCCTCGTATCTATCTATCTATCTATCTATCCATCTATTTATCTATATCTTTCTATTTATGTATGTATGTATCTATCTATCTATCGATCTATCTATATCTATCTATCTACCGATCTATTTATATCTATCTATATCTATCTATCTATCTATCTATCTACCAAACTGGTGGTAGTATTATATCATCGTCTTTGGACGAAAAGGAGAACAGTCTCTTCGAGAAATTTCTCTTTTTTTTTTTTTTCCATAGGAAGCCTAAAGCTTTTGAAGGGTAATCGTAGGAGAGTTGATAAGTAAATGTTAAGCATCTTAAGGGATCTTTTCATATGCTCAGTCAGTATTCGCAGCGCTGAAGAGATGGTCGGTGTCCAGAAAGCAGACGAGAAAGTGTAACTTGAACATGCCTGGGGAATGTAGTTTCAGTTCGGTGAAAGTCTAGAGGAAGTGGATTTTCAGACTAGTTTGGGAGGGCGGTTGTTAATCATCTGTCGAATCATCATCATCATCGTAATGTGGGCGTTATGTCAACAACGCTGGTTTTCGTTTGAGACGGGAAGGAAAGCGGGGACACCCTATAAGTCGAGGACAACCTATGAATATAAGTCGCTGAAGGCTGAAGCAAGAGCAAGTTTTTTTCTTTCTACTTAAGGTTGGTGGTAAGTTACGGGTTGGGTTTGTGTAGCAGGGGCCTAATGTCGTCACAAAAAGAAAAAAAAAAGAATATAAATGGCGAACACACACTGAGATGAAATTGTATTGGAAGTATCATTATTTTTTTGGTTGCTGCATAGTTGTTGCATTATCATGGTTGCTAGCAGCCAACAGTTTTAATGAAGACCTTGTTTCATGTGGTCTGTGGGTTAGGTACGTTTCCTTCCGACTGGTCAGTCAGGTCTCTCATAGTTTGGGATGAATGTTTACAAAGGATCGTAATACCCCTGTCCAAATGTGGAACCAGCTATTGATCTTTACCCCTTTAGCTTGTCTGTGTCCTTTCTGTCATCGTTTGGTGTGGAGGGAAATTATATATATATATATATATATATATATATATATATATATATATATATATATATATATATATATATATATATATATATATATATATATATATATATATATATATATATATATTTAGATGGCCCTTGAAAATCCATGTCAATTTTCATATTATCTTTACTTTCCTGCCACCTCAAACGATGATATCATTCATCAAATAGAGATGAATCTTATTCTTATTTCATCCTCTAATCGTTCATACCTTTTAGCATTCACATATTAGTATCTTAACCAAGCAGAAAGGAAAAAATGTGTTGAATAAAGTGATGGTCATTTGCGTACGGCATGACAGACAATATACGCGCTCTGACTCACTCCATCGGATGGCCCACTTAGGCAACTATGGAGATGATTGTTTGTGAATTTGTATGTCATCGTAACATTACTAGGATCATCTGTCGTTCAGATACAGTGAAAGGAAAATCACACTACATCAGGTTGTTGTGAGGTACCGAAGTCTTACGAATGGCAGAATGATTTGTCTCGAATTAGGTCATTCCT
Organism: Panulirus ornatus; assembly: GCF_036320965.1. Taxonomy (NCBI): domain Eukaryota; kingdom Metazoa; phylum Arthropoda; class Malacostraca; order Decapoda; family Palinuridae; genus Panulirus; species Panulirus ornatus. The sequence continues at coordinate 5,696,757 of NC_092253.1, forward strand.
CTAACTCTCTCTCTCTCTCCTTTCCTCGAAATCTGAGGCGGAATGCATTGGGTGGGGGCAAAACATATATATATATAAATATATATTGTGCTTTACGTTTATGTATAAAAACTTAGACGTGCGCTACTATCTACACGTTTCACCTCGTGTGCCATGACCCGATATAAACCATTCTTTTTTTTCTATTTACTTTTTGAACGTATGCTGCAGTAAGCATATGTTTTCCTCATTTTCGCCGAACATGTGTGATGTTGAGTCATTACCATTTACGTTATAACGATGGTTAGTTTTCCTCTCTTACCACCCTTTGCTAAAGCCAATGAGACAACAGATGAATCATCTATTGAATTTAGTTACCTAATTACCACATGAGGCAAGCACAAATATCAAATCACTAGAAATCGCAGGCTGTTCGTGTAGGTGTGTGTGTGTGTGTGTGTGTGTGTGTGTGTGTGCACTTCCTCCCTCTCTCCCTCTCTTCCAGTTTTTGCCGTCAGCTGACCAACCTAATCGTCAAGACAGCTTCTTGCTCCCTGGTTCTGGAACTGCCGACTCATGATGTGGTGTGCTCAAGGTCGGTCGCTGGATCCAACGCCGTTTTCTTTAGCCCGTTAAGCTTATGGACGTGTAACCTGCTTAGGTTGTTTTCTAGTGGGTCTCTCTCTCTCTCTCTCTCTCTCTCTCTCTCTCTCTCTCTCTCTCTCTCTCTCTCTCTCTCTCTCTGAGACTCAGAGTGTCTATGTCTGTTCGTTTGTCTGTCTACTCGTTTGTCTGTCTGTCCGTGGAAGCGGAGATGCAAGTCTGATGTGTTCTCAATTTCAAATCTGTTGCGTAGATCAACTAATTTTTTTCATAACTAACACTGAGGTTCAAGTAGTCGAAGATAGAGTTGTGAATGTGTTTCCAGATTTTCTAATGGAGGAGGTGGGGGGGGGGAGAGGCTTTCCGTGGTTTTGAAATTTAGGAATAGTTTAGCTCGAGCGTTCTTAGAAATGCGGTGATTAAGAGAAAAGACTTGAAAGATGGAAAAAGAAAAATGGGGTGGTAATTTGTCCTCCAGCTTAACCAAAATACGACATCGGATATTTAGTAGTACACGACATACCTAATATTTCATATAGACCATAACAGCAAAGTCTTATCAAAACCCTCAGAAAACCTTATCTTCTGGGGAAAATATAAATAAGTTTCATTAGATATTTTCTTCTATACCTGTTCGAAATGGTTCTCTTGACTTTCAAGCTATATTTTCAATACGGATGCTCATTTCTATCAAAGTGTTGAATCAAAGGTTTCGTCATTATTTCTAGTTCAAAAGGGGACAGAAGATGTCTGTAGATCGTAGACTATGTCCTGGTGTCGCTAGCGCGCTTCACCACAATGCATTGGTCGAAGTTCGCGATACAGCAAGTTTCCTTGAACTTATCTTCAGACCCAACTTCCCACCTCGAACTTTCAGGGTCGGTGCATAGTGCTGAAGAGTAGCATCTCTCTGGGTACAGCGAAAGCAGAAACATCTTTTGCATATATATATATATATATATAACGAAGGATCGATGAGCTAGGCAGGTAGACCGAACTTACACAGCTGGTTTACGTAGGTGGCGTAATAAGGTTTCACGTAAGGTGTTATCTAGAGCACTTGGATAGAGGTGTGTGCGAACCTTGGCTCTGCGAGCCACTTTTACGTGCTGTTGTTTAAAACACTTATCGAGCCTCAGGGTATTAGACATGTCGATAGATATCACAGCATCATTTGCCGATACGATTAAGCAGATCCAAGTCTATAAATGAGATTATGAGGTATATCAAAACGTCATAATCCATCTGATGCTCTATTTTTTTTTTTTTCTCCTCCTCCATCGGATCATCCACTCAATACCAGCGAAAGACATTGTTGACAGCTTCACGTAGCGCGATAGACGATACGTAGTTTTCACATGGCCTAATTCTTCACAGTCAGGAGTTGCGTCATGCTCTCGCAAAGACCATTACAAGAGGGAGAAAGACAGGAATGCCTAGAAGAGGTTTTGAACACCGACGACGGTGGTGTTTGCGACTGCATGACGTAACGCTGGGTTGGAAAAGAGACAGATGTTCGATTTTATATCACGACACACACACACACACACACACACACACACACACACACACACACACACTAGCCTATGAATCAGTTCCGCCAGGACGGATTCGTAGTTAAGTGTTCGTTGACACGAAAGGCCGTGTGGCCGCCAGCAAGTGCGCCTAGCATTGCGGAACACATAAAAACTCCGAGGTCTATGTGAGGTACAAGGTTATAACAAAGGGGAGACCATAGTTAGTGTGACTCATCTAACTTTAAACCCGAGGTTCGTATCCCTCTAGGGTCGTCGAAACCCTAGATTGTTGAGGGGTAGGGTGAACGAGAACTCTTTTTTTTTATTTATTTAACCTGGGGTCATTAAGTCATCGAGACTTTCCTATGACGGTCACAATGTATCATTTTTCATGCCATGAGTTGGCAGCAGCTCGCTCGAGTTTGTGTCTATTCTGAAAGACTGACTTATTATTTTTTTTTTTTTCCCCTGCTCTGCTGATGTCCCTCAACTCCCTTAGTTATCTGATGAATTATAATGGTTATAATGAATACTTGATCATAGTTATCCTTTTATTTTCGATGGGATCCTCACAACCTCATAGAAATTGACACAAATCGTCTCAAAAAAAAAAATGAGTTTAAGATCCACTTCATTAAACCACTACTACTTTTGGGTGTCTCAGAGAACATTCAATATCCGTCATCGTCGACTACTGACCCACCTTCCTCTCTCTCTCTCTCTCTGCTTTTATCACTCTTCCTCCACCACCACCACTCTCCATCATCTCTCCCATCCAATCCTTCTCCTTTTGATTCATTTCCCTATACCATGCTGCTTGATATCTCCAGCTTCCCCCTTGATCGAACCCCACCCACATGGTGTATTTCCGGAGAGTTGTTACCTTGGGGTGGTGGAGGGAGGGAGAGAGAGAGAGAGAGAGAGAGAGAGAGAGAGAGAGAGAGAGAGAGAGAGAGAGAGAGAGAGAGGTAGGAGGGGGGAGTCTTCGATTCCGCTGATCTGGTCATTTTTTTACAGTGGGAACCAAATTAGCAACTCAACCACTAACTTCACCTCAGTGCTTTGGTCTTCAGTGGTTCGTGGCACATTGATGGGTTTATGATGAAGTAATAGACCACTCGAAGACCATTGTGTGAAATCGACAGAGCGTGTTCATCTCCGGTTCGTGCCAGCAAGTATTCTGAAGGAAAATGAGGAATCGGAGGAGGATTTAAAGAAAACGTAACACTGCGGGAGAAAACGGTAAGTGGGGTAGAATAAGACAAATAGATGAAAGAATTGGAACAGAAAATGGGAAACCGTTTCCAATGAGAAACCCGGATCTCTAAAGAATATACCATAATTCTGTGAAGAACGAAGGTCATGATATGTTCACGAACAAGACAAGAATTATAAGAATTCCAAATAAAACCGTAAGAAAAAGAAAAACGGGAAAAGAATGGAAGAACCCGTAACAATTACAAAACTAATCATTCTCGCTTAAGAATTCACCAGAGGCTTTCGTCATCAACTTACATAGAAGTAAATCAAATACACAGATTGATCGCGTTCACCGTGATGCAGGGGCTACACACACACACACACACACACACACACACACACACACACACACACACACACACACACACACACACATATCTATCTATAGAGAGAGTCTGTGGTCGTAGAATCATACTTAGTACATGACGAAGGTGTTTTGAAGATTTTTTCCATTGATGGACGCCAGCACCTTGATCCTGACGCCAGGGATAGGCCCGGTGTGTCCTACCAGCTCAAATAATGGTCAATATGATTCTTTGATTCCTATCAATTACTCAAGAGGATGCACAAAGGAATGTATCTCATGGCTAATAGATTTCAGTCAAATTGGCCTCTTAGTCAGTAATGCCATCATGCACCTTTATATATATATATACCAAAGAAAAACTGATGACTGATGATGCTTCATTGAAGGATTTCAAGCATATGAAAAATGAACTGAGTCGACAGACATTCCGCTTATTCTTAGGTGGCTTTTCTTTTTTCTTCCCCCCTTCCGTAAGCAGCAGCATCCCTGTGAAGTGGTACTCACTGAGGTGATTGCTTCCAGCACGTATATACAACGAGCCGCAGGAATTGTCTGAACTATCGCTCAAGTTTAGCGTCATGCAGTTGACCAGTCACCAACGTCTGGTGAAAGTATCGTCTGGATTGGCGAGACGTTCTTTTATCTCGGGATGTTTGTATCGATCAAAAGGTTACTTGTCGGTGCTCTTCTGTCTCTCTCTCTCTCTCTCTCTCTCTCTCTCTCTCTCTCTCTCTCTCTCTCTCTCTCTCTCTCTCTCTCTCTCTCTCTCTCACCGATATATATATATATCCTTATGAGTCCACACATATATATGTGTGCGTGTGTGCGTGTGTGCGTATGTATGTGTGTGTGTGTGTGTGTGTGTGTGTGTGTGTGTGTGTGTGTGTGTATGTGTGTGTGTGTGTGTGTGTGTGTGTGTGTGTGTGCAACTGGGGCTGCTGTAACTTCAAGACTTTTATATTACTGTTAACATTCGCGTCGAATCTAACTTCAGAAAGTACAGTCAGCACTCATCTACGAAAACCTAATTGAACAGAGCAAAAAAAAAAACATATGTGATAAATGACGTTGAATCGTATCGTCTTATATGACATTGCACACACACACACACACACACACACACACACACACACACTCAAGTGGAACCTGGCATATCTTCATCGAGATGAAATGGCCAAAGCAATTAAGCCAATTATAAGCTCAAGTTGGCTCGTTAGATATTACCTATTGGATCCTCACAGCCTGGTGTTCGGTCGAGCCAAAGTGGCCGGAACGAGAGGTATTGATCGAAAGATTTCGGTACTGGTTCGAATCAGTCTTTCTTATTTTCTTGTAATCACGAATACGTTATGACCCAAAGGCTGAAGGTAGACCCCTTCTTCCATACCCTTAAGGAAAGAGCATTGAACTATCAATCTCTTGTAGAATAAAGTCCCCTCTTCAATAACCAAGGGGGTAAATGGAGTCTTTAGTGATGATAAACAATATTCTTTTCTCATTAGATCCTGAACTTCTTGAAAAAAAAAAAGAGAAAGTTGCAGAATTAGTGTCATCAAAACCTAATATAAATCTATTTTGCAAGGGAAAATTAGGTCGTTCTAGATGGCTATGACGGATGATCGCTTATATAGACGATCGAACCCAGAGAAGTTAGATAGAAATTCGAACCCCCCCCCCTTATGACGAGGGATTCGACCCCCTTCCCCTATCCGAGACGGATGTGTGGCTATTACCATGAGCGCCTCCGTGCTTTCAGCACTTCAATCCCTGACTCAGAAATGAATGAAACCAGTCACATTTTCCCTCCATCTAGATCTGCAAGTGTCTTGGCCGTTGGAAGGCATCTATATCCATCAAAAAACTGGTTAGCCCTGCTGTCCTTGGCTTGACAGAGATCACAGAATTCATGACCAACTTTCTCACTGACAACGTCCTGTGGCCATTCAGCCTGTGTAAACAGAAGGAAAAAGATGGGTAGGCAAGGAAGACCTGTTGCCTTTGGCAACGTCATCCATCCCTTCGTCAAATACGTGACGCTTCAGAGGAGCAGTTCCTAATCCGGCTTGTCTTATTGTACATAGACCTGGCATCCCTCAAGGAATGATGCTGTGAGAGACGCATCATTTGTACCCACAGTCTCAACGTAGACAAAGCTCTGATGAAATGAAGACAAGAGAGAAAATTACCCTTTTAGCCTTACCACTTCGAAGGATGCTGTCGACATTACCGTCCCCCATTTCATCTTCGTCCTTCTGAGTGTCACCTTCCTCTCCTGCGGAGGAGTTTTGACGCTCATCTCTCGAGAGAAATCAGTAGCAGCTGATGCTTTTTTTTCATAGCAAGACGACCTATCAAGCATGTTTCTTTTTTTTCTTTTGCCCCTCGCACGGCTTTCCAGAGAGAGAGAGAGAGAGAGAGAGAGAGGGAGACCATTTTGCCCAGCGAGCTTAACTGATATAGGAGTGTCTGGATGAGGACACTTAGGCTGGCAGTGAAGAATGCATCCAAAAAACCTCTTCCAAGTTACAGAAATGCAATGCTTGCTATTCTCCTTGAGTTCTTTGGCACACATCCTACAGGCAGACCTGGAAGGGCCTGAACGAAGGGGAGGGAAATCAGGTGATCTCAATACTCAGGATGCCTTCTATCTTTCTCACAAATAAACCTCTCTACTTCTAATGTAAGCTACATCTCAAATGTGGCCGTTCATAGGCCGAAAGGCTTCCTTAACCCTCACCTAACAAGAAGTGTGGAGAAACACAACAAAGGTATTGAGTTTCCTAAATGATCTTATACTGTAAACCTCATGATCATTTCCATGATAGAAACGTTTACCCTACCACCGCTGGGCGCAGCTAAATGAGGAAAGTTTCGTTCACTTAATCAGCTTACCTACACTTTGCCATAAGAAAGAAAAAGAAAAGGTGCTGTGCAAACTCCTTATGATAGTCATTTATAGATAGCCCAAAACACACACACACACACACACACACACACACACACACACACACACACACACACACACAAACCACATCCTGTTAACGCATGACAAAGGAGCATCGATGCGGTACCGTCTACTGGATATGTAGTCGAGTTCACTGATGGTAAACTTTAGATCTGTAGTTATCAACAGCATTATTCATAGAATTCATACTGTATACGTCTCTGTTATCATTAATGTATAGGAAAAAAAAACACGTCCAGAGGCACTGGCTATGTATCGATTACGAGCAAAAATCATAGATGTTCGGTTGTGTCTGATGTCTTTTCTTAAATATATACGAGTCAAGTCACCGCCAAATGAACAAAATACTACCAAAGCAATAAGGACTTCCGTTGCAACGTAGCAGTTGGCGTTCCTGACCGTAACTCATTCAAGGGCCGCCCAGGGTCGAACCGCATAGGTTCGAATCCTCAAGAAAAAACAAAAAACTATGATTGATAAAGTGTTCGAATCCTGTAGCCTTGTGAGGACTTCTTCGTCTGTTACCTTGAGAGGTATTATGTTTCTCGAACATGAACCCGAGGTGAGGATCATTGTTCATAGACAAAGGCTACAAAGCAAACTATTTCAACTCCCCAAGATAACATATCTGTTTCTCATGATCAACTGATGATCATACATCTATACTTTTGATCTTTGGTCTAATGAATCATCTTCCAAAGGGAAGAATATTCTTTCTCACCGAAAATCATTATATCCTTTTCTTTAAATGGTATACTGGACTTATTCTTCCCTTTTTCACACACTAAAACTCCCTATAATTTCTCTGTACCATCTGTTGACAATAAACATCTCGTTATGGTAAGGGTTCATGAAATAGGATATGCATTTAGAAATTCACTATATTGTTAAATTAATCTCTTGGAAGACAATAGATAAGTTATTTAGAAAGGCAGGTTGCAGCTGGGAACAGCTGGAGTCTTGGACGCTCTTCAAGGGAGACGTCGCTAGCGATAGTCGTTGTAGTGGAGTGGACGTTCGCAGATGATGGGTTTCAAATGGCGACAGGCGACGTCGTGCCAGGTGATGCCGTCGTATTGGTAGAAGTGATTGAGGACGGCCAGGCAATTCTCGTTCCCTTCATTGTTGTCTGGTTGTGGGACATGCTTGCTGCAGGGCAGAAGAAAGGATAGAAATGGGGGTTTGGCATCAAGGTTCTCTAAGAATCAAAGAAATAAATCGACAGAATCTTTGGGATTATCGTTTTCCTTATGTACAGTATAAGTCCTGTTGTCGATGTCGTTTGCAATATCTATCGGCTTATGAAGTCATATTCTTTTACCTTCCTTGAAAGACTAGTGACATACCTACATTTCTTTCAGTCTATATGAAGGAAGGGAGGCAGAGGAAGAAGGAGACAAGAGCAAGTGAAAGATAGGCAGGTATATATATCATTAGATATGTTTCATCTACTACCAAAGAGCATCATTGTAGAAGACCTCCTCAACTTTCTAAAAATTTCCTTAAATTTTGATTTACGAGGACCAACAAAATACTTTAGGATTTGAAGAATGAATCTCTCCTGATTAAGAACTAATAAGATAGGGGAGGTCATAGAAGGAAGAGAAAAGAAAGAGAATCTTTCCTAGACATTGAGCATTATACAAATGTACTTACGCTCCCGTCTGACCCCAGTTCAGACCATAGAATTTACTTCCAGAGGGCCAGGTCCATTCGTACCCTTGGAGGTAGCCACCAGTCCAGATATACTTCAGCTTGTCTGAAAAAAAAAATTTATGATCGTATAAGGAATCTTGAGTGAAAGTAAGATGATATACATTTTTTTTCATATCATTGAGTGAATATTATTCGAACGCTGATGGATTAGTGATACGTAGATGAATTGCTGTACAATAGCATAAATTTTGAGTTACTTCAGTCCTTCGTTGATATTTATGCAAAGAAGTCATAGATGAAATACCCTAAAGCATCGATATGAGATCAGGAACCTTGACTGGCTATATATCATACCATATCTTTGACGACTCCAAAGACGCTTCCCATTTTCTAATCATGCCTAAGATGGAAATGGAAATATCCAGTGACTCTACTGAACAGAACTTACAAGGATGATATGTGGCTTAACATGTGGATGATGATCCTTAACGAATCATCTATAAAAGACGATGTTGAAGATGACTCGTACTTAATTCAGTACAAATAATTTCATCAATGTTACTTTTATGTTTATATCAAGAAGAGACAGACGTATAGCTAAGACGCCATTGGTAAACCAGCGTTACCGGGTGGTGGTGTTCGTCTAAATCATTATGGTCAGTGGTATAAGTTATCAACGACATTGTTTCATCTTTTTTCCTTTTCTCGTGTTAACTCACGATAGGCGACGACCTCATTGATGACCTGGCTCTCCACATCGGTCTCGATGCTCACGCCTTGCCATCCGCCTCCAAGACTCTTGCAGTAGTGGATGGCATTGTCCCACGTGTATTTACTTGCCCCATCGTGAAGCCAGGAGAAGTGGTAGTCACTGTACGATGTGCTCAAGTCCACCTGGAGGATAGAGAGAGAGAGAGAGAGAGAGAGAGAGAGAGCATTATTCGAAGTAAACTACCTAAAACAGTATAACACTCAGCACATCTAAGTATATATATATATATATATATATATATATATATATATATATATATATATATATATATATATATATATATATATATATATATATATATATATATATATATATATATATATATATATATATATATATATATATATATATATATATATCGCATGATATAGGCATGGGGGGTGAAATTATGAAAACCACTAGCAAAGACAAAAACGTATTATATACACACCAAGCGATAAACATGACCCACTCACATGGCCACCGTGTGCAACCAGCACGGGACTGCTGGCGCTGTGGACCACCACGCCACCACTATGACCAGGGGAGAGAACATGACCGTCATGGAAGGAGGACACCACTGGAACATCATGAGCTACAACTTTACTATCGAGGGGAATGGCACTACTGAGAGAGACGACGCCGGCACCTCCAAGGTGGGATAACCCGGCGTGTGAGACGTGGGCGATGGCGTGCGACACTCCCACGCCACTATGGGAGACTCCCCCTAAGCCATGGAGAGCGTTCCCTCCACCGAAGGAGGCTGGTGAACCGTGGGAGATGAAGGCACCACCATGATGAACTCCTCCACCTCCTCCATGTATCGTGCCTGGGGTAGCCACGGCCACAAACACAGACAGAACCAGAAAAACTTTCATCTGGAAGAGATCAAGTGTGGTTAGGTGATGCGAGACTTTCCCTTGGTGAAAAATTTGGTCTTACTTGGTTAGAAACCCGTAATCCTTAAGGAAGAATAAAAGATGAAAATTCATACGATTATCAGTAAAGTGGGTTCATCTATCACACCCAAGCTCATACCTACTCTTAGTAAAAGCAATGTCCTCCAACACCTGACGAAAACACAAACCTCCCACCATTACCAGATGCTATGGGTCAGGAAAACAGTCATAGATGAAAATGAAAAGGGGAATCATCCGAAGCAATTATTCATTAACCACTATATGACCCGGAAGTTAAGTCTAGTCTCCTAAATTCTTCTTCTTCAGCGTAGAATCTACCCTCAACCAAAGCTGTCCACAGCTTGAAGCCAATTATCCTCAAGTATTCTTCTTCAGCGTAGAATTTAACCCGAGCCGAAGCTGTCCACTGCTTACCGTCTCCAGAGAGTATGTGCTGCCATCACAAGGCACTGGTAGCCTTATATAACACTGACTGGGGTTCAAGGTATCTTTTTCATGGTATGGAGACTGGGTACGTCCGTCTCATATTCAGCAGGGTCACAGGAGACGGGAAAGAGAAGGTCGGAATTGCCTGAGGAGCAATTATTATTATTGTTATTATTATCATTATCATTATTATCATTATCATCATAATTGTTATTGTCATTATTACTATTATCATCATTATTATCATTATTAGTATTATTATTATCATCATTATTATTGTTAGTATTAGTATTAGTAGTAGTAGTAGTAGTAATAGTAGTAGTATCATTATCATTATCATATAATCTCTGAACCCCTAATATGGAAATAAGGAAATGGGATACACCTTTGGAGCAAAATGTGCCAAGACGATGCGGTGTGCCATATCGCATGGAAGCAAGTAAGGAGCCAGCATTCGGGAGCAAAAAGCTAAGGTTAGTACCTAATCTAGTGAGGAATGAGAACCATCTCCTTAGAACAAGTAAGTCAAGGTTCGGAGGTCAGGTTTGGGGAGTTGTTTTTGAGTCGAATGGCCGAAAACTTGATTCGGTCAAGGTAGTGCATAGATCAAACCAACAAAAAAAAAAAAGAAAAAAAGATCCACATCGGTTACGAAAGTTGTCATCTGACTGAGGACGAATAAATCACCTGTCAGACTCAAACAGCTACTCTGATGAGACCACACACACCTAGCTAATAGCTTCATTCTGTCTCTTCCTACTTAACTATTGACTCCTTTACCCTCACTTTCCTTGCCTTTCCTTTCCTCCTCATCTCCTTAGGAGATCACCATAAAACCAATCCTTATCAGCCCTGACCTTCCATTCCTATTCTCCTGTGACCCTGCTAAATATGGGACAAGTTTACCCAGTTTTCATACCATGAAAAAGATCCCTTGAGCCCAGTCAGCCTTATATAATGCTGCCTTGTGCTTAGCGGGAGCACACATTCCCTAGCGACGAGGTAAGCAATGGTAGGGTAGAACGCCAAACAACCCCTCACAAAACTAATCTCATATATTCAGAGCAATGGTTGAGCAATGGAAGATACCTTTTTCGTCTTCATATATCCGAAAATTAATCAGTTTTAGTTCTCGCTGGAGATTCCTGCTTTCACTGGGGAAAGTTACGTATCTTCAGCCCACAAATGATCTGTTCCAGATGAAAGTTTTGCTGGTTCTGTCTGTGGTGGTGGCCGTAGCGACTCCAGGCACAGTGCACGGAGGAGGAGGAGGAGGAGTTCATCGAGGCGGCATTTTCGTCTCCCACGGTTTACCGTCTTCCGCTGGCGGTGGAAATGTTTTGCATGGGTTAGGGGTCTCCCACCGTGTACCAGTGTCCCATGACATCGGCCCCGTGTCACACGTAGGACCATCTTACGGTGGTGATGGTGGTGCAGTCGTCTCCGTTGGCAGTGGAGTGCCCCACGGCAATGTAGTGCTATCCCATGATATCCCATTGTCCATCCATGACGGCAATGTTTTCTCCTTTCATGATGGTCCGGTGGACGAGGTCGTCCACAGTGCCAGCGCCCCTGTCGTTGTACACAGTGGTGTCGGAGGTGACAAGGTATGTGGTATTTCTCAATAGTTTCCTCAATCCTTTCTCCTCCTGTATCAAAAACCCCAACTTCCCAGACTTGGTAAATTTTATGGCATTTGAACCCACGACTCAGTATTGCAACTTTGCCTTTATCCTCCAGGTGGACTTGAGCACATCGTACAGTGATTACCACTTCTCCTGGCTTCACGATGGTGCAAGTAAATACACGTGGGACAATGCTATCCACTACTGCAAGAGTCTTGAAGGCGGATGGCAAGGCGTGAGCATCGAGACCGATGTGGAGAGCCAGGTCATCAATGAGGTCGTCGCCTATCGTGAGTTAAGAAGAAGAAAGGCTAAAATCTTTATCATTATCAGTTATTGCTATTCGGCCATGAACGGTGATGAAGTGGTCATCTGTTTGAAACATGTTCCATATTACAGCTATCGCTGATTGGACGAGTATTATTTGAAACACTTAGACTACACGAAAGAATCAGACTAGTGCATGTATTTCATGTCACTGAATACAGTAGGTAACATCGACTTTCAGCATCATCATCAAGCTACAGTGTACAGAGGCACTGGACACCATAATCCTCATCAGATATCGTAATGAAAGATTACGAGACACACATTTTGAATTCCTTAGATATAGTGGTCACATGCATTGATCATCATCCTGGTCATCCATAGGAACAGGTTATGTACAGAACACGGCTTAAGTCATCCTTTCACATAGTTATAAATCAGATTTCAAGTTCCACTCCACAAATGTCTGAGATATACCGTCAAAGATGTACGAAGGGCTTGTTCCTTCCATCTTCAGTCATTCCTTGGCCTAGAAGCTAAAGACTTGAAACATCTCGGGCATTACACACACACACACACACACACACACACACACACACGCACAGATGACACGCAAATGCAATCATCTCTAGATTTCTGACACAAATGCTTGAATTTGAACAGGATGCAGTGAAGGTCATCATCTGCTCATTGTTCTTTTCTACCTTTCTTTGTTCTTAAAGAACAGTGAAGAAGTTAGGACTTTCCTATATGTGTGTGACACTGCAACAAAACATCATCCAAACTTTTAACAAATCATTATGTTCTAGACAGTGGGATGATTTGTAGAATTTTGGGCAAAAAAAAAAAAAAAAATTGGTTAGAAATTCCTTGGGTTATTGTCATCTAGACCTGCTTTATCGACCCACCTTTGGATTTGTAATCAGCGCAATATATATACAGTGACACCTCACTAGGTTCATCAGCCATGAATATCTGTCTCATATAACTTATGGACGTAATCGAGTCTGCGTTCTATGTCTTATCCATCTAACAAATTAAAGTAAGTTGACAGAAAATTCCTTTTCTCTGAGGAGAGTCATATCCAGTGTAAACAAAACAACGGGACTACCTTCTGACGCCACTGAAGATTACTGATATGGTCAAAAATTATGTTTTCAGACAACCTCAAGTACATCTGGACTGGAGGACACAAGCGAGGCTCTGACTGGGCCTGGACCTCTGGAAATCCATTCATCGGTCTCAACTGGAGTCAGACTGGATCGTAAGTAAAAGTGTAAAGTATTTGGTTTCTGGGAATGGTTTTCATGCTCCTTTATCTATGATCTTCAGTCTTATAATCGTCTTCAATCTAAAGAGCATCGGTTTTCAGAATCAGCTGTCCTTTTTCTTTTTTTTTTCCTTTTTTCTTTTTTTCTAAGCGCACAGTCTTTTGCATTTGCTGTTATTTTTCCTGATCAGGAAAGTGAATGAAAGTGACTTCAGAAGGACAATAGCAACCATAAACAGCAATGATACCTCGACTTAGAATGCCATTTGGATATAAGTCCATAGGAATGAATGTAAAACCAGAAAGACCATTAACATTGTACCATTTCCTCCCGTCCAGCAAGCATATCCCACAACCAGACAACAATGAGGGGAACGAGAATTGCCTGGCCGTCCTCAATCACTTCTACCAATACGACGGCATCACCTGGCACGACATCGCCTGTCGCCATTTGAAACCCATCATCTGCGAACGTCCACTCCACTACAGCGACTATCGCTAGCGACGTCTCGCTTGAAGGGCGTGCACATTTCTGATTGATTCCAGTTGTATTGAATTTCATTTAACTTATATGTTTTCCTTCAAAGGCATAAAAACAATAAATTTTTTCCATATATACCATGTTTTAAAATCCATTGTCACTTCACTGTCTACCGTGTACACATATGTGGTGTGATGTGGTTTGATCGAGTAAGAATTGAAAGGGTAGGAGAGATGTGTTGAAATAAAAAGAGTGTGGTTGAGAGAGCTGAAGAGGGTGTGTTGAAATGGTTTGGACATATGGAGAGAATGAGTGAGGAAAGATTGTCAAAGAGGATATATGAGTCAGAGGTTGAGGGAACAAGGAGAAGCGGGAGACCAAATTGGAGGTGGAAGGAGTGAAAAAGATTTTGAGCGATCGGAACCTGAACATACAGGAGGGTGAAAGACGTGTAAGGAATATAATGAATTGGAACTATGTGGTATACCGGGGTCGATGTGCTGTCAATGGACGAAACCAGGGCATGTGAAACGTCCGGAGTAAACCATGCGAAGATCTGTGAGGCTTGGATGTGGAAAGGGAGCTGTGGTTTCGGTGCATTACACATGACAGTTAGAGACTGAGCGTGAACGAATGTGGCCTTTTTGTCTGTTTTCCTGGCGCTACCTCGCTGAAGCAGGGGGTAGCAGTGCTGTTTCCTGTGAGGCGGGTTAGTGCCAAGAATGGATGAAGGCAAGCAAGTATGAATACGTACATGTGTATATATGTATATGTTTGTGCATGTGTGATTATATGTATGAATGTTCATATGCATATGTGCATGTATGAGCGCTTATATATATATATATATATATATATATATATATATATATATATATATATATATATATATATATATATATGAGTGGATGGGCCTTTCTTCGTCTGTTTCTTGGCGCTATCTCACTAAAGCGGGAAACAATGTTTGAAAATGATATATATATATATATATATATATATATATATATATATATATATATATATATATTCATTCACACTGGCTATTTCCCGCGTTAGCAAGGAAGCGTTAAGAACAGAATACTGAGGCTTAGAGGAAAAATCCTCACTTGACACTCTTCTCTGTTCCTTCTTTTCTAAAAGAGAAACCGGATGGCAGGATTTCTAGTCCCAACTCCCATCCCTTTTAGTCCCCTATCCCTCGGTTAGCTTCCAGCCTCAGGAACGCCTTTTGCTTGTAAGTATATGAATAAATTTTTCACAACTACCTTCTCACATCGATAAAAACTCTTGTGCTACTGGAAGCGAATCTTTGATGCGGTCAAGTCATTGAAACAACATACATTTTATAGATGAATTTATTGCTCATTCCTGCAGGAAAATGAATAAGTTACACTGGGCAAATTTCTCAGCAGGAGACATTTACAGATCTGAAAGCTTCATGCAGGATATTTCTGGCCGAGATAGAATCACGGCCTCATATACCACCTAACCGCGGTAGTACCTGTGGCCGTAGTAAGGCCTATATGTGCGTGGACGTTCGCAAATGACAGGCTTCAGATGGTGACAAGCAATGTCATGCCAGGTGATGCCGTCATAGTCGTAGAACCGGTTCAGATAGGCCAAGCAGTATTCCTCTCCCTCATTGTTGTCTGGTTGGGGAAGACCTTGGCTGCAGGGTGTAGGGCAAAGAGCAGTGAGATTAATTGAGTAGGTCTCGCATAGGAAAAAGAAATTGCAGCTTGGTTAATTAGAAGCTTCCCTCTTTTCGAAGTCACAGTGTTTTACCTTAATATACAAATCATGCTCCTTTTTGTGTCCCTTTGAATTCTATTGGAGGAAAGCAAAATAGGGAGAGCTAAAGAGATAATCAAACATAGACCTAGGTCAGTTAGTATAAGTATTTATCCGATTGAATTACCTTTCGTGAAATCAGAATAAACTAGATGATATGCAACAGAAACAACAGGAAAATAACACACACACACATACACACACACACACACACACACACACACACACACACACACACACACATATACACACGCACACATTATATATATATATATATATATATATATATATATATATATATATATATATATATATATATATATATATATATATATATATATATATATATATATTATATATATATATATATATATATATATATATATATGACAGGGGTGGCCATAGATGAAATAAAATGTGACCAAAATATATATATGTTCCTTAACACTAGGCAATCTGTTATCATACTTACGCTCCAGTCTGACCCCAGTTTAGAGGTGTGAAATATCCTCCAGAAAGCCATTTCCAATCGTACCCGCTAAGGTAACCTCCACTCCAGGAATACTTCAGATTGTCTGTAAGATGTTATGATCCTATTAGGAACCTTTCACCAAAATCGAATGACATTCTGTTCAATCTGCTCTTGTCTAAGAGATTTTTTTATGAAACCATAACCCCAAATTTCCTGAAAGTTTGTGAACTCGATGAATTAGTGATGCATTCATTTCACGACATTGAAGTGAAAAACGAAAAGTTGTGTGAAGTGAATGATGATATGTTTCATTCCACAAATGCTCAAGTATTGTTTTCATGTACTAAGCCCTGACTGGTTATATATACAAACACACACACACACACACATGTATATATGTGTATATATATATATATATATATATATATATATATATATATATATATATATATATATATATATGTGTGTGTGTGTGTGTGTGTGTGTGTGTGTGTGTGTGTGTGTATATAACCAGAATTGGTTTACGTGGCTACATAGCTCTAAGAATTGATCATTACTTTCCTTATAAGAGATTATGCAAGTAAAGTATTACAAAGAATCCAAACATCTACATCTAACGTGTGAATGGTG
The DNA here is from genome assembly GCF_036320965.1 of Panulirus ornatus. Taxonomy (NCBI): domain Eukaryota; kingdom Metazoa; phylum Arthropoda; class Malacostraca; order Decapoda; family Palinuridae; genus Panulirus; species Panulirus ornatus. The sequence goes on from NC_092253.1 coordinate 5,713,677, forward strand.
CAGTATTGCAGAGTAATAAGCATAGGGCCGTTCATCACCCACATAGATAGGATAAAAACTAGTCTATTTCATTTTTGTATCGGTAGCGAAATAGCTAATGAAAGAGCAATAATCATACAATATCTTGGACAGCTTGTTGATGGACTGGATATATGTTATGAAAGGGTAAGACTGATGTGTGGTGATAAAAAGAGCGTGATAGAGAGAACGGAAGAGACTATGCTGAAATGGTTTGGACATGTGGATAGAATGCATGAGCAAAGGTTGACAAAGAGGATATTTGTGTCAGAATTGGTTGAAAGGAGAACGGAAAGACCAAACTGGAAATGGAAGGATGGAGTGGAAATGATTTTGAGCGATAGGACGCATGAATATGCAAGAAGGTGAAAGGCGTGCATGTAATACAGTGAATTCGAACAATAGAGTATACTGGGGTCGACATGCTCTCAATGAACTGCTGTGAATAGGAAGCTGTGGTTTCTGTGCACTACACATGACAGCTAGGGAATGGATGTGAGAAAATGCGGCCTATCTTCGTCCATTCCTAGCGTTACCCAGCTAGCACAGAAGTCGATCTTGTATGAAAAGAAAAAAATGGACTGAAACAGGGCATGTGAAACATCTGAGGTAAACCATGGAAAGGTCTGTGAAGCCTGGATGTGGATAGAGAGCTGAAGATTCGGACCATTACATATGACAGCTAGAGAGTGAGTGTGAATGTGTGGTCTTTTTTGTCTGTTATCTTGGTGCTACCTCAGTGAAGCAGGAGGTGAAGGATGGAGTGAAATAGATTTTGAGCGATCGGGGCCTGAACATGCAGGAGGGTGAAAGGCGTGCAAGGAATAGAATGAATTGGAACGATGTGGTATACCGGTGTCGACGTGCTGTCAATGGATTTAACCAGGGCATGTGAAGCGTCATGGAAAGTTTTGTGAGGCCTGGATGTGGAAAGGGAGCTGTGGTTTCAGTGCATTATACATGACAGCTAGAGATTGAGTGCGAACGAATGTGGCCTTTGTTGTCTTTTCCTAGCGCTGCCTCTCACACGTGCGTGGGAAGGGGGGTGTCATCTCATGTGTGGCGGGGTGGCGACGAGAATGAATAAAGGCAGCAAGTATGAATTATATATATATATATATATATATATATATATATATATATATATATATATATATATATATATATATATATATATATATATATATATAAATGTATGGTTATGTATATATGCGTGTGTGGACGTGTATGTATATACATGTGTATGTGGGTAAGTTGGGCCCTTGTTTCGTCTGTTTCCTTGCGCTACCCCGCTAACGCGGAAGACAGCAACAAAGTATAATAAATAAAATAAATGAAAAAAGAAAAAAAAAAAAAAAAATATATATATATATATATATATATATATATATATATATATATATATATATGTATTACGTATATGACAACGTTTATTTATAGCTTCATGACTATGATATTCTATACCTCAATGTTCCTCATATATTGATCACATTCAATACACGTGATGTTTTATCCTGAACCTTTAGAAGAGATGATTATCAAATGCTTTGCAACCAACGCCCATCAAAGATGGAGTTAGACGTATTGACGCCATGACATACTAAATAGTGTACTGAACTCGGACAACCATAACATTCAAAAAGGAGAAGATGCTTCGTAAACATATTTAGTCAGTCCATTTGGCGACTCTCTTGAGATGCATTTTGGCATTCGATTATCCTCTCTGATGATGAGGGGTGATGATGTACCTCTCTGATGATGAGGGGTGATGATGTACCTCTCTGATGATGAGGGGTGATGATGTACCTCTCTGATGATGAGGGGTGATGATGTACCTCTCTGATGATGAGGGGTGATGAAGTAATGTGTTGTTGAGAGGATGCTTCCTATGTGCTTTGAGATTACCTTTAGCTTGAGGAATAATCTTTGTCTCAAGAAAGATAACGAATGAAGTCGAAGATGTAACGTGAATGGTACTCTACGGAAGACGTGTGTTGGTGTCCTTTTGTGTGTGTGTGTGTGTGTGTGTGTGTGTGTGTGTTGATCAACATGATTAGCAATGTTATGGGTATCGTGTTTTTCTACTTACAGCCGTCGATGATTCTGATGATGAGGTAATTCTCCTCCTGAGTTTCGACAGAAACACCATACCATTCAGGTCCTAAGTTCCTGCAGTAGTTCATTGCATCTTGCCAGCTGTATTTTCCATTGTAGTCAGCAAGCCAAGAGAAGTGGTAGTCGCTACTTCGTGTGGACAGATGCACCTGCAAAGACCAAACGTTGACTACTTTGAACAAGTTATGACAAACTAATGAGCAGTGTGTTTTCTGTTCTCCTGCAGCTCTCGATTCAAAAATGTTATAGCGTTCATTAAGATGAACCCTGACCTCTTTCTTTTTTTTCTGTCAACTGAAGTCCCAGGAATAATCAATTGACCTCATCTGAAAGGATAGGATGGTAAGGTAGTCAAGGTTATAATGGTGACTATTCTTCCCTTTTAGGTTCACACTGAATATAGCTTTCTTGGGACATTATACAGAGAATGAATGAATTCAATTACACTTTATGATACAGTATATAGTGACGATGACGCTCATTTAAGAACAGCGATACTAGAAAACACATGACAGGATTACTTCCGCGATGAAATGTATCGTTGCATGTCAAACGTGCAATGGAGATGCGTTCAAGTCGGCCATGTTCACTTCTCATAGTGTAACTGGCTAAGAACTTTTCCAAAACTGTCGTAGTCATTCTTATATGATTTCCTGTTCTCACGCGTTTAGTAGAAAAGAATTGAAAGTATATTTGGCGCTAATCTTGTAAATTACCTTGAAAAAATGACGTTATGTCATTCTGATGGTAACAGCCAGGTAAATAACTTAAAGAGAATTAGTCAAAACCTTAAAGTTAATTCCAACTCCTCAAACACCTTTTGATTTTGAAACGATATTCAGGGAAGTAAAGGATCTCTAAGTAATTTCCATATTCTTCTACAAACAGGGATGAAAGAAAAAGAGATTTTTTTTTTAAAGTAAATTACCCAAACAACAAGGCATGTCACTGAGTTATACCGTCCGAAAACTACATAAATCATTAAGCACTCGAGAACAGACATCACACATATTCCCATGAACTTATGTTTGTCCAGCTATGCATGCCCTATACAATAGACACACACACACACATACACACACACACACACACACACACACACACACACACACATACTGAATAACGCAAAGAAGAAGAAGAAGTACTCAAACAACCACGAATCAATACGCATGACACCAAGCGGCCTACATCATACACCTACCGGAGCGTATACATAATGCCCGTTCGTTACAGATGGGACGACATGAGCCCCAAGGCTAACTCCTTGACCTTGAGTTATGACAGTGCCACCTCCACGTCCATAGAAGGAGGTGCTGCTTTGGCCACCGGTACTTGAAGAAAATGATGAGCTACTGGAGGCGGACTGATACGGGCCGACGAAACTGGCCAGCGAAACAGCCAATGCCACCGACAGGAGAAGCAAGACCTTCATCTGAAACACATAACGTTTGGTTACATTAAGCGAAGCGCTCTCACGCCAAGTGCACAGAACACAGATGATCCAAGATGGCACAAATCTTCATTCTTTCAAGTACCTTTGGTACCTATCCAACACAAAGAAATACAAAGGAATTCAAACAACAACAGTGAGAGCAGAAGATGTCGTCAGAAATTCACAGATCAGCTTGGCAAAATTTAGAAAGCATACATATGATTCAAAGAGAATGACCTGCCAATTGTCTTTGTTTGACTATGGAGGTGTAAATAATGTAAGTCGTGGACTAGAAGCAAAGTATTCGTCAAGTCTTTCCTTAAGTTAAACTATTTTGTCCGGCTAATCTGATTTAGTGATTATTGAGAAAAGTAATTATAAGTTCTTTGAAGTACCTCCACCTTAAACACAATTGCGTTATAGCCGTTTAATCTATAACATCCTTGTTCAGGTTTAGGGCATCGACTTCAAATTTTCATGACGGGAAACGTGATATTGCTTAATACAAAACTTAAAGTAAATGGTTGTTGTATCTCGTGCATCAGGTAATCTCCTCCCTTTAGAATCAGTAAGGAATGTGCTACGAGATCATTATGTTACATTATTCACTCGCAAATTTCAAGTACAAACGTTGACTTAAAGATACAGCAAAGGATGTAAATATGTAATACCCTATACCGCATCGCTTTTATGAACGTCAGCATACAACAAAAGTTCTACTTTCATAACTATCACACAAACTAATTTACGGACCTGTTCAAAGTAGATAAAGATAACTAGGGATACATTTTACAGGAACACAAAATTTTTTTGGGGGGGATCTCTGCAACTGTGTGAAGTATTTTTCTGTCCAAGATCAAAAAATTATCTCCCGTTTTCCACAATAGCGACGAGACAGTTCAAGTTACTGGAAACTTTAGGCACCACTGATATAGAAGCTTTGGGTTCGCAATGCCCAAGAGCCATTATGGAAGATCCCGTGATAAGTCGATGCTCTTGGCCTCTCACCAGAACACAAGTTCCCGTCATGAACTCCGCCTAACATCTTAAAGAACTTGTATAAACGAGGAACTTCAACTTTTTCCTTTTTCCACTTGTAATGATTCGTCTGTGTTCTGGGCATAGCTCAAGTGTTCTTAAGTAATATCAAGTCCTCCTCCCCACCAAAGATGTCCACAGCTCACCGTGACCAGGAGAAGAGTGCTGCCACAATCAACCAGCTTCAGCTTTATATATGGCCCACTAAGGTCGAGGGATCCTTTTCTGACATTTAGACTCGTTAAACCTGATTTACATTAACTGGGTCAGAGGAAAGGGGTTCGAGAAGGAGGGTGGGGGTGGAATAAGAGGAGGAGGAGGAGGAGGAGGAAGAGAAATTAGTGGGGGAGGAAGGATGTTGAGGAGGGGTTGATTAAGACAAGGGTGTTGAGAATAAACAGCTGAGTATCTGGTGGAGAGCAAGCAAAGTAAAGGAGGAGATGGAATACGAAACCTGGTATAGAGAAAACTGGCGGTGGATGGGTTTTGTTGGTATGTAGGAAGTAGCAAGTAGGATGAGAACGAAGAGGAGGAGGAGGACGAGGAGGAGATGAAGGACGAAGAGGCGGAGGAGGAGGACGACGATAGGAAGAGGAGGAGGTGGTGGAGGAGGAGGTAAGGAACTTCGACCTTGCTTTGTCGTATTTCCTCTCAAGTCGTACACTCTGCCTCAGCCAACACAGAAAACTACCCTTGTCTCCATGGCGGCTGAAGGGAGGATGAATGTATTCCTCTCGTCTTATAAGTATGTAGCTAACAACGAATTAATTTACTACTGTAAATTATTACTACTAATTCTTCTTCTTTATCTATATTTTCTTCTACCTCTTCCTCCTATCATTATTATTATTATCATCATTATCATTATTATCATTATAATTATCATTATCATCATTATCATTATTATCATTATAACTATCATTATCATCATTATCATTATTATCATTATTATCATTATTATCATGATTACAACTGTCATTATCATTTCCCATGTAATGATGTAATTCTCTTCTGAAAGCATTTACGCAGGTATTTGAACGTTTTTCTAATCACACACACACACACACACACACACACACACACCACACACACACACACACACACACACACACACACACACACACACACACACACACATACATGCATACACAAATACACCCCCAGAGACAAAAACACATAAATGATGCAGGTATACATAAGAGTAAAATTAGGTGAGTCATTGCATGAGAAAAAACAGGAGAGATGTGAAGTAATACGTCTGCAGTAAGAGTGTTGTGGATGAGTGTAAAAAGTTGAATGAAGAAAACGGTGTATGCAGAGTGTAAAGAGAAAATCAAAGAAAATGAGTGATAATAAAGCAAGACGAGGTCTAGCTTGTGCAAAACTCCCCATCTTTAATAAAAAGCATGTAGTAAAACACACACACACACACACACACACACACTCACTCACACACACACACACAGTAAACTCCTCCCACTCCACACAAACAAAACTCCACCCACTCCACAATCTACTGCCATCTTCTACCGCCCATCACCTGGCAGCATTTACTCGTGACAACATCATGTAAACAAAGTGGCTTCCCAGTCTTGAGGCCTCCGATCCCCTTCCAAAGAAAGCTGAGGACTAAGTCAGAAACGATTACCAGGTATTGTCCCTCACATTCGTGCTAGTTTCTTAATTAGATGCTATCCTTAAGGAGATCATAAATGATTATTTTGAACATTCTATAAGGCTAAGAATATCTATCAATATATATATATATATATATATATATATATATATATATATATATATATATATATATATATATATATATATATATATATATATATATATATGTATATATGTGTGTGTGTGTGTGTGTGTGTGTGTGTGTGTTGGAAAGGATCACAAATTTGCGCGTGATCAAGGATATTCCTATGAGTCTACGGGGAAAATGACACACGATAAGTTCCCCAGTGCACTTTCGTGTAATAATCACATAATCAGGGGAGACACAAGAAAGAAATATAAGTCAGTTGATATACAACAAAGACACGTAGCTAGATCGCCATTTGGTATATATATACATATATATATATATATATATATATATATATATATATATATATATATATATATATATATATATATATATATATATATATATATATATATTTATATATATATATGAGAATCATAGTAAAAAGAGTAAGAAATGATGTCACATATTCTATTGAATCAATACCGACACCAGTTCACCAGGAAGAGAGTGTACTGGACACACACACACACACACACACACACACACACACACACACACACACACACACACTGGTTGGTGTCAGATGGGGTGTGTAGGTTCAAGCATTTCTTTTTTGTGTTATTCAGACTTGCTAAACCTGATAGAAATATTCAGCTGGGTGAGAGGAGAGTGGTAGGCGTTGCTCGAAGGAGTCAGAGATGGGGAGAGAAGAGGGGGAGGGGTTGGTGGAAGTGGAGAAGGGAAGGGTGAGGGGTGTAGGAGGAATATGAAGGGAGAGGAGAAGGAGGAGGGGAAGGAGGAGGAGAAGAGGAGAAGAAGAAGAGGAGAGGAGATTAGTAAGAGAAGGTGGGAAGGTGGTATGGCAGGAGTAGTAACGACGGAAAATATGAGGAAAATTGGTGGGGAAGACTTGGTGTGAATGTCGTCCCAGTCACCTTCTTAACTCAGTCAGACGTCCGCCCATGTCAGATGTTCACTCCCACAGCCAACAGGACAAGATTTCCAAAACTCCCTAACGTCGACCGGCACACCAGAAGGGAGAAGGGAGGGAGAGGAATTCTATCAATTTGGTTTTTGTAACCGTTTTGTAACCGTCATACATCTTTCACTTCATTTTTCTATCTCCTTTCCGGCCTCTCCCCTTTTCCCACTAGCTCCCTCAACTTTCCATATGTAAGTTAAGTTCGTCTTTCCTTCCTCATCCTCTGTTTCTTCTCGAAACGTTTCAGCAAAATTCCGGTCGGTTCTTCCAGACAGACTGCGTTTTGCACGACTTCTCTCTGTTATACTGTCATTTCCTAAACGTTTGAAACTGCCTCGCACTGCATATTGTCTTTAGGTATTTCATCTCAGCTCGTCCAGTAATCACACACATACACATACACACACACACACAGACACACACACACTGTAAAGGGACATGACAGAGATAAAAATGCTGGAGGGTACTTGCTATGAGAGATTTAGTGAACGTTAGGACACCCAGTCGGGAAGAAAGGAATTGTCTAAGGACAGCAAATCTACTCATTACCAAATGATACGGTGAATAATGTCGAAAATAAGAGACAAGATCGACCATAAACCTCTGAGATCGAGAGGTGTGGAATAGCCACAAATCAGAGACTGCAGAAGTGGGACACAGATCCAGTGATTCTACTTCAAGTGGTCTGAGCAAGATATTGAATAACGCAGTAGAATGAGCCAGCTCACCCACCTCAAGACGAGGTGATGAAGAAAATGCTCAGAGCAGTGAACAAATGGCTAGAGGAAGAACATATTGTCCAAGACAAGTGCGTGCGCGATGGAAAAGGCAGATCCTTGATAGCATACTAGACAAGGAGAAGATGACGCGACTGCAAGAAACAAATGGCAAATAGGCCACACCTCAAATTAGAGGGGCAGTGCAAAGTGAGGCTCGCAGAAGTAGGTCGATGGTAATCTTTGGCCCGGCAAAAGATTATATTCCAAACAAAGAGGAAAGAATAACGAAGACGTCCGATGATGTCCAAAAAAGGAATTGGATACGGTGAACTTGCATAATACAAGTGCAGAGTTAAAGGAAAGTTAAGGACGTGTTAGGGAGAAAAGAACAGACCTCGCTGACGAAGAGATGGAGATGCACTTGCTAGCTCAGATACTTGTCAGAAAAGGATGAGTACAGAGAAACGTTCGCTAGAAGAGACAAGCTCAGACAGGAGCGACGGAAGAGGGAAGAAACACTCAGCCTAGACAGGGAAAAGGATACGCAGAAATTAGAGGTGGAACTAAAGAGAAGCAGAAACTATCTCACCTTAGACATAGTGAGACTGGGATTCGTTAGTTGGTTTAAAACCAAGATGATAGAAATCGTCTCCACAAACGGGATGGCAATGAACGGATCAGAGCTAGAGTTAGTTGGCTAAGTCATGAGGGTGTAGTCTTGATAGAGCTGGAGCAATAGATACCCAACTCGCTGAGGAAACACACAAAGCAACAAAGCGGAGTGGAAGACAAAGGGGGAAGGAAAAGGGGACTTGGCCCTCTTAGTAATCCAGGAATTATCGATGGATTGACCATTCAGGCAGTATAAGGTGGAAAGCATTATCATAAGAGAGACAATTATGGTGGTGCAAGGAAAAAAAAAGAAGAGACACTCAATCCTCAAAATGTTTAGGGAGTCGTGGAATCATATGTGACGGAAACATAGAGAAGAGAAACAAATCCCACACATAATCTCGCATCGTAGCCCAAGAGTTAGGTTACTTGGATCCCAAACAGATGGACAGGATTCGATTCTTGGGGTATAATGGTAAATAGTTTATATTACACACACACACACACACACACACACACACACACACACACATATGTAAAACATAAGCAGACAGACAGATCAAGAGTGGCCTAGATAGTAAGAACGAGAGAAGTGGTGCTACTGACGCTCAGAGGTCATAACACTAATCACCTCTGAAACATTTGCGGGCACCTCTGACCCATGACTTACACTCCTGACATGCACCTCCGGCCGTGGACAGAGCACCGTCCCAGAGCTGCGCAATATACGAAAGTAGTCCTGGCTATTTCTGACGAGTGTGGCCTCCTCCATCCTCAATCTTCGTCATCTCCACTTCTGGTTGGACAAAGGCAGCAACCGAGTATCTCTCATCTTATCTTCTCATGTTTTAGATCATCTTCTTCTTCTTTCTTTTTCTTCTTCTTCTTCTTCTTCTTCTTCTTCTTCTTCTTCTTCTTCTTCTTCTTTCTTCTTCTTCTTCTTCTTCTTCTTCTTCTTCTTCTTCTTCTTCTTCTTCTTCTTCTTCTTCTTCTTCTTCTACAGGGTACTTTCAGGTGTCGACTCTTTTGTTCAGTTCTAATTTGTTTTTTCCTATGGGTCATCTCCCTGTGTCATCGACTTCCATCCCTTTTCAACATTCTTCTGTACTTCTGTGTTAACACACTGTTAATTCACCCTCTCCTTATTCTTTCCTCAAACTTCTTTCCCTAGACCTAGTATATATCTATCACTTTATCATTTATCTATTTCTCCTCTTCTAATTCTACTTTCCATTATCTTGTTCTCCTCCGTAGGAGGAAACTGTATATTATTCCTCATATTCTTTTTATTTCTGTATTCTATGTAGTCATCAGCACCCTAACCCTGGTTTACTGAGGATGAGTTTGACCTACCTTGTGAGGAACACGTAAAACGCTATATCTTCCTTAGGCCAGCGTCTTTGACCTGCTCCGTAACGGTCGGTCAACAGGCTAGTTGTGGTGTGGAGCGGTAATGAAGATGGGAGGGCATAAAGAAGCTGGCCAATAGTGAAGAGGACGTAGTGAAGATGCGTCTAACCTGGCCAATAAAGGTCATCACAAAAGGATGTGGGGTCAATAATAATAATAACAATAATAATAATAACAATAATAATAATAACAATAATAATAATAACAATAATAATAATAACAATAATAATAATAACAATAATAATAATAACAATAATAATAATAACAATAATAATAATAACAATAATAATAATAACAATAATAATAATAACAATAATAATAATAACAATAATAATAATAACAATAATAATAATAACAATAATAATAATAACAATAATAATAATAACAATAATAATAATAACAATAATAATAATAACAATAATAATAATAACAATAATAATAATAACAATAATAATAATAACAATAATAATAATAACAATAATAATAATAACAATAATAATAATAACAATAATAATAATAACAATAATAATAATAACAATAATAATAATAACAATAATAATAATAACAATAATAATAATAACAATAATAATAATAACAATAATAATAATAACAATAATAATAATAACAATAATAATAATAACAATAATAATAATAACAATAATAATAATAACAATAATAATAATAACAATAATAATAATAACAATAATAATAATAACAATAATAATAATAACAATAATAATAATAACAATAATAATAATAACAATAATAATAATAACAATAATAATAATAACAATAATAATAATAACAATAATAATAATAACAATAATAATAATAACAATAATAATAATAACAATAATAATAATAACAATAATAATAATAACAATAATAATAATAACAATAATAATAATAACAATAATAATAATAACAATAATAATAATAACAATAATAATAATAACAATAATAATAATAACAATAATAATAATAACAATAATAATAATAACAATAATAATAATAACAATAATAATAATAACAATAATAATAATAACAATAATAATAATAACAATAATAATAATAACAATAATAATAATAACAATAATAATAATAACAATAATAATAATAACAATAATAATAATAACAATAATAATAATAACAATAATAATAATAACAATAATAATAATAACAATAATAATAATAACAATAATAATAATAACAATAATAATAATAACAATAATAATAATAACAATAATAATAATAACAATAATAATAATAACAATAATAATAATAACAATAATAATAATAACAATAATAATAATAACAATAATAATAATAACAATAATAATAATAACAATAATAATAATAACAATAATAATAATAACAATAATAATAATAACAATAATAATAATAACAATAATAATAATAACAATAATAATAATAACAATAATAATAATAACAATAATAATAATAACAATAATAATAATAACAATAATAATAATAACAATAATAATAATAACAATAATAATAATAACAATAATAATAATAACAATAATAATAATAACAATAATAATAATAACAATAATAATAATAACAATAATAATAATAACAATAATAATAATAACAATAATAATAATAACAATAATAATAATAACAATAATAATAATAACAATAATAATAATAACAATAATAATAATAACAATAATAATAATAACAATAATAATAATAACAATAATAATAATAACAATAATAATAATAACAATAATAATAATAACAATAATAATAATAACAATAATAATAATAACAATAATAATAATAACAATAATAATAATAACAATAATAATAATAACAATAATAATAATAACAATAATAATAATAACAATAATAATAATAACAATAATAATAATAACAATAATAATAATAACAATAATAATAATAACAATAATAATAATAACAATAATAATAATAACAATAATAATAATAACAATAATAATAATAACAATAATAATAATAACAATAATAATAATAACAATAATAATAATAACAATAATAATAATAACAATAATAATAATAACAATAATAATAATAACAATAATAATAATAACAATAATAATAATAACAATAATAATAATAACAATAATAATAATAACAATAATAATAATAACAATAATAATAATAACAATAATAATAATAACAATAATAATAATAACAATAATAATAATAACAATAATAATAATAACAATAATAATAATAACAATAATAATAATAACAATAATAATAATAACAATAATAATAATAACAATAATAATAATAACAATAATAATAATAACAATAATAATAATAACAATAATAATAATAACAATAATAATAATAACAATAATAATAATAACAATAATAATAATAACAATAATAATAATAACAATAATAATAATAACAATAATAATAATAACAATAATAATAATAACAATAATAATAATAACAATAATAATAATAACAATAATAATAATAACAATAATAATAATAACAATAATAATAATAACAATAATAATAATAACAATAATAATAATAACAATAATAATAATAACAATAATAATAATAACAATAATAATAATAACAATAATAATAATAACAATAATAATAATAACAATAATAATAATAACAATAATAATAATAACAATAATAATAATAACAATAATAATAATAACAATAATAATAATAACAATAATAATAATAACAATAATAATAATAACAATAATAATAATAACAATAATAATAATAACAATAATAATAATAACAATAATAATAATAACAATAATAATAATAACAATAATAATAATAACAATAATAATAATAACAATAATAATAATAACAATAATAATAATAACAATAATAATAATAACAATAATAATAATAACAATAATAATAATAACAATAATAATAATAACAATAATAATAATAACAATAATAATAATAACAATAATAATAATAACAATAATAATAATAACAATAATAATAATAACAATAATAATAATAACAATAATAATAATAACAATAATAATAATAACAATAATAATAATAACAATAATAATAATAACAATAATAATAATAACAATAATAATAATAACAATAATAATAATAACAATAATAATAATAACAATAATAATAATAACAATAATAATAATAACAATAATAATAATAACAATAATAATAATAACAATAATAATAATAACAATAATAATAATAACAATAATAATAATAACAATAATAATAATAACAATAATAATAATAACAATAATAATAATAACAATAATAATAATAACAATAATAATAATAACAATAATAATAATAACAATAATAATAATAACAATAATAATAATAACAATAATAATAATAACAATAATAATAATAACAATAATAATAATAACAATAATAATAATAACAATAATAATAATAACAATAATAATAATAACAATAATAATAATAACAATAATAATAATAACAATAATAATAATAACAATAATAATAATAACAATAATAATAATAACAATAATAATAATAACAATAATAATAATAACAATAATAATAATAACAATAATAATAATAACAATAATAATAATAACAATAATAATAATAACAATAATAATAATAACAATAATAATAATGATAATAATAATAATAATCGTAATTACATCAATAATGGTGATATTAATAATAACGATGATGATATTAACAATGATGATGATAATGATACTAATATGATCATAATGACAATAATGATGATAATAATAATGATAATAATATTGATTATAATAACTATGATAATAATGATAACAATTGACTTATGGAGATTATACAAGCCATTAGCTGGAAGAAGATCTAAGATTATACAGACTTGGAAAGTCTACGCAGTCAAAATGGCAGATACACGAGAAATCTTTTTATAGAGTAACTATCATGATAAATGAATTGTGTATATAATGGTGTTTAGTTGAACATGAAGTGATAAATGGTTATACGTGGATTGAGTTAAAGTAATTGTTGGTTGATAATACCAAATAAGAAAACTAAGCGGTTTACTTGCTCAGCTAAGTACTTGATCATGAATTGTTTGTGTCGTTCACATCCATTCTTATATCTCTCTGTTCGAGCTCTTATTGGCACAAGGCGATTGTGGTGACGAGCGTTGGTCATTAGGGGTTCGGGGTGTGGGGTGGGAGGAAGGAGGGAGGTCTCGGTGACAAGGGTGTGTCAGCAGTTTATTGCCAAAGTGCCATGTGAGCTGATGATATTGTTCGCTGGGTGTGTGTGTGTGTGTGCGCGCGCGTGTGTGTGAGGGTGTGTGTGCGTGTGTGTGTGTGTGTTTTGCATTTTCTTAAGAGCATGCGTGATGGATGATCGTACCTCTGCATGAATATACACATAAATATGTGTTTATGTGCGTGAGCAGGAGGGTTTGGGGTCAACACTAAGCCGTCATCCTTGACTTGGGTCGACGTGTTGATAATCAAACTGCCTCTTTCATACTCCGTCTCCACAGCAAAACTTTGATCCCAGGAGCAAGCAAACACCGTGTACTCCTATGTATCTGTCATAACCTCCGTTGTTCACATCCAGTCATAATCGTCCGAACGACCAGCAGCTAGCAACCTTGGCCACTTCTCTGGAGAAGGAAAGGAAGGGAAAAAGAATAAGTCAACTCTTGGCCTCGACGAACGACAGACATGGAAATGTAAGAACTCGAAAGAGACATTTTTTTTTTCTTATGTATGCTTTTCCTCTGCATTTGATTAATTCCTCTCTCTCTCTCTCTCTCTCTCTCTCTCTCTCTCTCTCTCTCTCTCTCTCTCTCTCTCTCTCTCTCTCTCTGAACACACTGGTCAGCAAGTGTCTGTAGATGGAGTCAGATGCTCTTTGATCAGGATATTTTCCACGTGTAACTTCGTACAATTAGACACAGATCTACGGGCAATTGATCACCCTTCTTAGAGCGACGTTGAGGAAATGGGAATCTTGGGAATCGATAATATTCTGTACGACATAATGTCCTGTTTTGAAAAAAGTATCGTAAGGCCTTTGCTTAAAGTTATGCCCTCAATTTATACGCAGTTGATAGACAGATAGATAGATAGATAGATAGATCGATGGATAGATAGATCGATAGATAGATAGATAGATCGATAGACAGATAGATAGATAGATAGATAGATAGATAGATAGATCGATAGATAGATAGATAGATCCAGTACCAGTCTCGTTGCAGTGTGATCTCTCACATACCCGGCTTGTTTGGGCCACTTTTCATCATCATTTCCCAGAGTTACATTTCAGTGTCCCTTGGTGTCCAGCCATTGTTGCCTTTTGTCTCCTTCACTTTCATAATCTCGCAGTCTCTATTACTCTATATTTCTTGCGTGGATATGGCATTAGTAGCGAAAACATATGACCCTCAATTTGTTCCCCTTCTACTTAAGATTGGATACCATGCAGTGTCCTCGAAAATACCCTATGATGCCAGTAGTTGACTGTAGTAGCATTATGCGGCCTCCTAGGAGGGTTCAATTCTTTTTCAGGAATACTGCGTCTATAGAATTCCCTTTTAAGGTATGTTCTTTTCCCTTCAGCGCGGAGAAGGAAGAAGTTGAACTACAGGAAGATTTATTTTTTTTCCCCCTCCATAAGCAACGATATACGGATGAAGTACTGAGAGTGAAAAAGGATAAACGAAGGAGAGAAGACACAGATAGATTGAGAGAGAGAGAGAGAGAGAGAGAGAGAGAGAGAGAGAGAGAGAGAGAGAGAGAGAGAGAGAGAGAGAGAGAGAGACCTCCAAGTATGCGCCTCTTACCTCTGGTTCAGGACCTTGCAAATAAACACCTGGTTAGCTCCTAATGACAGTCATACGAGTGGCCTTCATGGTGCATATCATACCAAGATTACCTGAAGTGCCTTGGCAGGGGGTGTGCCTGTCTTTATTCCACAACCACTCCCTTCTCCTCGTCCTCCTCCTCCTCCTCCTTTTCCACCTCTACCACCTCCTCCTCCTCCTCCTCCTCTTTCTCCTCTACCACCTCCTCCTCCTCCTCCGTATTTCCAGGAGCCTGCTGGGATGCCACCGGTAATATATATATATATATATATATATATATATATATATATATATATATATATATATATATATATATATATATATATATATATATATATATACGGAAAGAGACAGAAGCAAGCTGACAGCTGGAGGAGAGACACAAAGGCAG
>NC_092253.1:5735000-5742500 GCF_036320965.1 Panulirus ornatus
ACACACGCTGGAGTGAGCAAGGTCTGGCCAAATAGACTTGACTCAGCGCATTCTTCTTGTCATTGTTTGACACAGGAGGCGTTCACTTAATACGTTTATCAGGGGCTTTCCTACGTCTCCTTTGTGATGAGAACGAAGGGCAAACACCAGGAACTAATAACGTCCACAGTGCTACGTTATCTTCGACATAATTGATTGGGGAACGTTGAAAGCAGACACGCCTTCAGCATCACACTGCCTGTGTCAATGAGCACAAGGTGAACAGTCACGCTCAGACCGTCACGCTGTGAGTATTAATGAGTACAAACTGAAGAAAAACATGTCTGCTGGCACTGATGCTTGTCGTCGACACTGTCAACACTACAGCAAACTACCAAAAGTCTTCTCATCTCTTTTCTACCGCTGAACGCAATCAGCATACACTCACAGCGACACACTCTCTACCACCACAGAACACGTTGAACAATGTTACTCACACCTTCACCTCGTCTTTGCTACAGAACGCTCACCCAACAGTCTCTCATACAATAGTGTTATGTCAGGGCCTGACGTATAGCCACAAGCTTTTTCATCGACAAAGAACTTTACGATACTGGATTTCATATTCATTTGACAGAGAACTTAGCGTGTGACAAATGTATTTCATCACAAACATTTGACAAGATTAATGACATCGAGTTTGTTCATCTAAATCATGTATATCCATGTTTGTTTTTTATCATCATTTATCTGTGTAATTTATATCGTTAGCCATCTCGACATCTTTTTTTCTTGTTGTAGTTTATCAGATTTTATCTGTTTCCCAGTCATTACAATTTGCTATCAACTATATTCTCTAAGTGTATTGCCCTATTCCTAGGTCATTTACTTACCCATCTGACGAGTCTCTTGTCACTACATCCCCTGTGATGACCCGGTAGAGTTTGGACAACAGAGGTTAGTTAGTGTCAACAATTTCTGTAAATTCAAATCATCTTGAGCAAGATGGTACAAGCCTTGGGTACGATGGCCTGGCGTGTTTACTTACCCTTACCCTTAATGGGTAAGTCAAAGGCCACACTATCGTATCAATCGACCGTGCAGTCGTACTTGAGGGTCTTAGTGCTCAAGAAGTTTTGAAAACGTTTAATATATATATATATATATATATATATATATATATATATATATATATATATATATATATATATAATATGTGTGTGTATGTGTGTAGAAACTCAGTAAATTAGTTACGTCTAAATGTGTCCTTCGTTGTGCTTGTTAAACATGGATGATCACCATCGCCGCCATATCTCTACCTACATCTTACAGTGTGTGTGTGTGTGTGTGTGTGTGTGTGTGTGTGTGTGTGTGATCATGACGTATACTCAGCTCCACAATTGTTTATTCTTGGATGTGATGTGATATCCCGGGTTTCCCCCTTCCCCGAGACTGTTGTAATTCGGAGAGACTTCGTGAATAACACTACCATTAGCCGATTACAACTCACATCTGTGGAATGGGTCCTTGAGTTATCCTTCCCCCAAATATAAACAACGTCGGTCGTTTTAAAAGTAGCGCCACAACAACGCCTTGAGGAACTGCGGAGGGATTTTTTTTTTTTTTATATAAACGGAATTTTCGAGCGGGAAATTTGGTGGTGGCGTTGAAGGATATTGACGAAACGGTACAGAATGAGGGTCGCCTGACGTTTTAGGAACTTAAAGGAGAAACGACAATAAAAGTTTTTTTTATATAAAAACCGAAGGAGCCACTGAGGCATGCGGAATTGTGAGAGGAGGAAAGATCAGCGCGGAGGAAAGAAAATGTAAGGATGTTGGTCAGTGGTTGGGTGATTAGGTGGTTAGGTGGTTGGTTAGGTGGTTGTTTTTAGACTCTATGTCTATCAACTGCAACATTCAGGTCCTTAACGTAAGCTACATCGACCATTTGAATACCATTTTGTCGCTTTTTTCAGGTGTTGGAGATAACTCTAAGAGTAATGGCTGTTTCAGTCATCCCAAGAAAAAAAGAGTTTTGATGGGAAGGAAAAAAATGGATAAGTCTTGAAGGAAAATGTGTAGACGTTGATAAGTATAACGAAAGGAAAGTAGATGAGGATTATCGACAATTGGTAGATGAATAACGATTGAAGAATAATGAGTGAATATGGAAAAGGGGGAAATATACCTGGATAATAATTGTTATGAATAAGCTTGGCTAACCAAGAATGAGTGAACAGAGTCCAACAATACCACAATTAACTGTACTCAAGAGCCTGAACCGGATTATCAACAATTTGTTGTTCTTAGTATATTTCCAGTTTCCAGTATGATGTATAGATTTTTACATTTCAGTTTAATCTACTAAAAGCTTAATATACTTCAACATACCAGTATACTTTGATCATTTTAGATAGTGTCACTGCTGTTTCAGATGTACGTAGCTAGACAGAGTACCCTAATTTCATATTCAATTACCTTGGTTAACATCGCTGTCATAATTATCTCAGTTATCTCTAACATAATGATATTGCAGGTTCTTACTGCCCATCTCCAGCCTTCACGTTGTATCATGTCTTTCACTATTATTCCTTGCAATATCCTGCTGCAGTGGAGCTATGTAATATTCCGTGAACGCTTGCTTTTAATTTGCTGTAAAAGAACTACTCGGTTATCTTAATACGTTTCTAAAAAGAAAATCATGAAATTAAAAGAAAACTTATGTTAAGAAGTTTTGTTCTGAGTGATGTAACTTTACGGTAAAATCTTCACAAAAGAATTATTGGATGAATTTTATCATTTTTGTTTTATATATATACTTCTACCCAATTATTTCACCAAAACTTACCACGTCATCTAGAACTTTGCTTAATTACTGCCATTGATTAGCTCAGAGGCAATTTGTTCCAAGTCCAAACCTTGGAAAGATTCCCCTACCAAATGGTAATCCAGTGGACTACTTGAAAGAATAGATAAAGATGTGAAGAGATTTTATACACTGAATCTTTAATCCACTACAGGATATGTTATCACATAAGTTCCTTTTCCAATCTAAACTTACAATAAACATGAGAAAATAAAACTCGTGATAGAAGTATTTGCAAGGTACTTATCAGTCGACATCATAATGTTGTACGTTGTTATTCTGTACCACATGACAATATGTACGAAGTCTGATTACATTTCCATTTTCTTATGTGTGACCCACCTAAGGTAACTAATGATGTTTATTCATGGCCGTACCTCTGTGTATCACTCTATACCTAAATTATCACTCTCTCTCTCTCTGGCAGTCTTTCCATCTATGTACTCCTCTCTCTCTCTCTCTCTCTCTCTCTCTCTCTCTCTCTCTCTCTCTCTCTCTCTCTCTCTGGCAAACACATACCCTCATTTACTACCACCACCACCACCACCTCCCCCGCCAGCGAGCGAGCAAAGGCTTTGAACTTCCTCCAGGCGAGTTGGTGAGACTCGCGAGATCCCTGCCGGGGAAGACACACACACACACACACACACACACACACACACACACATTCAGAAGCCCAGGTGCTAAGAGAGCCGGGATATTCCACCGTAATGGTATGCCCATTCGTCTTAATGTATAGACATCGTGGTGCCTATATGAGGGCGAGAAGGGTAACCATTTACGAGGAAATAGGCCACTTCTTTTAGCACCTGTGCTGTCTCAGTGGTGGTGATCCCGGCTCCTTCTCCCACTATATATATATATATATATATATATATAATCATTTCTATACCAATACCCGAACAGAAATAAGAATGAGAACATTTATATAAACGACAGAGGAAATTAAACGCAGCAACGACGCTGATAAAGTCGTTACGAAGCAGGAGGAAGTAGTTATACGTTCCTATCAAATCAAAACGAAGAGAAAGAGAGACTAAAAAAAAAAAGAAATGGTTTACATTTATGGAAATAGCAACGCTGGAGCAATATCAGCATCGCCTGTGACTCGAAACAACACGAATACTGTCCCTAATTATTTCATTCTGGTTAACTGCTCTCATTATTTTGTGGGCCTTTCGTATCGGAGCCATCAAGGGCTTTAAGTTAATTCAATTATTGTTCTATTATGTGGCATGAGAGAGAGAGAGAGAGAGAGAGAGAGAGAGAGAGAGAGAGAGAGAGAGAGAGAGAGAGAGAGGTATAGATGAACCATTTGCGCATCGAATTACTTTTTCTGACTCTCTAGCCACCCCTTTTCTCCTCCACAATACATTGCAACGTAATCATCTACCATTTCCAAGCTGTCTTTAGTGGCCTCGCCTCACATTCTACCATTGATGCACAAATGTTTACTGCTGTCTGGTAACTCACATCCCTCTCTCGACAGCGGTGTATGGCATCTAAACGATTAAAACCAAACCTAGTGTTAAGATATTCGTACCTACTACACGCTGCCAGGGTATAATAATTACCATCTGCTTGTGCTATCATGGTCCTGCCATCTATTGACCGGGCGGGTAACTATTACAGTGTCAGGTCATAACAGCGTCGCACTGGGGAATAGCCAAGTTTCCTGTGTTATTATCCTACTACGAATTTCAGGAAAGGGAAATGAAAAGAGCAGCGCGCGTTCGAGAGTGAAAATTCTATTGAATACTGAGTGAAATCTCAAAAGAGTATCTGTAATCAGAGTTCGCTCCGACATATTGTATGTGATTCGTTGATAGCATAACTCCCACGGCTCTCTCCAGTGGTAAGATCTCTCCAGTGGTAAGATCTCTCCAGTGGTAAGGTCTCTCCAGTGTAAGATCTCTCCAGTGGTAAGGTCTTTCCAGTGGTAAGATCTCTTCAGTGGTAAGGTCTCTCCAGTGGTAAGATCTCTCCAGTGGTAAGATCTCTCCAGTGGTAAGGTCTCTCCAGTGGTAAGGTCTCTCCAGTGGTAAGGTCTCTCCAGTGGTAAGTCTGCTGATATATCTCTACGTACTGAACACCATAATCATAAACCATGCTCAGTGGCCTCTACTCCATATGTAAATTCCTTGACACTAACTGCCAAGATAGTGATTGTCTCGTTTGAGTAGTGATTTACAGGGTAGGAAGAAGTTGTATGTAATACAATGAATGTCCTGAGCCTGCAGTCTCACGAGACTCGTTGGTTATAAGTACTTTTGAATATAGTAACATAAATGGACAATAATTACGAGATGCAATTGTCTTAGTGAAGAACAGCTCCACAGCAAAATGACTCGTTGTACAACAGTAACATACATGAGATTGTCCTATCAGCGTGTGGTTCTATGATTCATCGTATAGTTAATGATGGTTAACCTGTCCAACATCGTCCTTCTTGCATTTAGAACAACTTTCAGTTGCAATTATAACTTTCATTCACAATGATGAAAAGCAAAGTTGAGCAACGATTGAATTACCGTTACTCCCACTTCGATCCTTTGGCACGATGATTCGATCCTTTGGCACGATGCTTTGCTCCCCTTACGAATAAGGTCAGAGATTACGTCATTCTAACCCCAAGAGGTCATTCATGCTGACTTGCTGGAGGGTCACCACCTTCGTGTTCAAAGGGCGTGAACCATCATGTTCTTGCGGTGATCTTCAAAACCGTAAAAGTACACTCGAGGTACTGGCTTTTCAGACGTCTCTCTGCATAAAGAGAAGCGACATACTTCAGTCGTGTCTCTCCGCATAAAAAAGGAAAGAAAACGAGATTGTCTCATGATAGGTCGGTCCTTCGTGTGTATATATATATATATATATATATATATATATATATATATATATATATATATATATATATATATATAGTCGTGATTCATAAGGTATTTTCTAACAGCAAACCCTGAGTATGATTTAGAACTTTATACACAGTTTTCAGAAATCCATTTTCTGTAATCATGTGTTCGCAAACGCTGGCATCGAAACAGGGCGAGGCATGGTTGATATGAGTGTTCCACTAGCTTGTTCGAGTCCGGATTTAGGTTAACAGAACAAGAGACCCTCTCTTTTTTTTTCTCTTGCAGTTCAGATTAAACGAGAATTTATGCAGCGGCACCAGACACTGGGGTGGGGTGGGTGGTGGATATTTTCATGGTCACATTAAGAGTCAAAAAAAAACGGGGCTGGACGACCTCAAAGCTTCATTTATAAGCTTAGATTCGAAGTCTCAAATTTGTATTTGGGTTTGTGGTCTTGACACGTATGAAGCCTCTCCACCACAGCTCCATCAACCTGCAGGTAAAATGACCTTAACAGGAACCCAAGATTATAGAGTTCTTTTTTTTTTATCCTAGTGTTTAACATCGTCTTCCATAAACCCAAAGGGGCTTTTTTCTTTTTTTTTTTTTTTGGTTCCTATCAGCCGACGACGATTAAAAAGTCCTTTTAAAGTAGTCGTTTATTGCAAAGGACCATCTCTCGCTAGCCTCCTGAAATGCTCCCCGCCCCCCTGGGTCGTCACCCATCAATTTCCCCTCCTCTTGCCCATGTGTGCTAATTGGGTTAAGGGGTAACTCAAGCACTTCACCAAACAATGGAGTCTTGTCGCATCTCCCCGTTGTTTAAACTGAGAATAATCTTTCCCGTTTTCTTGTCCAACCTGCCCAAGGCGATCACTCTGCGTTACTTAAAAGACTTATCTCAGTGATTAAAGTCACTAACTTTTTTAAACGAGTTTGGTAAAGCATTCCGGAACACTTACTTGGGAATCTACTTTGTGTTTAACTTTCCTTTAGTTGGACCAATTCGTCTCCTACGCTCGTCTATTTAGGAAGCGATTCTCCTGGCAAAGTTCGCTTCACTGTAGATTATAAGAATCACTCGATGCTCATTAGAAACCACTAACCTCGATCCCCTTATGTCAGAAGAAAACCCAAATCATCCACAGTAAAAAAAAAGACAACGAACCCGTTTTGAGTATAATTCTTCACACTTTGCAATCAGTGCCTTAGCCATACTTTCTAATCCTTGAAATGCTTCGAAGCCATTGGTCTCGCCTCTTATTGTAACACCCATGTAAGCCATATTCAAGTCATAAGAAAACTCTGAGACTTCAAGATATTACTCGTCCTCACGCTTACTCATAACTACACCAAACCACTTGGCTAATAAGAAAAAAAGTTTTAGAAAAACTCTTGGACATCTGACCTTGCTATTGACAAAGGTACTCCGTTGAGGAGGAGGGAGGGTAGGGTGGGCGTGGGGGGAAGAAAATGTCACGGTCAGTGCAGTGAACTCTCGTAACGTCAACAAGGTCCGTGAATGTCGTCTTTGCGGCGACAGTTCAAAAGAATCAAAATCCTTGAAGCGTGGATGGAGGTTTCACTCTCTCGTCGATAGAGCGTTCGTCCGTGAGCCAGCCAGCCAGCCAGCCAGCTAGGGCGTTCGGGAGGAGGGTGATTGCCCTATGACAATGATAACTGATAATTAAGAGACACTTGGTCGCTGTTGGCTTGTGGTTTGCTGCTGAACTCCTCGGACACGAGAACGAGGCGGGCAGGCCCCTTGATCACTGCATTACGACAGTGGATTTGATGG
>NC_092253.1:5747500-5752500 GCF_036320965.1 Panulirus ornatus
GATTCAAGAATCATTATTTTCGGAATTAGATTTAGAAGTAGCGATTAGATTTAGAAGTAGCGATAAAACATGAAGTTATGTCAAACCTAGGAAATGTAATCTTCACGAGGAAGCAACAAGAAATGTAATTGACCCAAAAGAAAACTATTTGGCAAAATGTATTGACTAGTAACAAAGATAATTTGTAACAACCAATTACAGGTCTTAAGCCTTATATAACCCCTCGGTCATTCATAACAACCCAAGCGGTCACACAACCCTGGTAATCTGTATTAATCCTCATCCATTTCAATTCAGTAATCCACAGTGATGTATGCACGCCCTCACATATTTACCATGGGATTATTCCAGACATTTGTCCATCCAAGTATTGGAACGCCCAACACCATCAGCAAAGATATGTACGAAGACATAAGTACGTTGCTTTAAGTATCACACATGTAGAAGAAAATTTGATCGATTTGACAATTCAAAACATCCACAGTTATACAGATAATCTTCACTGTACAAAGAAAAAAATTTATGATGAATCGCTGAAAGAACCAGAGTATTGTTGAATAAGAAATCAAAGAAATCCTACGTTTACAAACTTAGATAATG
Organism: Panulirus ornatus; assembly: GCF_036320965.1. NCBI lineage: Eukaryota > Metazoa > Arthropoda > Malacostraca > Decapoda > Palinuridae > Panulirus > Panulirus ornatus. The sequence continues at coordinate 5,748,101 of NC_092253.1, forward strand.
ACTAGTATAGAAAGCTAACCACTGAAGAGCAAGATAACCACAAGAGGCAACTTTGGACTATAAAGAAAACGTCATTAAAAGGGTTTCAGTGGTGCTAACAGTCTATGCAAGGAAGCAGTTTACAATGTCACAACTGATAAACTGTAGTCACAGCAAGTGTAGCAGTTTGGCAGCTGAGCATAATATCGACGTCTGTGGTGCAAGAGTCAGTTTGTCTCTTCGTTAGGACTGTCAAAGGACCGAGGGCTAAATCAAGGCAGGCATTTGAAGTCACTGCCTCAAAGACACTGGACCTGGAAACATTGGACCTACACAAGACAGTTCGGTGCATCCACGATGAATCCCAAGAGATATATGGCTCCCAACACCCACGACTTACCCCTCCATAATAAGAGAACACCTATTAGCACGCACTCACCTGGTATCGGGAGGATCAGGCAAGCTCCAAGTATATACCTCAACTAAATGGACTTGACTGAGAAAGAGATGGAAAATTGTGGTCTAATCTGAGGGAGTGTATGGTCTCCTGCCACGAAGACGCTGAGGAAGTGATGATGTTGATGGAGGAACCAAAACAGACCTCCATGGTTAGAGAAGTACAAGTGCAGGGTCAAATAGCCATCACAATGAATCAATCCACGATTTATTAACAGATCTCCCTGAAAAGTTTGAAGTGGAGGAGTTTTCCTCTCTCTCTTTATCTAAGTAACATCGAATTACTTTTATTGCCAATGGACGGTGGATAATCACTTTCATTTGAATCCCCTCGTCACAAGAATTATTGTACTAATTAAAAATTAAGAATTATTGTGGCTAGAAAGAGAGTAGCGGAAGGAGGCAGGAGGGGTAGTGGGAGGATGGTGTTCACGTTACAGACCCACGTTCTAATAATCTACGTTGGGAGGGAATCGAACCTGGGCTGGAGATATGTGGAAAAAAAAAAACAGTGTATTTATATACGTATCGCTCTTTGCACTGCGTCATTCCCTCGCTTTTCCCTCATAATTCAAACTAAGTTCTGGAATTTTGTCACGAGCAGCTGTGCTGGGGGACCTGTCAAGCGTAAATCTTGATAAATCCCAATAAATCTTATAGATTGAACCCTTTATAAACTCCTTGGAAAATATGACTGAGAGCAAAAAAAAAAAAAAGAAAAAAGAACTTGAGGAATAAGATTTTAGTCACACACACTTTACTATATACCTTATTGTGAGGATGAACTTTTGCTAAGATTAAACTATGTGAAACTAGAGAGAGAGAGAGAGAGAGAGAGAGATTGATGGACAGCTAGATAGATAGATCTAGATAGGCAAATAAGGAGACAGATATGTACACAGATAGATAGATAGATAGATAGATAGATGATAGATAGATAGACAGACAGATACAGATGTGTATCCGTGTTAGCCCAGTCGAACAATGAAACACATATCATTTGTATAAATCCTTGAAAGATGATTCTGTATTGTACACCTTGTCACAGATAACTTAGAATAATCATCTTTTTTACATGGATATATAGCGTTACTTTATCAGACTGAACGTACAAAAAAAAAGGAGTAAGGTTGAGAAACATCTTTAATGCAAAGCTTTTTCATTATCACAGATGTTTACTTTGTGAGAGCTAGTGATTGTCTCTGCTCATCCACACGTGTACAGGCGTGCGTGTCTGTTAAATAATCCTCTCCCTTCCTTCTGCATTTTTGTAACAAGAACAGCAGTGTAACTCTGTCTTATGACAGACTTTTAAATCATTCAGTCAATCGTTTTTTTTTTGGGTTTTTCTTTTTTTTATAATCTTGGAACTATTTCCCACAATCTGTCTACAAATGTCAGTTGGTTCTAGATGGGACAATAGCACTGGGCTTGCTGTATTGCACGGTCTCTCTCTCTCTCTCTCTCTCTCTCTCTCTCTCTCTCTCTCTCTCTCTCTCTCTCTCTCTCTCTCTCTCTCTCTCTCTCTTTCCATTCTTGGCTACTACGAAAGGTTAGCGAACGTCACATCGGGTTAACCCTGTATGTGGACAACAGGAATCGATGGCGTCAGCAGTATGTGGCGTTTTCGATTTAAGCGTTAAGAATTTTTTTTTCTCCCCCCCCCCCTATCACCTTCTCTGTTCTTGACTTACTCTAGGCATTCTGATAGCCAGCTTAAGATGCATAGAACGTGTATGTAAATGAACAGGGACACACACACACACACACACACACACACACACACACACACACACAAACACATCATACTTGATTATGAATATCACCGGGAGAGACCTATACAGATGTGTGTCCCCAGGATCTGTCCCAGAGACCATGAGGAAATCGTCACCTCACTCTTCCAGGCTGAGGTGTATCTCCGTTACCAGCGGAGGAGGTCCACTGGAGGAATCTCTACGACCTTGTCGACTTAGTGTTCCTAGAAAGACTTGCTTCTTACAGGAATCCATCCGGGTTCAGAGAGATTAGTGTATCACTCGAGCATACAACGTCTTATTAGATGCAAGGAAAGGCTCAAATGAAAGGTTCTGTTTATGTCTGGAATATAAGAGAAGATCCTGGTCTTTGAGGTGATTGTAGTATAAGAATATCCAGAGTAAATCATGTCCTAAATAGTAAAGATTACTTCCTCTATGATTATAATAAAAAGAATAATCAATTTTCTCGACAGTTTAATTCAGCAATAGGAGAAAGTACATTTCGACGCCACAAACAAATTCTACTTCGACTTCCAAACAAGTTTTGAGCTGGTGTTATAAAGTCATTGAGTTAGCACTGCAATGTATAGTTATTCCACATTCTAGTGGTGGCACCCCAGTAATAGCCAGATTTGAAACCAGCCACGTTGCCTAAGCAAGAGCTAGTTGCTATCTCAAGCTTAGAATGATCCATCATAATAGTACAAATACCTTTTTTGTTTTCCAGCATTTTACATAACTTGTCTGGCCACACAAAGGTTGCAAAGTTCACTCAGTCACATGACTTCTTAAGACTTTCACCAGTCTCCACACAGTGATCAGCTTCCACGTAGAGAGCGCTCCACTCCAAACAGCCACAAGGAATATTCATCACCTTCTCCACATTCCAGTGGACCCCATCACCCCTCACGAACATACTCAGAAACCACTCAAGGAAAGGAAACATACCTTTCGTTAGATACACATGGGAATAACAACCCATCGCTGACTCTGTCCTGTATATGCAGTGAGCGAACAACAAAAGCCAACACCCACCACTCGCTACACAACACCCCGAGGCAAGACCGGTTATACACAGTCGCCACCTGGCACTTCCCACTCCCTGCATTGCTCACCTTGCTAGAGTGTAGGTAGGAAGATGCACCAGGAACGTATGGAGCTTTAGTGTAAAGTGATGTGTGTGGATCCAAAGCTGCGCAAAGTAAGACAAGAAGCTAGTTATTAAGCATTAAGGTCAATACGATAACAAGGCCATGAGTATAGCATGTATCCGTGCCAGACATTCTAAGAAGAAAACAACAGTATAAAAACTTGCCAAAGTTATATACGTGCATATTCAGTCAGGTTTCACAAGGACACGTTGAAATATGACGCGAGGATTATATATATATATATATATATATATATATATATATATATATATATATATATATATATATATATATATATATATATACGTAGAATATGGGTAAAGACCATTGATATGATAAGCACTTACATAGTTTACTGAACGAAACGTATATAATCATGATTAACATTTTCACGTTCATATGCAACAATAAACTTTTTCAGGCAGCATGTACAATCGCACCAGGTCATATAATCAAAGTACATAAACTTCTTCCTCAGTCAACGTTCTTTATATCATTATCATTATCATTGTACCTAAATCGAATTTAGCAAGTAATATAGAAAACGGGTTGAGGTGACAGTTGAATTTGAACTTCATTACTTTACATATATATCATATACAAAGGTTGATGATCTAGTGAATTGGGAAAAAAATATAATTTCATGTAATATCATGAACAAATCAAGTATGAATATGAAACCACTGCAGCGGTGTGTGAGCGTGTGTGTGTGTGTGTGTTGGGGTGAGGGGTGATCAGTAGCGTGTTTAGTGTCGCAATAAGTATGTGTCTGTTGTTGGAACTTAACGGTTAGAAGTAACTTGAATCATTAACAGACGATCCTCACTTGTTTTCCATTATCATCCCGTGTGTCACAGACAAGGCAAAGGATATATTCATAGTGGAAGAGAAACAAGATGACAGCTGATGTTCCCCTGGCCTACATACAAGGAAGATGATTGTCAGACGATATCCTATCTTTTTCTAAACCCGCCATATCACACTGGTACATACGACAAATAGGTGTAAGCATCCGTACACAAAGCATTACTATAGAAAGCTAGATTTGATATGAACT
>NC_092253.1:5757500-5770000 GCF_036320965.1 Panulirus ornatus
CCACTGAATCACCCGTCTCTCTCATTTATCCCCGCCGCCTCACTGCAGCCAGCGTTATGGACAGACCTGTCAACTATTACCCACGGGACAGCGTCTCTCTTATTGAATAGGTTCATTGGTGCATCTCGACGCTGGTCTGGCATATGCCATTGAGGAGCCCACAGCTTCTTCACCACGTTTCCCTCACACACACACACACACACACACACACACACACACACACACACACACAGACACACACACACACACACACACACACACACTCAGATAAGCGCCCACGTCCAGTGAACTTCCTTGGAGGAGTTCCTCCTCTTGAGATAGGATGATACAAAGTGTGGATGCCGCATGACGCTTAAGCATATGGTTCAACAGTGAGCCACAAAAGGGAGGATCCTTAGAGGTAACTGTACATATGTCTTGGGTGATCTGGACGTAAGAGATAGTGAAGTGCGTGAGAGACGATTGTCATGATTATCTGAGAGCAATTTTCCTGTTTGCTTTAAGTCTCAGTCTCACATAAGGCAGTTATCATTATGTCTGGGAATGTTTATATCTGGATTTTCTCTCAGCCTTACTGAATCACACAGAAGGCATTTTACGACCATGTAAGACATTAAGCCCGGAGCTTTAACAGAAAGTGAGCATTGTAAGATATCTGCAAGTAGGCTACAGCATCATAGAAACGAGGTGATCTAGGTAATATAAAGATACGAAAACACGACTATACATATTTTTCCCTCGTTTTGGTAAAGACATTAACATTACTGTGGTAACCAATTTCTGTGTATATTCTGCGTGTATCAAGCAATAATACAATATCTTAACACCACACCACCCCCAATTTACATCAAGAAAGCAAGCAAGAAACATGGAGGGTTCTTAACACCCAGTTTTGTAATGTGTGTGTGTGTGAGAGAGAGAGAGAGAGAGAGAGAGAGAGAGAGAGAGAGAGAGAGAGAGAGAGAGAAACTGACGCATGGGCCTTTTAACCTAGTTTTGAGAAATGATGCTTGGTCTTGGGTAAGGTTCCATTGTATGCTTTTTTCCACTCAAAATGTAATTTCATGTCGACCCTTTTTTTTTACAGTGTAAAGTGAAGGCCATATTATTAACACTTTCCAAAGATTTTTTTCCCCTTTTCTTTTCACATTTGGTTCATTATTCCTGCTTTAAGTTCATGATGGCCTACATCTGTGTGTGTGTGTGTGTGTGTGTGTGTGTGTGTGTGTGTGTGTGTGTTGATGCTCTATTTCATATTACGCTTTTGTATATCATACATACTTTATTTGCATTGTATATCTAACCACTGGGTCTGAAAACGCACAAAAATTCAGTAACGTCAGAGAGAAAATGCCAATTAAAACTACTTCAGCATTACCGAACACCACTAATTGGGATATATGATATCACACACATATCGATCACTTCTTTACGTATTAGATCAGCCATATCCAGAGCACACACACCCCTTGACACAGAAGCCAGAACGTCAGAGCAGCAGCAGCGGTGGCGAGGGTCACTGACACGTTCCCTCGCTCCGGTCAATCACCCGCGCTCGGCCGACGAGTTCGCCAACAACTCCTCCTCCTCCTCCTCCTCCTCCAAGCCACCCAACACCCAAGCTCACACCCCGACACCTCCTCCTCCTCCTCCTCCTCCCGTCCTCCCCAAACCCTTCCTCCCTCCCGAGCAGACACACACACCCTCCCTCCCTGACCCATCCTCCCTACCTCCCTCCCAGACCGATCCTCCCTCCCTCTCACAGCGACCCTCCCTCCCTCCCAGGCCGCCTGTTTGTGCAACTTTCAGAAACGAGTTTCTGCTACGTAACGCTTGAGGTAATGATGCAAGCGCACGGAGGTTCAGTGGTGGTTCTATTCGTGTATCAGTGATAGTATCGTGGATTTCGTCGGCGATAATAGATGAAGGGAATCAAAGAGAGGAAAGTGTACCATAGGAAGTCAGATGGCTAGTTTTATATCTTTATAGACTTTTTGACGAGGTATAGATCGGTATAGACGAATTATCGAGGTAAAGTCTTCATTACACTGAAACCTTCCCAAGATTTTAATAGTCCTCTAAATGGTTAGATGTTTTGTGTGACTTTATTATGTGTTTTATACATATACATTTTAACTACTGGCGAACCTGAACCTCACCTATAATTGGAACTTCTTAATTGCATGAGAGAGAAATTGTAAATCACTTCACAGTCACATATCCTAATAGATACCCACGTAAATAAATAGACACCCACACACACACACAATTATATATGTATATAAATAAATATATATATATATATATATATATATACATATACGAACAAAGTGCATATGAACGCCACCTTCACAGAAAATACAAACCTCCAACAGTCAGGATCGAACTCGGGACCCCTGTGCAACAGGCGGGAGCGCTACCGCTAGGGTATGATCGCCCCTGATAAGGAATTGACTATTCGAATACTATGTACTCGAATACCCTTCGTCACACGTTGGTGAGCAACGGGGTCTACACCGGTCACTTCCCATCATGCTCACATAGCCAGCAGATATCATTTTACAGAACCTAACTGTACAACGCGGAGGTATATGAATACGAAAAGTGCATATGAACGCGCACCTTCATAAAACATACAAACCTCCAACAGCCAGGATCGAACCCGGGACCCCTGTGCAATCATGGCATTCTTCATCACTCCAGCCACATCTTGAACAACATCTTGAAGAGTTTTATCTGCCGTATCTGTGTGAGTATATATATATATGGGTATGTCTCTACGAGTGACGACAAATTTTGGTTCTGTATGCTACATTAATACTAGAATGAGATCGTTTGGAAGCTCGTAATGGTAGCAAACGCAGCTGTGAGGTCAGTGAAAGCGTAACCTGAGGATTCTTGTTCTTTTTTTTCTTTTTTTTAAGTTTGTCATATCGAGGGCAAAGGTCAGTTACCTTTTATTTTCAAGGATTGGCTAGAACATGCATACGTGACCTCAATGACTACAACATGTTGTCATTTTGATTCGTAAGAATTATGCATATATTTTTTCCTCTCCCCCAATCCTCCTCCCATCGTGGGCTGACTGTGCATGGCACGTAGCTAATAATTCACTCCAGGAAAACGAGGAATCATCATTCTGCTTAGATCACTTGGAGCAAAAGAGAATTCCTTTGTCTTTACTCGGCGTGAATGATGAATGTAAAATATTTCCCAACAGATTTTGCCACATTTTTCCTCATTCTGAGCAATTTAGAGGTGACATCTGGGTTGTTGAGGGCCTTCAGTCCCGAGAGGGTAATTCTAGCTGCTTGAAACCCCCCTTCTCCACCTTCAGGAGGAGTCAGGAAGACAGGTAGGAAAGGACTGCAGCTGGGGAGATGTATACGATTCGACACAGAACAGAGTATCGACGTCTGGTCAAATGAGTTGACGCCCAACCCTATTCATAAACATAAGGCTCCACCATGATACAGTGATGCCCTCCGACTCAGTAAAAGAAGAACTGGCTTCATCAAAACGGATTAGAAGTGGATTTTGATGCCACGGTGATGTGACTATGTAAAAAAAGGAGGGGTTCCCACTGTGATGATAAAAGAGGTTCTCCACCACAACGATGCAAGAAAAGGGTTCCAAAACAAAGATACAAAGGAAAGCATCAGTATTAGGACTAAGGAGAACCTCTGCCACGGTAATCAAAGGTTCCATAAAACGTATAAAAAATGATCCACTGAAATATACAAGAGAAGCTACTACCACACGAAGCCAAACAGGCTCCACTACCTCGTAAAATCCGGCACATTGACTGCACTACAGACATGTTGGCATACAACTGCAATAGCTCCAGTGGGTCTTTGGAAGTGTTGTTGGGAGGTGGTCTATAAAGGTCAAGGGTAATGTTTGGGAAACCTCAGAGAACAGGTGATGTTGTGGTCACCGAAGTAAATCCTTGGTGACCACGTACGTAGGTGCCATAAAGAAGCAGTTGTTTTTGTTTGGTCGAGATCTTTGGCAGCTTGTGTGGTTATGTGGTTTGTTGGGGGTGAAGGAAAAAGAAAGGTAGCTTATACGTATTTAGGTATCTGGATGTTCATTTTTTTAGACCTATATAAAGTCGTCCTTATGCCTCACCCTGGTGAATAACTTTATTCCATATTTCCTTTATGATCCTTTCATGCAAACGAGAGTGAGGGTTTATGCAGCTAATTGCTCCTGCAGACTTCAGGTGGCAAAGTGGATCTTGAGGGTGATTTGGTGATAGGGTTGAGTGACACCTACATGCACCAATTATGGGTGCATAAAGATTATCAGTCCACGCTCTTCTAACCTATTCACAATAATCTGTGAGTTTCTGACATCTTCCGCTGTGACGAATACCCTTGAAAGGACCTATTAGTCTGTTACTGCTTATACTTCTTCGTCGCCTTATCATAACCCCAGGTCATGAGGTCATGAGTGCTCGGAAAAGGTTACAAGAGGTAATTTTGTTACTGTGATTGTCAGCCACTCCTGCTGATGAACACAAGGCACGCTGACGTGTTATGTGTCACTAGTGCTGACGTGTTGTGTGTCACTAGTGCTGACGTATGGTGTGCCACTAGACGTGCTGACGTGTTGTGTGTCACTAGACATGCTGCCGTGTTGCGTGTCACTAGACGTGCTGACGTGTTGTGTGTCACTAGACGTGCTGACGTGTTGTGTGTCACTAGACATGCTGCCATGTTGTGTGTCACTAGACATGCTGACGTGTTGTGTGTCACTAGACGTGCTGACGTGCTGTGTGTCACTAGACATGCTGACGTGTTGGGTGTGACTCCTACAGTTCAATATAAAATCAGTGAAAGTATTGGACCAGATTGACAGTACCTGAAAGGCACAGGTTAATACACCCAAGTTCTCGGTAGATTAATGATATAATATTATTCACGAGAATATACATCTATAACCAGTTCTTTGACGAGACATCACTTAGGTTTGTAATGACGAACAGACCGGAAGAGGTATCTGCATCCAAGGCGATGATGGATGCTGATAAATCGGCAGACTGGTTTTTAAGCAGTGAGTCATAACCTTGAATTTTAGCAGGAACCACAATAAATATGGGACGGGTCCGAAAAACGGGTAGCTACCTACCCTGGGTGACACTTTATAGTCCAGGAATCGGGTCTTGTATATGGTTTAAAGTATGTGTGATGTGGCCATCCTATGGATACTAACTGGTCGAGGGCAGAAGCGAGACGAGCACAAGATTGCAAGAAGCTCTTTTGCAAATCGTCTCTCTTTTTTTTTTTTTCTTACTTTTCTTTTTCTCCCACGTTTACCTTAACCCAGGTTGACAAGCAAGTTCATACTACTTTCAAATCACCTTAGGAAAGGGGACAGGGTCAATCAGTGTCCAGAATTGTGGCGTGGGTGCGTCCGTACTCTGGGTGTAACTAGACAAGTATATTTCATCCTTTCGCGAAGTTTGCATAGTTCTTTACGACTCGTCTTTCCTCTCTGACCACTTAGGAATACAGTTAAGTTTGCGAATATTTAGATGCATAATTTAGAAAATAAGTTGATTATGTTTTACCTCTAAGGTTCAGTCCTTTGTTCTTGGCCCTACCTCGCTTATGCTGGAGATGGCATATATATATATATATATATATATATATATATATATATATATATATATATATATATATATATATATATATATATATATATATATATATATATATAGTGCTGTTGATATATACATATATACATGACAGCTAGAGACTAAGTGTGAACGAATGTGGACTTTATCTTTTCTTAGCGCTACCTCGTGCGCATGCGGGAGGAGGGGGTTGTCTTTTCATGCGTGGCGGGGTGGCGACGGGAATGAATAAAGGCAGCAAGTATGAATGATGTACATGTGTATATATGTATATGTCTGTATATGTATATATATGTATATGTTGAAATGTACAGGTATGTATATGTGCGTGTGTGGACGTGTATGTATATACATGTGTTTGTGGGTGGGTTGGGCCATTCTTTCGTCTGTTTCCTTGCACTACCTCGCTAACGCGGGAGACAGCGACAAAGTATAATAAAATAAATAAGTACAATATATATATATATATATATAATCACTGCTGTGCAAGCATTGCTTTCCTCTCACAATGTTGTAACATAGTTTAGGTATTACGAATACTTTTTCCACACTATTACACCAGTTCTTACACAAGTTCTTTTCTTTTTCATATTTCCCAACATCTTTCTAGTTCATATATTTCCCAACATCTTCAACTTATATATTTCCCAACATATTCCTACGACGTTTTGTGTCGTACTATCAAACGTACGCTTCTTTCTTTTTTTCTATTTCTTTACGGAATCACTTCACATTCAATCTACAATTAGTATCACTATTTCATTTCCCCATTTTCTCACGCATATGTTGAAGATTGTTTCCGCCTCGTTGTATCCAGCGACAGTGTTTACATTTTTTGGCCTCCTAGGAGATCACAGCTTCTTCTTTCAGTTTTTGCATTCATTCTCTCAACCACTTTTTGTCGTATGAACCTTGAGAACACTGTCACCTTTGTAGGTGTGTGTGTGTGTGTGTGTGTGTGTGTGTGTGTGTATTCATCTAAATCCATCCTAATTGTAAGAGTGTCTGTACTTGCAAATCATGCAATATCAAACGCAGTAAGGAATATATCAATATAAAATCTTATAAGAAACATAGAAATGCCTCGAGTGACTTAAAAGTAGCTATAAAGATATATTGAATTTCTTATTATATTCTACTTAACGAGGGGTTTCTATAGATATATAGGAATGGTGCAAAAAAAAAGAGAGAGAAAAGATGAGGAAATTGTGATCAGATCCAAAAAGAAAACGAGGAGGTTTTTGTCATAAGTAAGGAATTGTGTCGTAGGCAGCAGCGGCCCAGACAGACAACCTAAATTCCCACATTTTATGTGTTAGAAGCTGCACCCAAGTTCTCCTCGTTCGTGGGGTGACCTTTGGGGTGTCAGAAGAGACACCCACAGCGTGAACTTCCTCCTCCGTAGTGGGTATATGTTTTGCCGATGGTCAACATCATATGCAATATACGACACGTGGAATCATTGCATGTGTAACAGCAGCTAGAGTTAGAAGATGTCAAGTCTTTGCAAAGTCTTGCATAATACAACAGGAGAGAGAGAGAATAAAGATGTATATATCTTACATACTGTCTTGGAGCCAGCTGACATATATAGATATATATAGATATATATATATATATATATATATATATATATATATATATATATATATATATATATATATATATATATATATATATATATATATATATTGTATCCGACTCGAAAACGTCTATGTTAGAGAATTGGTTGATGATGATTCATGCTTGCTTGAAAAAGTGGGCGATTTTGAGGTCGGGTAAAGGCTTTTACCCAAAGCTGTAATTAGACTGAGAGTTGATAACCTTCTGGTAGATTTGATGGGGCGAGCATTCTGCACGCGTAGTTTCAAAGCGTTTTTTCCCCAAAGAAGAAGGTGGACAATCTTGAACTATAAACTACTGACCAAGCGAAGGTCAGTCGAGAAGTTATGCTTTTTTACTCTCTTGATCCAGGAGGTAGCGAGGATGCACTGTATATATACAGATGGAAAAAAGAAAATAAAAAACATGAAGGTGCTTGTAAAGATGGAGATATCTTTCCATTTTATCTTGACGAAGGCATTGGAACATTCACCGCTCGAAAACAAGGCCACCAACTTTCTTGAAGACTTAGAAAAGCATAAGAGTAATCAAGACTCAAGTGGCTGATCACTGCTTGCTTCTGGGTTCAAAAGGTTGATTTCGACTTAGAGACTCTTGGCGACCAATGGTAAATGAAAATTGCACATGTGAACTTTTAACCTGTGTCATAATTTTCCCCGTGACGGCACTTCCACCAGCCCTGGCTCGTAAGGTGAAGAGCAGGTATTTCAAAAGTTGTACCGAATACTAGAATATTAAAGGAAAGAAAAATGTTCAGCATGAAAAAAAAAGAAACTATTTATAAATTTCCCTTAGAGGATGATTACAGATATCCAGTGTTTCTACTTGAGCATATATATATATATATATATATATATATATATATATATATATATATATATATATATATATATATATATAAGGCATTATGTAGTATGAAACACGCCTCAAAAACATCCCCCAGATTACAGTAGAGAACATAAAACAATAACAAACCTATATCTTGAAAATTCAGAACAAGATTCCACATACGAATATCTTTTATTGAACGATATACGAAAGAGGCGTTACACAAGGTTCGTTAATATCTCATATATATAAAGGAGGTGTGAGACGTCGTGGGTACACACGCGCGATTGGGCTATCTCGGCACGAAGTGGCCACACCACACGCGCAGCCAAACCCGCCCCCCCCCCCCCCCAACCTGCCACAGCCACACCTCACGTCTCCATCTCGCATATTAGTCACGTCTGCGACGGCCACCAAGGAGTGATCACTAACATGAGGTGATATAAATCCATCCCCCCCTCCCCCTCCGACCCTGTCATCTTTGTCATTTGCTCGATGAGAGAGAGAGAGAGAGAGAGAGAGAGAGAGAGAGAGAGAGAGAGAGAGAGAGAGAGAGAGAGAGAGGGAGGAACAGTTTCTTCCCTGTGACAGTAAGAGTGTCATAATACTTCGCTACCACGACCTATGAAAAATGTTTTATGTTCTATGGAAAAAAAAAAGAATAAAAATGTTTTTTTCGTGGGTAAGAGAAAGTAAGATTCGTTGACCTTTGATTTATTTTTTTTTTCTTTTCATGAGCGAACGTTGCACTTGTTTTGCAAGTTTCGTAAAGCAGATTCATGAGATTGTGTAAACAGATTCATGACATTATGTAGGATTATGTAAACACTAGTTTGTTGATTGTGACTAATTAGACGTGATGACGAATGTTTAATCACCAGAGGATCATTATTTATGAAACAGTCCTGGTGTTGGCCAAGGTCTCCTCCTGCAGGTTAGTGAGGTCCGAGGCTGCGCTACTTCCAGCTGCAGGAAAATGTAGACTCCCTCGGAGTGAAAACGTCTTTGGCGAGATTGTACTCCCATTGATAGAACCTCGACAAAGGTGACTTGTAAGATTTCATATATATATATATATATATATATATATATATATATATATATATATATATATATATATATATATATATTTGTGTGTGTGTCTGCGTCTGTGTCTGTGTGTCTGTGTGTATGTATGTGTGTTTGTGTGTCTGTGCGTGTCTGTGTTTATGTATGTGTGTGTGTGTGTGTGTGTGTGTGTGTGTGTGTGTCTGTGTGTCTGTGTTTGTGTCTGTCTGTGTGTGTCTATGTGTATGTATGTATGTGTGTGTGTGTGTGTGTGTGTGTGTGTGTGTGTGTGTGTGTGTGTGTGTGTGTGTAAAAATTCTTACAAGTCATGGGAAAATCTGGCTTCAGCAATGCCACTCCCTGTATTTCATCATGCAGGTCATAAAGATTACGGCACCTGGAGCTCCCCCAGAACACCTTTGTAGGTGACGACGACTTGGGTGAGGGAGACGAAACACACGCTTTGCCGAAACCGTGGAATTTGACGGGTCAGCTGAGCATGATCTCGTGACACACGGATCACCATTATCTGTGTCACCAACCATTACCGGATGTAGGTCACTGTGGTCAAGAAACGAGGTCACCACTGTGGTCAAGAATCGAGGTCACCATGGGCGGAGATGGGAGAAAGAAAAGCCCCCCCAAAAAAGAAGCTAAAAAGAAAAATTGTAAATATAGGATTTTTTTGTTTCTTTTTTTTTTTGGCGTGGTAAAGGGGTGGGCTTGAAACATAAATCACACTATTCATGCACAAAAGATTTTGGCACGGTTTCTAGGGTACAGTTTCCACATTTTATGCATGCAACAGCCTCCCGAAACATATGTGCAAAATATGCAGCACCACGGTATCTTTTTTTTCTCTTTTTTTTTTTCTTTTATGACACAGACTATAATTCTCTATAACTGTGAGTATTTCTGGAGCGCAGGTTCATCTTGCCGTACTGCGTAGCTGCCTTCTATTATCAAGTTGATAGGAATGAGAGCAAAGCAGTTTCAGCACATCTTAGTGGGTCCTGACTGGCAGATTGGGCCTACTTGCCACTCCTGTCTCTGATTATGTCATTTCTTAACCCGATCAGTCTGTCTGATACCATTCATCGTCCTATAATCCCATTTATCGTCTTTATACATTTCATTAACGAAACATCCACCCTCATTCGATGACGTTCAAGGCCCAAAATTAACATTCATACGACATCTTCGTGAATATTACACCTTCATATTCGTCTTTGCCCTTTTGCACGTTCGTAAGTGAACTCAAGACTTTAGCCCCTTCTTACATCCTAAAGTGAGAAGTCTTGTTGCTTTTGATCATTAATATATTGACTCAAGTTTCGTGCAAATTATGAATAAATTTCGTTGGAAAGCCACAGTGAAATTAGTAAATAGACCCACCACACAAACAACAGAGACGAAAAAGATTACCATTAGTTATCAGATATTTGTAATGAATACGATTCGATACCATCGGGAGACTTTAACATATCGATTTCTAAGTGGGGAGAATGAATCCCTTTTCTAGTAACTTCAGGGGTAGATTAAACCCGCTATTGCTTGATTATGCCTCTAACACAATTTGCTGAGAAACCCGTGCGCAAGCCTTGAGCGTATTGGATTTCGTTCTAGCTACAAAGAAAAATCTTATCTATAATGCTATTGTTGGAATCATCATTCAATCACCGATTTACGGCATGGTTTATGACAAAATCCTTCGCATCTAACATGTCTGTTTGATTTTCATGATGTAACCTACATGCATGATGAGAATAAAGCGGTATGTCATCTAGTGAGACCATCTAAAAACCTTTGATTTAGCTCTGTATCAAAGATTGTTAACAATGTTAAGTCCCCCGGTGGCTTTAGAGATGAGGTTGTACTTCAATAATGAGAACATTGGTTGAATGGTCATGAACACAGAGGAAAATAGCTACGACCAAAACTTATAATGGTTGGACGTGACAAGTGGTGTGCCTCGGGGATCATTCATGGGATTGGGGTCTCTTTCTCACATACATTAATGACTGATAGCGGGATGCGCTGTATGATGTGAAAGTTATACCGACAATATTAAGTTGGGAAATGAAGCTGCAACATAAAATGAATGTCTACAGCTGTAAGATAATGAAGACCTTGTAATTGGACTGGGCTTTCAAGTTGCAAAGGAATTCTAAAATCGATTAGTGAAAGTCTTATACATTGTTTTCTGATACAAATGAGGTAAAAAAAAAAAAAAAAAACACTGGTATGATAATCACAGATGACATTTTAGTCAAGGAAGTAGTTCATAGAAGCTGCCGCTTCAAACAGAATTAATTTAATTTTAATTATTATTAATTTTATTATATTATTATTATTATTATTATATTTTATATTTAATTAATTTAATATATTATTTTAATTATTATTTTTATTATTTAATTATTTTATTAATTATATATATTAATTTAATTATTTATTATATTAATATATTTATTTTTATTAATTCATTAAATTAATTTAATATTTTATAATATATATTTTAAATTATATTATTTATCAATTTATATTTTTTTTAATTATATATTTTTTTATTAATTTTTATATTAATATTTTTTTTATTAATTTTATTATTATAAATATTATTTTTAAAATTTATTTTATATTTAATAATTATATTTATATTTAATTATTATAATATTTTATTTTATTTAATATTATTTTTAAATTTAATTAATTTATAATTTCTATTTTATTTATATTTAATAATATTACTTTATTATATATTTATTATATTATATTATATATAATTATATAATTATAAATATTTAAATTAATAATAAATATATATTAATTTATTAATTTTTATTTATATAAATAATATTATTAATATTATTAAATTTATTTTATTAATATTATTTTATAATTATTATTTTATTTATTATTAATTTTTTTTTTTTAATTTTTTATATAATTTATAATTTAATTTATTATTATATTTTTATATATTATTATTATCAATTTTAATATTAATTATTATATTTATAATTATTTTAATTATTAATTATTTATTATATAATATTTATTTTATTATTTATTAAATTTATATAATTTTATATATTATATATTATATTTTATTATAATCAAATTATTTTTATTATATATATTATTATATATATATATTTATATTTTATTTAATAATTATTAATAAATTTATTTATTATTTAATATTATTATTAATATTATTATTATTATTATATATTTATATTTATAATTTTTATTATTTATTAAAATTATTTATTATAATATTTATTATATTATATTTATTTTTAAATATTATTAATTATTTTTAATTAATTATAATTTATATATTATATATTTTATA
>NC_092253.1:5775000-5792500 GCF_036320965.1 Panulirus ornatus
CACACCACACACACACACACACACAGACACACACAGACATACACGCACATATTTTAGATATATATATATATAAATATATATATATATTATATATATATATAAATATATATATATAATATATAATATATATAAATATATATATATATATAAATATATATATATAATATATATATATATATATTATTATTACAATCATTATTATCATTATTATTCTTATTATTATATTATCATTATCATAAATATTATTATTATTAATACAATCATTATTATTAGTATTGTTATCATTATCATTATCATTATCATCAATATTATTATTATTAGTATTGTTATCATTATCATTATCATTATCATCATTCTTATTATTATCATTAATTATTATTATTACAATTATTATCATTATTTTTATGAAACAGTCCTGGTGTTGGCCAAGGTCTCCTCCGGCAGGTTAGTGAGGTCCGAGGCTGCGCTACTTCAGCTGCAGGAAAATGTAGACTCCCTCGGAGTGAAAACGTCTTTGGCGAGATTGTACTCCCATTGATTAGAAACCTCGACAAAGGTGACTTGTAAGATTTCATATATATATATATATATATATATTATTATTATTAAAATCATTATTATTATTAATACAATCATTATTATTATAATTACAATCATTATTTTTATTATATTATTATATATTATCATTATCATTATCATTATCATTATCATTATCATTATCATCAATATTATTATTATTCTTACAATCATTATTATTATCATTAATTATTATCATTATCATTATTATCATTATTATTATTACTATCATTATTACAATCATTATTATTATTATATTATTACAATCATTTTTATTATTATTATAATATTATTATTATTAATATCATTATCATTATCATTATTATTATTACAATCAATTATTATTATTATAATTACAATCATTATTATTATAATTACAATCATTATTATATATTATATATATATATAAATATATATAAATATATATATATATATATTATTATTACAATCATTATTATTATTATTAAATTATTATTATTATGTTATTATTATTATTAAAATCATTATTATTATAATTACAATCATTATTATCATTATCATCATTCTTATTATTATCATTATCATCATTCTTATTATTATTATTAATCATTATCATTATTATTACAATCATAATTATTATTATTTTAATTATTTTAATTATTATTATTAATTACAATCATTATTATTATTACAATCATTATTTTTATTATTATTATTTTAATTATTTTAATTATTATTATTACTATCATTATTACAATCATTAATTATTATCATTATTATTATAATTACAATCATTATTATATTATTACAATCATAATTATTATTATTAAATTATTATTATTATTAATCATTATTATTATCATTATCATAAATATTATTATTATTACAATCATTAATTATTATCATTATTAATATTATTATCATTATCATCATTCTTATTATTATTACTATCATTATTACAATCATTAATTATTATTATTTTATTATTAATTATTAATATTATTAATATTATTAATATTATCATTATCATTATTATTACAATCATTAATTATTATCATTATCATCAATATTATTATTATTAATACAATCATTATTATTAATTATTTTTTATTATTATCATTATTAATATTATTATCATTATCATTATTATTACAATCATATTATTATTATTAAAATCATTATTATTATATATTATATATATATATAAATATATATATATATAAATATATATATATATTATTATTATTTTTTTTATTATTATTATAATTATAATTATTATTATTATTGTTATCATTATCATTATCAATCATTATTATTATTTCATTATCATTATTATTATTAACAATCATTATTATTATTATAATATTATTATTATTAAAATCATTATTATTATAATTATAATTATTATTAATATAATTATTATTATTACAATCCATTATTATTATATTATAATTATTATCATTAATTATTATTATTACTTATTATTATTATTACAATCATTATTTTTATTATTATTAATATCATTATCATTATCATTATTATCATTATCATTATTATCAAAATGATGATAATGATAATAATGATAATAATAATGATAATAATCGATTAGAAAGAAAAAGAAAAAAAATACGTAAAACCGAACGTGATTTTTGTATCTATTCATTGGTGAATAACTTTAGGATAGGTAACTTATTCACTGATTTTCGTAAGTTAGAGTGGACTTGTTTTCTCAAATCCGTGATACACTTATTAAATCACCAGCAGTGTGGCAGGCAAAAGTATACATCTGTTCATGATTATACAGAAGAATGCACTCATTTTTGCCCAGGAAGTGAGTGAAAATGCTATTCATGCAAACCTGAAGTTACATGAGTATGCATATTTATATTGTTTACACACACACACATACACACACACACACACACACACACACACACACACACACACACACACATCCACCCACGTACACACACACACACACACACACACACACACACACACACACAACACACACACAATCACTCACTGTCTCACATAAATACACACTTGCGCAACACACACTTTCAGAGCTTATGTTGGCTTAGGTTTTCAGTTCATTTATAGAATGATGCACTTTCACTTCGCGTCATTCATCGCTTGTGTCTCTATGTAACACGTCTCGACAACTGATCTTACTCTTTTATCAAAGCTTTTTCTATGGAGTGGAAAAAAAAGCCATTTAAATCATTGTACGTGCTAATTGCAGCATTGCGGTACATATCATGATCATGTACGACAAAATTAGCACGGAATGACATCAGGTTCATGAGACAACTGGTTGCCAAATTGTGTTTTTGTCTCGACCGGTTTAGTGATTAGGATGACGAGGTGAGTGGCGGAAGTGTGTGGACCAAATCAGTTGCCGGAAGGGATGTGCTTTTGGCCACCTGTGTGTGTGTGTATGTGTGTGTGTGTGTGTGTGTGACGGGAGCGGTAGACAGACTGACGTAAGAGGTGGTGCGTGTGTGTGTGTGTGTGTGTGTCTCGGGGTTCCATCGCTTGCTGTTACAAGTATGTGTACTTTACTTCTCATGGTACCGAAGAACCAGTTTGAGTCCTCCCTCATCACGAGAGAGAGAGGGATATGTTGTCAACACACGTAGGCATGATGCAGCAGTGGCGAGAGAAATGTTCCAGTGGGCTTTTTACTAAGGCCTTTGCTACCCCTGAGCTCTGTGTTATCAGGGTTCCCTCGTTGATATTATTGTCCCTGAGCTATATTATCAGGGATTCCTTGTTAATTCTATTGTCCCAAGTCTATCAATAAGGCTTCCTCGTGTTTTTATTATTTTCAGGTCTAGTATTAGGGCGCCCTTGCGAATTTTGTTATCTTTCGTTTTCCATGTGTTGCACCAACCCTGGTTCTATCATCAGGGCTCCCTACGTTGTACTATCCCTGGATCTATTATCAGGAATCCCATATGTTTCACTAACGCTGGCCCTGTTATTAAACCTGCCTTAAGCTATATTGATTCAGGGCGTATTTCTCCCCTAGGTTTTACGATCCACTGGTTCTGTTATAAGGGATCCCATGTGTTTCACTGACCCTGGTTCTGTTATCAGGGATCGCTTGAATTCTATTGAGCCTGGCTCTTTTATCAGGGCTTCCCTAATCTCATTATCAATGACGCCTGCGTTTTAATATTAAATCTCATATTACATCACTGACATAAGAAACCTTCAAGCTGACAACTGATTATTTACAAGGGTTTAAATACCTGGAGAAAATCCATTCTATGAGACATGGATAACAGAGTGGATTATAATAGCAGGTTATCTATCCTGAGATATCTGCAAAAGATAGAAGGATATGAGGAAAGAGAGTGATTGATATATATATATACATATATATATATATATATATATATATATATATATATATATATATATATATATATATATATATATATATATATATATATATATACACGCAGATAAAATGAAAAGAAAGCTTGCAAATCCTAGAATACGTCAGACTGGCTCAGGATTTCGAGGTCGCCACGAAAATTGGTGCAACACTTGTATTCCATTAAAACTGCGACTGGATCCACTCCCCACACGCGGCCAGGGACTCAAGTTCTGACAGATGGCTTATGTGAGGACCATGCTCTGTGTCGGGGGGGAGGGAGAAAGAGAGTTAGAGCGTATATGACTCTGGGAGATGCAGTATCTTTAAAGGTGGAAATATACTAAGAGTAGAATATGACTAAATGGAGATCTAGATACTTATCACTATGGTCGGGAATTAGGGGGTTATTCTTAGGGTATTGTACATCTCTTTCCTGTTCAGTTTTGATAAATGAAGTAATTTACCTTCAGAGGGACATTATTTTGTATCCTTTATAACTACATCGGCTCCACCTAAGCAATGAAACAAGTAACGTTCATAAAATAACAAGTATTGAATATCAAGAAGGCACTGGAGAATTTTTAAATTCCTTATACCCACCTTTAAACCAGCCTTTTGTTGCGTGTAATGCATAAATTCCAGTTTGATAGTGGTACCTCTCATGAATACGAAGTTAGTTGGTAGGAATCTCTCACAGAAGCAAAACACAAGTAAGGGGGTTTCATTGTATCAACATACATATTTCACATCTCAGTTCCCAGTATTAATGACACTGGGCTCTGGCTTCTCATAGTGGTTTAGAGGTGGGGAAGGGGGAGAACTTCCTTTGTATATAGTGAATTGTACGCAAGTACTGTTCGTTGACGATTAAAAGAAATTTAGGGTAATACGAAAAATTCACGAAGTCATATATTCGTTTGGATTTTCACATACAGGGTTACTTCCCCGATATATTCCTCTCTTCTCTGTTTTGAGTTATAATACATATATTCTGTACCCATCGTTTTCCTACTGTCTTTCCTTTTTCGCCATCCTTCGCTCCATCATCTATTATCATACCTGGTTACTGTGTCCGGGTCTGAATAGTAATGAATAGTGCTTGCCATATATCATCCCAATTTGAGGGAAGTAAAACAAGTTTGATATATTCAACAGTTTATTAGTGACAAAAGTATAAGGAATTACGTTGTGTTATATGAGCAAGCTTTGACAAGGTACTTCACTGCTCCCTATCTATCCTTGACGGATTTATATGTTTTTGGCGTGTTTTACAGTCTCTTGTTGAAGACTGAATGTCTCATTTGTTGGCTACGTGGATTGTATGATTCTGTGTCATCATCATTATCACCACCACCACCATCATTATCATCATCATCTCCATCATTAGGACTACTGCTACCATCGTGGTCAATTGACCACCACCATCACTAATGCTATAACCAAAGAACGACCACTGATCATACTGCCTCACTCCTACTGCTATTCCCTCACCTCTTCTCCTACCACTTGTACAACTACCTCCTCATTACTTTTCCTACTACTTTCCATCACCACCACCACTCATACTACTACTTCCTCACCCTTTCTCCTCTAACAACCCTCATACGCTCTTCAAAGGACGTATAAAAAAGGAAAGCTAAACTATTTTAAGTCTTAAACTCGGATGTGGGTTACAATCTCCAGATTTGCAGTCTGGCATCTTCGTCATCATATGACATCCACCACCACCACCACCACCACCTCAGCGTCACCACCACTACCACCAGCCTCCAGCGGAAATAACAGCGCACCGACCTTCTACGAAAGGCGATTTCACAACATACCTCTCCTTGTGTCATCCTCGCGGACGAAGCTAATGTGAACGGAACGTGACGGAAGGAATGAGGGTCGAGTAGCGTTGGCTGGACCCTGGAACGTGAGGAATGGTGCTAGCAGCAGCTGCGGTCGCAGTTGAACCCGGATCACAAAGCAGAAAATGTGTCATTTGGTGACGACACAGGTCAACATGGCATTATGGTAGAAGGGACGATGCCATTTGGTCAAGGGTCTGCTATGCATGGAATGACGTATGGTTTGGTTTGTGGTGTACCTACGTCTGCTCTGAGAGATCCATACACACCTGGAATTAGTTTTGCCTGGAATGACGTACCGGGAATGATACTAAACCATCTGGTCCAATAACAGTCCTCTTACGAATTATGAAATAGGTTCAGATGCTGTTATCTAGTTAGGGTTCGATGTACTCTTATAACAATCACGGGAATGGAAAACGGTCAGTTGGTGGATCGAGGGGTCTCCTTGGAATCATGGAACAGAAATGGTGTCATGTGTGGAGGGGACACAGTTATTATGTTCACATTCGCGGAAATAGGCGGAGTGTGTTTGTGTCACTGGAACAAAGAGGGTTCCTGCGGATGTCTCTGGACACATGCAAGTGAGCGAGTGTGGAATGATATGGAGATAACATTCACGCCTTCTGGTGTAACAGGAGGACTGGTGATATATATATATATATATATATATATATATATATATATATATATATATATATATATATATATATATATATATATATATATATATATATATATATATGGAGAGTACTAACCACCACAGCAAAACATGAAGAACTTCTTTGGGAAAGATATGATTATCTGACTTATTCGTAAACTTAAGAGCTTATTTTGATTAATCACTCCCTCCTAATCCTCCTCCTAATCCTCCTCCTAATCCTCCTCCTCTTCTTCATCTTCTTCTTCTTCTTTTTCTTCTTCTTATTCTTATTCTTATTCTTTTCCTTATGTGAAAGACAATGCAACCATATTTTTAGTCTGTTTTCATATTTCTTTTATTCTTTACTTCCAGATGTCACATTTTCACAACTCACGCCTTCAATCCCTTCGTCATTTCCTTTGTTCTGTCACTGTTCTCCATTACGTCATACATTTTCGTTGTCGTCTTTTACGACTTTTCATAACATTTCTTTGTATATATGTCCAGCTGATTCTTAATGTGTCCCCAGATTGGTTGGCTTTCTTCGTGATTATCAGTTTTTCTGAAGTATTACCTTCTGTTTCCACTTTTGATTTAGTTTATCATTTTTCAGTCGCAAATCCATTTGTATTTTAAAGAAATAAATGGATATCTTCATCTGTTTCTTTTCGTCTCGTCTGTCTGTTTGTCTTTCTGTGTCTCTCTGGGTGTGATTTTCTGTGCTTCGTTGTCCTTCCTCACTGTGAGACAGATATGAGGTTCTGGTGATATGTAATCATCGTCCAGGGAATTCGTCTATGCTGTCCAGTCTTCTCACGGAATTCTACAATCAAGCTGTTATGTACGAGCTTTCATTGTGATGGTCAGATACTATGTAAAACTATTTAAAGGACAATAAGAAAGAACAAGAGAAATTACTCAGATGAACAAATAAATGAAAGTATATATATATATATGTATATATATATATATATATATATATATATATATATATATATATATATATATATATATATATATATATATATATATATATATATATATATATATATATATATATATATATATATATATGCGTGGGTCATATGCTTTCACCCTTATACTCAAAGAAAGGTGAAGATGATGGTGGTCAGGCAAGAAACCACCGACCGACGAAAAACCATTGGCCACGGACCACCTGCTGGCGAACGAGCAGCTGTTGACGGACAAACGGCTGTGGTCAACAGCTGACGAAGCTGACTGATCAAAGGAGCAGGTCAGCGGCCTCCCATCCCCACGCCAAACGACACCACCTCCATCAGGAGGGTGATGACGCAGAAGGTACTGATGACGATGAAGACGATGGTGACTGATGATGATGATGATGTCGTGAGGAGGAAGAGGAGGCAGCTGGTGCCATCAACAGCTGGTGGTACTGAGGTGCTACAAACCTTGGGGGCGTCTGTTCGATCCTCCGTAGGGCGAGGGGCTTCGTAAAGACCTGCAGTGCTCGCGTAACTGTGACCAACTTACCAAAAGGTGTTGTAGAATATTGGAAACTTCGAGGAAAAAGGAAAAAAAAAAGAATGTACGAGTCTAATAACAGAATTTTCGTATCAATTTATCTGCCTTTCAGACCCACATGACATTTTATCATCCATGTTGTTAGACTTGCCAACTGATTCGCCACTAATTCGCAGTCTTATTATGTTGACACAGTAACTTCTTTTTTTGTACGTGGAGTCATTAAGACACTACAGCTCATCTATTCACCTTGTTGTCCCTTGAGCGATGGCCTGTAGCAGATCAGTGTCTCAGAATAAAGTAATTGCACTGGTCGAAAGTCTTTTTGGTACATGGAGGTAAGGTCAGAAGGGAGATGAGGTCAGTGTTTCAGCATCGCCTCTGTGTTTATGTGGTTAATACTTTTTGTATTAAGGGGAGAGGGGTTTACGCTTCTGTTTACACTTGTCTCTTTACTTTGTATATATGTACCATGTCTTTGATCTTATGCACGTATGCACACACACACACACACACACACACACACACACACACACACACACACACACACACACACCTCAGCCTAAGTCAGGTGTGTACGTGTGTGTGTGTGTGTACGTGTGTGTGGGTTTGTGTGTGTGTGTGTGTGTGTGTGTGTGTGTGTGTGTGTGTGTGTGTGTAATAGTTTCTCTTACTTTTATTACACTTGTTTCGCCTCGTGACATAATATCACTCGGAAAGTATTTCTATAAGATAATAGAAAATTAATCCATACGTCATAAATCTCACTTATCAGAGCGAGACCATACGATCAAAAAAAAAAAAAAGATAAATTAAAACCAAAAAAAAAAGAAAGAACGATTCAGATAACTTACATCTTCAAACACCTGGACCGAATCGCTTTGTCAGAGGAGAGAGAGAGAGAGAGAGAGAGAGAGAGAGAGAGAGAGAGAGAGAGAGAGAGAGAGAGAGAGAGAGAGAGAGAGAGAGAGAGAGAGAGAGAGAGAATTAATTACACATCCATTCCAGTCGTCCATTACGATCCATTTCCACGGGCGTTGATCGTGTCCGTTTCTCGCTGACTGAATTTTCGATTCTGTCCACCAGCAGCAGCAGCAGCAGCTGTGTTACAACCCGTAGTTCTTATTAAATGGCTACAGACTTCGGCTCCACATCCAGGTGCGTCCCTGGCGACACTCGAATCGATCA
This sequence comes from Panulirus ornatus, assembly GCF_036320965.1. NCBI lineage: Eukaryota > Metazoa > Arthropoda > Malacostraca > Decapoda > Palinuridae > Panulirus > Panulirus ornatus. The sequence goes on from NC_092253.1 coordinate 5,784,128, forward strand.
AATTCCAATAGACTACTGTCAAAAAGTCAATAGTGATCTCGGTTTCTATTCTGATTTACCATCCTACAAATGATTTTAACTCTTAAAGATCATAATTAATTTACTTTTACGCCTTTGTTCGCGATTTTTTCTTTCTTTTTTCTTAAATGATTAATATCAATACTGTCATCTTTACGTTTATTATATTAGGTCACAGTATTAATCAAAATCTCACAGTCATTGGGTGATTCATCCACGCTAATCTCAGCTTTCCTTTGTGTAACATGACCCACCCGAGTTACTTTACAAGTGACCTATATAATCAGCGCATCCAGAAAAATAAAGAGATAAGCCAAAGGTGAAGGAGGAATACGAAGGCGAGATCATTTCTTCTCGTAAGGGAATCAATTCTAGTGAAGTTCCACCTGAAACCTGATCCACCACACGGTGATGGAGAGGTCTGTGTGAGCATTGCGATACGTAGACTTATTATTATTCTTTGTGTCTTAAAGGCAGAGAGGTTCTTTTTGAGTCGCGAGGCTAGACTCTTGTACACGCACACACAGCGCACGACGAAGCATATGGTGTGGCCATTGAAGTCGAGGTGGGTTTGTGTTATGATCAGATGGTTTCTAGAGAGAGAGAGAGAGAGAGAGAGAGAGAGAGAGAATGGAGTGCGTTCCCTCGCCGACTAAAAGTGTGGGGGTGGAGATTTTGTTGAGAGTACATACACCCTCTATTGCCAGGTCGTATATCTTTCTTTATCTTTTTTTTTCCAGAAAGGCAAATGTAAAGGAGCGAGGAGCTGGCCTGACAGAGGGAGAGCAGCACCTAGCAGGCCTCTTGTCCAGAAATGTGCATCTGAACTGCAACAGGAGTTTTAGCCTGTAAGTGTTCATAACATTTTTGTTTGGTGTGTGTGTCTGTGTTTGTGTGTGTGTGTGTGTGTGTGTGTGTGTGTGTGTGTGTGTGTGTGTGTGTGTGTGTGTGTGTGTGTGTGTGTGTGTATGTATTTGCATATCTTTATCATACCTGCCAGTCATGCTGTCTTCATATCTGTATGTCTCTATCTGTCTTTGTGAATTGCCTGTTTGTCTATACAATTTTGCTCCCTGTCTATCCACTCATACCCCACCTCTCTCTCTCTCTCTCTCTCTCTCTCTCTCTCTCTCTCTCTCTCTCTCTCTCTCTCTCTCCCCCCCCCCCCCCTATTCTTTCGCCCGTCGGAGTGTGAATATCCTTCAGCTAATCCACACACGCACACACACACATAGAAAACAGAATGATAAACTTTGCGTAGCACTGTGGTCGGACAGAAGTAACCAGACACTGAACACATCAGAGCGGAAACTGAAATCAAAGCGTGATGGAAAAGATGTGACCTGAAGTCCATAAAACAAAACAGATACTATCACCACAGGGTGCAACACAGAACAGAAGATGTAAGATTAAAAGTTGGCACATCCAGAAATAGAGAACACCTAAGAACAAGTGAACAAAACCGAAACGTTCACTGTTATATACAACAAACGCCAATGAAACTCTACAGTATACTCAATGAAAGCGGTAGAAGCTTCATCAAACCAAGACTGAAAAAAGGAAAAAGAACTAATTAGAAATGAGCTTTATAGAGAACGCAAAAATACACACAAAATAACAAAGAAAGAAACTTAATACACAGTGTAGAACGAACTTTATGAGACAGAACACAAGTGGAAAGAAACACAAGCCTACATTATAAGAGCATCGAACACTACACAATGCATTCATGAACACTGTAAAAGACAGCATAACGCAATAGAACACAATCTATATTCCCATAGCACTGCACGACAGGACATGAATCAGAAACCTGTTAAAGCACAGAGGAACTGAAAGAAATACGACTAAACATACCACAGAAGACAAGACAAAGCTCCACAGAATATACCATAGTAGAGAACAACTCGTTGTGCCACAGAACGCTATATAACACGGCGTAATGAACCGTAACACAGAACAGCACAAATTTTAAGTAAATAGGAGCGAAAGCTTTCTTCACCTTACCACTTAGGCAAGATAGTACAAGTGTGCAACAGGACGGTACGATCCTTGAGCACAACGTTACGACTCTTGAGCACGACGGTACGATTCTTGAACACGACGGTGCGATCCTTGAGCACGACGGTACAATCCTTGAGCACGACGGTACGATCCTTGAGCACGACGGTGCGATCCTTAAGCACGACGATACGATCCTTGAGCACGACGGTACGATCCTTAAGCACGACGGTACGATCCTTAAGCACGACGATACGATCCTTGAACACGACGGCACGATCCTTGAGCACGACGGTACGATTCTTGAACATGACGGTACCTACGCCCTTGAGAATAACGGTACCTTATTCAGGTTATAGATCAGGCTACTGTGCCAGTGTACCGTCCTAGTTCAGGATCGTACCCTGTCATGCTCAAGGGACTAATGTTTACCGACATTAATTGCTATAGCGACACGAGACGGCTTATTGGCCCCAATAACCCACTGTCGCTAAATAGCACCAATAAAGCCCACTTGTGATTCAAGCGCACCAGGACTTTGGCTCTTATGCTCTGGCTCTTTATCGCTAGCCACGTTCATCATCACTGTTTACGTCAGATAAAACAAAACGAAATAAAAGGATTTTCTTTGTGTATTGGATTTTGACGTAAACTTCACGTGCTGTGTTGAGTTGTATGATCATACAACAGAATACATTCTAGATATATCTGTGATTTAGACGTAAACTTCACGTGCTGTGTTGAGTTGTATGATCATACAACAGAATACTTTCTAGATATATCTTTGATTGGTCTTATTGTAGAACGTAACAAGAGAGTATCTGCCAGTCATAGTTAAGTCCCTGAAGTCATTGTTCATACTCAGTGAACAAAGAGTAAAAGGAATATATATATATATATATATATATATATATATATATATATATATATATATATATATATATATATATATATATATATATATATATATATATATATATATGTGTGTGTGTGTGTGTGTGTGTGTGTGTGTGTGTGTGTGTATACACTCATCTATCTAGCTATATACCTATTTATCTCAATTTATCTTTTTGTGTATATCACCTCCTTCTCGATTCATTTCAACATTTGATTTAATTTCAGTTTTTTTACCGTAACCTCACGTGACATGTAACATAACACAAGAAAAAGGGTTACAACAACATCATGTAACGTGACATCAACAAAATCATGTAATGTAACGCCACAGGAACACGTATGATAACAGAGTATCATATAACATCACACGTTTTGCATAATACACAACCTTATAACTATGTGACCATACCATATCAATATATCACATAGCCCACCACACGACTATGTGATTAAAGCCACACTTCCATCACATAATACAAAGTCATAACATCATAGACTCACATCACAATAACATGGCATTCCCAAACGCCACCAACTCACTAAACTTGTATGACTAGTTTATATTCTAATGCTCCTGTAAAACAAACCCCATTTGAAATAAAATCCCGAGAAAAAAAAAAAAAGAATAACGCATTTTGAAGCCGATAATTCCAAAACTTATATTTCATAGTCATAAAAGGAGTTTTGCAAAACTCATTACAAAAATACGAAAAAAAAAAGGGAGTTAATATCCCAACGGAAAGATTAATAATGGAGGCAATAAACTTAAAATTCTATTTACACTCAGCGCCATGCACATCAGCTTGAAATGAGCAAGCAATCAGCATTCAAAGTCAAATGAAACATCACAAAATCAATTAGTTTTCAAGGCCAGGCTAATGTATTCACAGCACGGTAGCTAAAAGTGTTCCCACTACCACGGTTTTCTATCATTCAGGGGTAAATAATGGTTACCCGGCAACTCAACATACGAAGGTATTGTACAGCTTTATCTAGCATTGATGACGTGCTTGCCTGTGTTATATATCTGTTTTCCCCGCCTGCTATAATCGCTGTTGATGTAACTGACAATGATTCTTTTTTCCTTTATTGCTACACCTATGAGTATATCTATTGTCATACATACGCGTCAGCTCCCTCATTTAGGAATGTATTTGGTCACAAACATAGAGCTTGAAAGAACAAATGTGGTGGACAATTTACAAGAACATTTACGATAATAGACTTAATAGAAGACTTATGATTCCGAGTGCTATAAACCGCGAGCTTGGTTAAGTCTGTGGGGTTGTGGAAGACTTAAGGTCAGCGTTACAGTAGAGGGGCTTGAAACCCTTCCTCTCATGTCATCAACTTTCGAATAACAGGTACGAAAGGAGGGGATACACACAGGGACTTGTCCTCCATGGATAGTCAGGCAAGGTAGTGGTGGTGTCCAAGATGAAAAGATGGGAGGTGGTAGGATCCACGTTTGATGGTATAAGCCTAGTGATTCTGGTTCAGAAGGAGGCCAAGTTTGAAGAGGAAAGGTGCAGCAACATGTCGGTACACAGAGGAGGAGGAGGGTTGAAAAGACGTGGGGCTTTTTGATTCCACTCGGGTTAACAGAGAGGTGAAGGAAGTGCCATCCCCAGGTAGGATCTTGGCTGTTCAATACCGTCGATATCTTCTGGAGAAGAAATGTTTGGATAGACAGTAAGGCAGGTGGTGTATCTGGGGAGGAGAGGGATGACAGGGGGTGAGGAGGTGACGAGTGTTGAGAGTAGGCGGTAGTGAGAAGGTCAGAAAAGGTGAGGGTGGCGATCCATGAATAAGAGGATGAGAGAGAGAGAGAGAGAGAGAGAGAGAGAGAGAGAGAGAGAGAGAGAGAGAGAGAGAGAGAGAGAGAGAGAGAGAGAGAGAGACGAGGGGGTGTGCAATATTTCCGCTCAAAAAAAAAAGAATATGATTATCACATTAAATGTCTATGAATTAAATCCTGCTGACTGTGTGCTTGTGGGGGGAAAATTTTTCTCACACGCAGTTTGACGTACATATTAATAGAAGATTTACGAATAATTTCATGTCTCTTATTGATGGTGCGCTCCCTCACACACACACACACACACACACACACACCACACACACACCCACACACACACACGTCGCTGGTATCTGTCGACTCATAACCCCAGCACCAACATGGTAGAATTTTTATTCTTTAACATCGAGAGTGAATCAGATACGACGCAGTATTAACAAAGTCCATTTAGAGGATTGAAAGCAGATGTCCTACCAATATGTGCGAGGTGTCCTTGAGCGAAAAAAAAAAAGAAAAAGAAATATCGTTTTGCATTCCCGGAAATGAATCATTATGAAACGATGGAAAACAGGGGTTTAAAAGCGTGCTCCTAGATGCTTTAATGTGACAATTGGGTACTGAGTTAGAATCTATTGGTAGATTTTTTATAGATTTTTTTGTTTTTTTTGAGTCAAGTTTATATTTGTTTTTCTAGCACCTATTTTATCTATAATTTTTTTCTCTGAACTACTAATGATTTGTTCCGCTACATGCGAATATATCAAGAGATCCAACTGTGTGTGTGTGTGTGTGTGTGTGTGTGTGTGTGTGTGTGTGTGTCCCACCCAGTTTTGGAAAGGTAAAAGGCTACTCAAGCGAGATGAAACTAATGCTCAACAAAAATTCTAATTCATGAAGTTTGGTAATGTTCCTCGCAAAACAGAAGTGGTTCACACATTCTGATGCCCCCTAGACCTTGGAGGCCAAATGGAATAAAATATGATACATCTCATTTAGGACGTGGCAAAGCGAGTCGGGACCGGTAGCAGACTAAAGTTCTTCTAAATACGTAATTGTGACATCAAAACTGCATCTATCCGTAGGCAATACAGGCGTAAGAGCGTGATGAAATCGACATATATCGTTTTCAACACTTTAGAATTCATTTTTCTTTTTTTTTTCTACTATTCTAACCCAAAGGTGATCAATGGGCTGCAATGCTGTTGCAGAAGTATCAAGCATTGTTTGGCTTTGCATGATTTCATACTCATTTGATCAGTGTGTATATTTCCTCTTAAGTGGATCGTGTTTCATGATTGAGGTGCGTTTGATGGCAAGTGGATATGATCGGTATTTGTTTTTGTTACTCTCATTACCTTCTTGCTTTAGGAATCCCTTCTGTCTTCAGTGGGTCTCCCACTGCACTGGGGGTACTACTGGCTGTGTCCACTGGGTAGGAACACAGTTCATAAAGTGTGTATCTGTGTGTGTGTGTGTGTGTGTGTGTGTGTGTGTGTGTGTAAGTCTGTGGGGAAAGTGCGAGGCAACTGAGCACTGAGTGAGTGTTCAGCGTCTTTGCTGTGTCATCTGCATAGTAATCCTAAAGGTTCTTGAGATATGGTGAATCGGTGTTTGTGGTGATGTCTAAAACGAGATTTAGAAAATTGTTTTGGAAGGATAAGGAATAATTTGAGAAGAGCTAGAAAATGAACTGGGGGCGAATAATAAAAAGAGAGAGGATGGGTAAGTGAAAAAAGAGATGGATAGAGAAGAGTGCGTGTATATTGCCCTTGTATAAAGGCAAGAGGAAAAGAAAGAAAGAATGTTGAGATTACAGAGGTATGAATCTAATGAATATGTTTAGTAAGGTATATGAGAGAGCAGTGGTCGAGAGCAAGTATACACAGAGCATCTGACTAACGAGGGGTAATGTGGCTTCAGGAAATGAAGAGGGTGTGTGTGTGTACCTGACGATTGTTTTGAGAGGATTATGTGAGAAACACGTGGAGACGAGAGTGACTTGCATGTGGCCTTTATGGAGAAACCTTACCACAAGGTTGACAGAGGTGCATTGTGGAAGGAACTTCGAATATATGAGTCAGGTGGAGATTTACTTAATGCTGCAAGATGTCGTTTCCGAGAGAGATGAAAAAAATGTGGGCGAGTCGAAAGGGAAGAGGATGAGTGGTTCCCAGTCAATATGGGTCAATGTCAGTTGTTGTTAGAGAATAAAAGGTTAAGTAAGAACTACAGATGAATAAGTCTCCCTAGCAGCAGAGTTAGCAAGGTGTTTGGTTGGACAGTGACCGATCGAGCTAAAAGAGATGAGCGAACCCTTTGTTGGCGAAGAAAAAATAGGGGGGTTTAGGAAGGGAAGAGGGTGTACAGACCTGAATTTCGCATTTAGACAGGCAGTGGAAAGAGTGCTAGGGTTCGTGGATTAAGGAGAGGCATATGTTAAAGTCAACAGTCAAATAGAAATGCTCTCTAGGAAGTTTCTGACTCTCTCTCTCTCTCTCTCTCTCTCTCTCTCTCTCTCTCTCTCTCTCTCTCTCTCTCTCTCTCTCTCTCTCTCTCTCTGCTGTGCATATAAAACCTTTTCAATGCTGTTTGGGACGCTTGTAATGGAATAAATGCATTTGTGAGAGTAAGTGGTGGTATGAGCGAGCGGCCCGCAATAGATGTGGGAGTGCACCAGAGTTGCGTGTTGTCATCATTGTTATTTAATGTGTCCATGAATGGTGGACTTTCCGTGAGAGGAGTGCAAGCTGGAGTGACAGGGGTGTGTAATGACATGAAAGAGAATTTGCCACAGTTGTTGTTTGGAAGTGACGCTGCGTTGTTGGTTAAATGAGGATAAGAGATGGAGGAAATGTTGGACCGTTTTGATGAAGAGGAGGAGGAGGAGAATAGCAAATGCGAATGAAAGGAAGACTCGAATCATTTTAAAAGAAAAGATGGGAGATCATAGTGTGTATTCAGTCTGCAGGGTTATGCATAATGTTAAATATTTGGTAATGATGTTTCGGAAGAATGATAGCGAGAAAGGATGAAAAGAGAGAAGAGAGCAGGGTGATGCAAGGAAAACAAATTGGACAGACAGACGGTGCATAAAGTTCAAATGAAGGAAATATGTGTCCCAATGCTGATGAATGAACGTGAGACCCAATTCTTTACACAAGAGGTCAAGATAGGTATTAAGGGTAGATAGGGAAACAAATAGAATATAAGTATAATGAAGATAATACTAGGCTACGTATGTGTAGGATTCAATAGAATGGATGAGGTATCATAGAATGATATAGTTATGTAGACCATATGGTAGATAACAGCTTGGTCAAGAAGATATGAGGTAGTCTAAGGTATACGAGGGAGAGACGGCAGATCATGTAAGACGCAATGAGGGAATTGGTAACATCTTGGGATGTTCTAGCTGAAGATGCCAGGGTAATGATTTGGGATCGGATGCCGTAGAAGCACTTTGTGTATAGAAATGGTGTCGGTGGAGGTCTTGGTTTCATTTGAGCAATCAACACAGTAGGGGAAATAATACGAAATATACGGAGCACATTTATAAGTGTGGAAGTCAATATTTCACTTTAACACACTTGAGTATTGAATTAGTTGTCTTTGGGTGATTTCATAGGCCGTATGCACCTAATCTACGCCCCATGTTATTA
>NC_092253.1:5795000-5800000 GCF_036320965.1 Panulirus ornatus
AGAGTTGTTGTAACCGTGGAGGGAGAGCTAGGCAGGTTCCTTGGTTTGAGCCTGCCAGAAGGATTTGAGTGGCTTGGTGTGAGTTTGGGACACACTGCAGAGTTAAGTTATCTGTAACATGAGGGGACTTTTGGTTGTGATCATTGGGTGATGGACGTTTTTGCATAGTATTCAGTCATATGTTCGTGTGTGTGTGTGTGTGTGTGTGTGTGTGTGTGTGTGTGTGTGTGTGTGTGTGTGTGTGTGTGTGTGAGAGTGTATGTGTGTGTGCTTATGAGTGAAGAAAGGTTGACAAAGAGGATATCTGAGTCGGAAGTGCAGGGAAGGAGAACGGAGAGACCAAATCGAGTATGGAAGAATGGAGTGAAAAAGATTCCGAGAAATCGGGGCCATGATATGCAAGAGGGTGAAAGGCATGCAAGGGATATAGTGAATTGGAACGATGTGGTATACTGGGGTCGACTAAATGGACTAATCAATGGACTAGTCAATGGACTAAACCAGAGCATGTGACACATCCGGGGTCGGCCGTGGAAAGGTCTGTTGGGCTTGGATCTGGATAGGGAGCTGTGGTTTCGGTGCATTACTCACGATAGCTGAAGAATGGATGTGAGCAGATGTGTGGCCTTTCTGCCTGATCCTGGAATGAATCTTAGTGGCCCCTTATTCCAGGAAATCCTGCAGTTCCAAAACTGCGCTACACTCAGTAACAGGGGAATGATGGACTCCTCTGGTGTGAGATATTCTTGTGTGAGCCTGCATCTCCGGAGATCGCGCCTCGCTTGAGGCGCGATCTCGTGCACACCAGTACGTGTCTTGCTTCTCAAGGCTTGACCGTTGTTATCCTGACGCTGATGCCGTGCTCAAAGGCCTGTACAGCCGTGCTCACTGGATCATACTGCTGTGCTAACTGGCCATACCGCCTGGCCATGAAAAAAACACACCATAGTACCGGACCAACATAATGTTTCACCAGCGGTATATAAGGTCGACTTTAGCTCGTATAAACTACGGCGAATGAACTCCCGTCTGAAGGACACAATGACGTTATTAAACTTGTGCCTCGTAAACTTGCCCAAGTTAGCGACCAAGTTATGTCCATTCGTCACCCTTTACGTAGTTGGTCGGCGGATGGACTTAAGCTGTCTGCGTGCCGCTGGAGTTGTGGGACGACGCGCGCCGCTGTGAATAGCAAGTTATTCAGTGGGGGTGGCGGGGTAGGAGTGTGGCTGATGGGAAGTCCATTTAACAGAAGACTTAGTTTAAGAGTCTAGAATTTGTTGTGTGTGTGTGTGTGTGTGTGTGTGTGTGTGTGTGTGTGTGTGTGTGTGTGTGCCTCTGTGTGTCTGTGTCTCGTGTGTTTTGGCTCAGTGTCTCTGTGTGTCTGTGTCTCTGTGTTTTTGTCTCAGTGGATCTGAGTCTCTGTGTGTCTGTGTTTTTGTCTCAGTGTGTCTGTCTCTGTGTATCTGTGTGTCTTTGTGTGTCTGTGCGTGTCTGTGTGTCTTTCTCTCTGTGTATCTGTGTGTCTATGTGTGTCTGTGTTTATAAATTCACTTTTCACTTTACACTGGCTTCTGGCAACGCATTTGACAAACACTTTTGGGGGCCACTTTAGAGCAAGAGAAACTCAAGATGAAAATATTCATTCTGCTCTACTCTTACTTCAGCAACCGCTGCTGTGGCGGTGCATCACAAGAATTACCACTCCCACTCCTTGAGCAACTTAACCTAAGTAGAACAAAGCCTCTTTTCTTTGCCAACACGCACGACCCTAGTGGTTTGAACGACCGTCCCTCGAGAGAATAGCTTACGTTACGCCAAAAAAAAAAAAAAAAAAATATATATATATATATATATATATATATATATATATATATATGCTGTTAGAATGACAATTTTTTTTTTTAAACTGATTCTTTCCGATTGTTTCAACTTCGCTCATGTCTCTTTGTCCATGGCTGGTGGGGTCATGTAAATGCATCCAGGGGCTCGATGATTCGATTTGAATCCTTCAAATCATCTTCAGGTGCGTGTGGAGAGGTCAGTAGAACTGGTGGAAATGACTTGTGTGTATTTGGAGGAGGTTGAGTATGTGCAGACGCGCACGTAGCGCTGTGTGTGCTCATTGGCTGTTGCGTTGTGCTGGAGTATGTAGTTGTAGTATCCTGTCTTGACCCGTGTTCTGGTTATTGATTTTACGTTTTTGGTTCCTTGGTAACTATTGTGTTCCTTCGGCGATGTGTAGACGTTTTCTGTCTTGTTCTTCGTAGATCTAGTAGTCGTTTCTCGTATGAGGGGCAGTCTTGTGTGTCTTGGTAATAACATGTAGTTTGATGGAGCCTTCTTTTAGGTGCATGTGGGTCTTCCCAAGTAGATTATGTTGATAAGGCTCTCACAATCTCCTTGTTAAACTATGTTGGATTTTTATACTTTGTCGTGTTTTTTTTTTTATAGATGTTTTATGTTTGTTTTTTTCAGTAGTAGATACGCAGCTTAACTATTTTCTTTTTTTTTGTGTTGTGTGGTTGATGTTTCTGGATAAGATATCTTGTAGTAGATAAGTGTAATAAACACACACGCACACACACACACACACACACACACACACACACCACATATATCTACATATATGCAATGATCATGTGTGCACTCTCATCACTACATGCCCACAGGCTTTCGGGCAAAGGATATGGAAAAAGTGTCCCCCTGCCATGTTCTCCTGCTGGATTGGTGGGCTAATATGGCACGGGGTAAGTGGGAAAGCTCGTCACGGTGATTCACTGAACAACAAGTCCCTCCCAAAGTCTTGTCGCAGGCGCAGTAACGCGCCCCAACCACCAGCACATTCCTCTCCTCTCGTCCTGCTCTCTCTCTCTCTCTCTCTCTCTCTCTCTCTCTCTCTCTCTCTCTCTCTCTCTCTCTCTCTCTCTCTAGGAGGCATTAGCCTGCCTACGTAAACTCAACTCGTGTTTCGATAAAAGCGAGTGAAAATGAGATTATTGATTCAACTGCAACTTTAGAAATGGAATGAGGCTTAGTTAGCCAAGCCCAAAAACACCGACACACTGCATTATCTTATGGAAAACTTTGGTCCAATGGTTTAATGATGAATGCCACTTGAAGATAGATAGATACAGCAAAAAGAAAAATGCCAAGAGACAGTAAACTGTGGATGAACAAAGGAAGAGAATGGGAAATGAAGACAGGTAAAAAGCCAGATATAAAGGTTTATACAAGAGCTAGAAGAAAAATTAAGAAATACAGACAATGAAGTAATTGAATCTCATAAAAGAGAACAGAGACTGAACAAGGAGAAAGTAATACGAAACATGGAACAGAATCCAAAATTATTATTCTCAAAGCAATGGATTGAGACAATGAAACCTCGACTTTTCAAAGCGAGAGAAAGTGACCCAAAGAAATATGTAAAATTCTGATGATCACCAGAAATAAGCATTTAGTAAAAAAAATAGAAAGAAAAAGTGATTGATAACGTATCTAATTAATATAATGAAAATGGGATCCCTCTCACCGTACCAATACCAAATCAGCGCCAACACTCCTACCATAAAACCACCACCTCCTTCATCATGGCAATACCATACCATCTACCATCATTCCTACAATGAGAGAGAACCCACCACTCTCACCACACCAATACTAGAATCAAGACAAACATTCCTACTATAAATGCTATATATTCCCCTCCCTCCTCGCATTATAACAGCCCCCAACCTTTCCATCCTTGTCTCACTGTCCCTGCCACCGTGACAAGTGTACCATGATGGAGCACCCTCTCCACAGTGGTCCAACTCGGGCAATATCCTGTCCTGACGATACTTCGTTGTGGTGGTGACCCCCTCCTGGCTACGTTTTGGCCGCAACCCTTGGGCCTTTGACTCACACAAAGAGAACCCCCTCTCTCCCTCTCTTCTCTCTCTCTCTCTCTCTCTCTCTCTCTCTCTCTCTCTCTCTCTCTCTCTCTCTCTCTCTCTCTCTCTCGCTCTCTCTCTCTCTCTTGAAGAAAAAAGTTATGCACGCACTTCAAACTTGCGAATCTGATTCACACATACGAGGAAGAAGAGACTCCTCAGAATGTGTGTACTCTTAAACACACAATTCTGACAGCAATGTACAGTGCCATCAATAAGATTATTAGGAATACATGTAAATATAACTAGCATGAGTGCAAATGTACTCTGTGTTCGAAGTCCTCATATGTAAAAGAATAATGATGATCATAAACAGGACAAAAAGTAGATTCGTACAAACTATATTTTCTGCTGGGTCGAAGATGGGTATGTCTGAGAATATAGTATGGATGTAAGGGGTGTTGATGACACATTACTAGTGGGGAGATTTGAGTGAGAAACGGTAAAAGCTGGTGAATGAGTTTGGAAGAGTATGTGAAAGGAGGAAATTGAGGGTAAATGTGAATAAAAGAAAGGTTTTTAGGTTGAGCAAGGTAGAGGTACAGGTTAGATGGGGTGTGAGATTAAATGGGGAGAAATTGGAAGAACTGAAGTGTTTCAGATATCTGGAAGTGGATATAGCGGCAAATTTATGGAAGCATGAAGGCGATAGGTGAGTGGGCCAAGCTTCTGGGAGCACTAAAGAATGTGTGGAATGAAACGTCGTTATCTGGGAGGCGAAAACGAGTATGTTTGAAGGTATAATCATTCCAGCAACGTTATATGGATGCAAGACAATAGGTGGTTTGAGGTGGTTTGATATAGTAAATAATCAAAAAGTAAGAGAGAGGTGTGGCAGTGAAATAGTGTGGTTGAGGAAGCTGAAGTGAGTGTGTTGAAATAGTTTGGACATATGGAGAGAATGAGTGAAGAAAGGTTGACAAAGAGGATATGTGTGTGTCAGAAATGAAGGGAACAAGAAGGAAGAGGCAAAACTGGCGATGGGAGGATAGAGCAAAAAAGATTTGATGATCGGAGTCTGAACATGAAAAGGGGTGAAAGACGTGAAAGGCGTGCACAGATAGAGTA
>NC_092253.1:5805000-6000000 GCF_036320965.1 Panulirus ornatus
GTGGAAAAGAAAACAGTGAGAGACGTCCTCTTTTTTTGTCATGAGGAAGACTAAGCGACTCAGAAGACAGTCTTAAGACTTTAGGCAAGACTCCAAGGGAAGAAATAAACATCATCCTCCCCCCCTTCCTCCTCCTCCTCCTCCTCCTCCTCCTCCTCCTCCTCTTCCTCCTCTTCCTCCTCTTCTTCCTCCTCCTGGCTGACTCGTAGATCTTGGAGTTACTTAGACGGGAAGGATATCCTATTGTCGACATTGTTTCCATTTTGTGATGAACGGTACACTGTAGGGTCGGGCCTGTTTGTAGAAGCGCTTGTAAAGTCGTGGGCTGTTTAAATAGCGGCGTGAGACTGGCCTTCAGCTTGAAGAAAGAAAGAAAGAAGGAAGGAGATAAGAAAGAAGAGAGTAAAAGAAAAAAAGGGGAGAGGATAGGAAGACGGAGGAGGAACAGGAGGAAATATATGAATGAAAATGAGTGAATGAAACAGAGAGAAAGGCTTCGCAAAATACAATGAAGGATGAATATTAGAGAACGAGATGATGAAAAAGAGGAAGGAAGGATAGATAGATGAGGAAGAAAACATCAATATGATTGTTGCAATCTGCAGTTTCAGGCACGTACACGAATATCGTATTTTGATGTGACTGACTTGTTTGTATATATATATATATATATATATATATATATATATATATATATATATATATATATATATATATATATATATATATACATTCATTTGTATACATTACTTCCTGTAAATTACGATCATAGACAAATGTCCTCTTCGAGGCCACACCTTAAACTAGAAGTATAAAGGCTAAAAAGATAAAAAAGCAAAGAAAAGGGAAGAAAAAATTATTCGAAGGGCTTTGTCAAATGAGGAAAACCCTCTTTGTTAAAAGAGGCAGCTCACTACTGCTTGGAAGTGCATGAGAAAGCATAAAGTTCCAGAACTTAGTTGAGTAAGAAAAGAAACGAGCGTCACAAGAGCTTGTCTACCTTGAGCTACCTACCTCCACTCTCGGCCACATAATAATCATGTGTCGCAGTGGCTTACCAAGTATTACGTGATCTAGGTAACAGCCGGGGCACACGACCAGCAGCCAACAGCTCGTGGAAGCAGAGACCAAATATTCATTTGCAGTAGAGGGAACGAGAAACCAGCACCGCGGTGGAGAGCAAGTGGATCATGTTTTGAGGTCGGGCTGCACTCGCTTCTGTCAGTTATGTTTATACAGAATTACATCCCCCATGGACGTGAGAGCAGTGTTCTCTCCAACGGAGAATTGACTTAAGCTACTTTTCCGAAGAGAAGAAATTTAAGCATCGGGAAAGGATCGCCAGTTTCTTATAGGTAATTTCTGCTATTTGGATAATGTAGGATTTCCAACATAGATCAGATGCTACGGTGATAACAAGCATATGTTTTTTACAGTGCTGGTTGATGGAGTTAAAGAGCCATTAAATGAGAAAGGAAAGCTATATTGGGTTTCAGTGAGGGAAACAAGAGGAAATTGGATTTTCCAGGCATTAAAGCTAAATAGGCTGCAAGTGCTCCCACGGGAGCATCCCGTAAAATTGAAAATATAAATAGATAACTCCAGAAATAGAATAACAAGGAAAAGATAACTTACTTCACCTTGTTTTAAGACATTTTGATACTGGAAGGCTCCTGGTGACAGTCGTAATGTCACTGTCATATGGCAATGCGTCAAAATTGTGCAGTGTAACACCCGTTTCTGAGCACATCACCAGGAGGAGCCAGTTCTCTCGAGTTACATAAGACGTGGGTTACGACTACCGAGGCGACCATAGCGAGAGAGTGACTATCCTTTGTGTAACCATTGATCCTCTCTCTCTCTCTCTCTCTCTCTCTCTCTCTCTCTCTCTCTCTCTCTCTCTCTCTCTCTCTCTCTCTCTCTCTCTCTCTCTCCCTTTTCTATTTTCCTCTCCCGTTACCCCCTTGGCCCTGAAGCTCTTCTGTCCTGTGCTATGCAGGTACTAACCTGCTCACGGTGTTGAGGCAACAGCTGCACACCTCTCTTATTGGCAACACTCACACACGAGTCTCTTGATGGTGGGGGAATGGTTCTGTGAACCTTGTTTCATGTGTTGCACTCTGGCTTTCATTGTCGCTGCTCCTGGGGATAGCTGTGATTACTAACCCCATCTACTGATGAGAGTTGCAATGCTTGTGTGTGTATATATATATATATATATATATATATATATATATATATATATATATATATATATATATATATATATATATATATATATATATATGGATAGATAGATAGATGGACATAAAACAGCGGTATGAAATATTCATATACACGTAAGCTGAGTGATATTGCCTGTGAATAATCATATTGGATTTTCCTATATCACTTTAGCCAAGTTAGACCAAGTCTTTACTGTGCACTTAACAGGAAAGTCCTGTCGTACACAAACGTGCCAGCCAGAATACCGAGACAATATCTCCTGGAACAAAGAGAATAGTTCGCCTTTCATGAACCTCTCCGTCCAGTATAATACATTCGTTGCCGACCTATACAGACCGAAATGGACACAAGTATGGTGCGAGCCTGAAGGTACCTTGAAAGGTTAACTGTTCGTTTATTATTCCTTCAGTGTGGAGTTCAGGTTATGATGAGGATGTGATGGATGGCATGGCTCTTTCGCGCTCTCTGGAACGTACTACGCTAAGCTTGCAATAGCTCCATGGCCTCCTTTTCCTTCTACTCCGGGTGCAAACGTATCTTTAGCCCTTCTCTTGTCCCTTTCTCTTTATATAGTCTTTCTATCACCTTTACTCCATTCTCCCCTTCTTCCATCCCTCTGCCATCTTCTTTAATATCCTGTCGTCTCTATCTCAATTAAGCTTTGAACCACATGACATAAATTCTGTCCAGCAGCAGATAACCTCGTCATGGACCATTAGGTCTCTCGTCATCTTGTCCTTCCCATGTACCCCTCTGCATACTCCCTTTCGTCTGCCCAGCCCGTCGCCTTTCCCTTCGCGTCCTGAATCTCCGTTATATACCACCGGTGCAGCCAAGACTGGTGAGGAGGCCAAACCACACTTCCAACTCCCAGCCAAACCACACTTCCAACTCCCATCTCCACCCTCACCAAACCTAAAACTTACTCACTGAGCAGATCATATAAGGAAACCAAGTAGACCATTAAGACATCTCGCTCTTTAGAACATTCATTCTTGATGAGCCAGACTCCATCAGCATCTCGCTTGTATATATTTTCATTACTTGTTACATTGCGCTACATCAGCTCCTTCCTAATTAGACAAGGCAACGAGGGGAGGCTAGACTATAT
Organism: Panulirus ornatus; assembly: GCF_036320965.1. Taxonomy (NCBI): domain Eukaryota; kingdom Metazoa; phylum Arthropoda; class Malacostraca; order Decapoda; family Palinuridae; genus Panulirus; species Panulirus ornatus. The sequence continues at coordinate 5,808,338 of NC_092253.1, forward strand.
CCTTCCTTTTAGTGTGTGTGTGTGTGTGTGTGTGTGTGTGTGTGTGTGTGTGTGTGTGTGTGTGTGTGTGTGTGTGACACTAACTAACATGAAGTATACGCTCCTTCCACTATACAATACTCTCTGTACACGCACATTCGCATACAATGAACATTGTAGATCTGCTCATATCCTCGTCTATGTATATTCGTATGAACCATAACAGTGTTTACATGAATGTGGCCACGCTCTTCAGAATAGTCAGTTTAGCCCAGCTACTGGCTGACTCTTGGAGGTAGAAAACAGGCCCTTTATTCTTCTTCAGAATAGTCAGTTTAGCCCAGCTACTGGCTGACTCTTGGAGGTAGAAAACAGACCTTTCATTCTTCTTCATTATTTGAATATTTTCTGGCGAATGAAATAAGTGAATTGCAACTTCATATTGCATTGCCTAAGTACCTGACTGTTGCAGTGGAGAAACATGGACAGACTCATTACCATCGCCTTTGGTGATAAACTAAAGGGAACGCGCAGCGTTTTATAGCTATGTCGCAACAGGAAGATATACTTGTCGCACAGCCTACATCCAAAGACTAATGTTCGCAAGAGGAAAATATACTTGCGATAATAAGCAAAGGCTTGAAGAAGTGATGATAGATACTGACTCCGGCTCAGAGAGGATCGGCCAATGCTCGCTGTTTGGGCTGCACTAAGAGATGACTATCAATCAGCCAGTTTATACACTTAATGCTCAAGGGAATCCCATTCCCCACTTCAGGATTGAAGAAATGCCTTTTAATCCTTTTCACTGCAAGTTTTCACGCTTGTCGATATCGTGTTATAATGGATCAGAAACAAAACAGCATCCGAGGTCATTAAGATAGCGTTTTTCGAGTTGTATTCGACATCTTTTTTGTCCTTATCCTGAAACAGTTAGGAAATATGCTAGGATATATCCTTTTTTGGCTGTGTTGCTCATCGTTATCAAATGCAGCTGAATCGAACCCGTGAAAGAGAAGCTGGGTTGACATTTAGATCACTCGTGTAACCTTCTAGTTGTAGAGATTAAGTCTATTTCACACCGTGTCTCCATTTTTCTAATACTCTTTTACTTTTCAGTCGTGCAATTTCCAACTCACAGAGACATACACACACTCACACTCACACACCTTTTCCCCCCTCTTCGTTTATCTCCTTTAAGATTACTATTCCTTCATTATCTCTGTGCAGATCCTCATATCTAGCAGCTGATCTTACCATCTCCTATATAGTACATTTTCATCCCAGCATCTCATTTCAGAAACAGATCATCCCAGTCCCACAATAACCCACTGATGTACACATCTTTCACTTTCGAACATTACGTCGTCTCGACAGAAGAACAATTCATTGATTCGTTCTCCCATGGGATATATCTCCGAAGTTTCACTCTCACGTTCGAGTCTCTCGATTTAGAGCGATTAACTAGCGTATCTCCGTCGTATCTGGGTATGGTATATGTCAAAAGGGAAATGCTTCGAACCGTTTCGGAGTAGATGTTACTCAAGTTTTGACTCACATTTCTCGAAGCTTTGTTTATTGTGAGTCTAGCCATTAAGAGAAGATAATTAGTATCTTTTCAGCCAAATGACATATTTTAGACATTAAAATTGACATTTAGTTGACTGAAAATGTGTTTATCTTTTTAGAATGTAAAATGGCACAACTTTCTTTGAGTTTCACTCAAGTGATTATATGTGTGTTTGCTTTTTCATCAAGATCCTTTATGCTTAAGAATCCACTTGTAAATAAAACACCGTCCTAGTTTCATGGAACTTCAATTACACACACACACACACACACACACACACACACACATATATATATATATATATATATATTTATTTATTTCAGGATGTTTCTGTTGATAAAGCTATATAAAATAATGATAAATGTATTCTCTCTGTTCAGATATAATTGGATTCCATTTAACCATGAAATACTTGTTTATCATCGGGTTAGCTGCTGCCAAAACTTATCTAAAAATCTACATGGTTCCCAAAATCCAATATTTGTAAATAGATTCCGAATATATGCATGTAATCAAATTACAAAATAACATAAATAAAACATTAAAAAAACTCTATCGATTTAGCTACACGCTGCATTTCTATTATGATAAATCCATAGAGCTTTTTATTATCATTTTCATTATCATTATCATTATTATCATTATTATTGTTATTATTATCATTATCATTATTTATTATTATTCGGCCCGTCAAAGAAAAAAGCAGCGTCATTTTAACATGAAGCAGCATGATGGTAGCATGAAACAGCATCATGGTAGCATGAAGCAGCATCATGGTAGCATGAAACAGCATCATGGTAGCATGAAGCAGCATCATGGTAGCATGAAACAGCATCATGGTAGCATGAAACAGCATCATGGCAGCACGAAGCAGCATCATGGTAACCACTGCAAAAATAACAAAGTCTTGCAACGAATTCTGTCACACAGTAACATTTCCATGAAAAGTAACGCTTTTCATTTTACCTATTCAAAAAGTCACGAAGATTCACTCTGATTCAATTATTCAAATGAATTAAGTGTGAATGAATCTAATGAACACTACACACCAGAATAATAAGGAATTAAAACTACATATATCAATTCTTCGGGTCACCTAGCCTAGAAAAGATTGCATTTAGGAATCACGATCAAAATTTTTTTGGCAAACATTGATTTTAGAAGTACATTGCACTATTGATGAACATAGCAACGAGAGAAAGCAAGTTGATTCGATGGTGCTCAGGTTAATAATTTTGATAGTTCGTGAAGGATTTTTCGCTCCTGTAAGACACATATTATCATCTACCAGCGTAATAGCGATGCTGCTTCCTGTGGGGTGGGGTGACGTCGAGAATGGATGAAGACAAACAAGTATGAATTTGTACATGTGTATATTGTATATGTCTATGTAAGTGTATTTATATGAGTTTGTATGTGTATATGTTGATATGTATACGTATGTATATGTACGTGTATGTGCGCGTATGTATATATGTGTGTATATGAGTGGATGGTTCTTTCTTAGCCTGTTCTTGGCGCTATCCTTCTGACACTGGAAACGGCGATCAAGTGAAGTGAATAGATAAATGATTATATATATATATATATATATATATATATATATATATATATATATATATATATATATATATATATATATATATATATGTGTGTGTGTGTGTGTGTGTGTGTGTGTGTGTGTGTGTGTGTGTGTGTGTGTGTGAAGCAGAACAAACACGTATTATCTTTTCCTCTGTTTGCCATCGTAATATCTGTTGCCTCCCCAGCATGAATGTGTATTACTCTCTGCACAAACAAAGCTCATCTGTGGGCCAATATACCCTCTCTTCCCGGACGAACCAATTCCAATTGTATGATTCACCTTCAAATAAAACTGCATAAAAATGGAATTCTTTTCATCGTCTAGACCGAATAGGAAATGCATGATATTAAATTCTTTTGGAGTCTGGACGTCAAATACAATTAGGAAGCTGTTTAGGGGGAGCATAGAATGGGGGAGGGAGAGAATGCCTCCCCCAAAACCCCTCCCCACCTCCTCTTTGTGCGAAGAGCTTTTGTGTATGTTTTTCTCCGTGCAGCGAAGAACGATTGTGTGTCCCACCGCGTTTACTCTGACCTCACACATCTCCTTTCATTGTTGTTCGAATGGTATTATCCAAGGCAGAACCCAAGGTTTAACAGTTTTAAGGTTTTGAGACAGACGATTAGCTCAAGTTATTTTGTTCATCATCAGCTGATTAATGAATTACGTTTTCTAAAAGTGGGTTTAACTTATATGAATGAATGTATGTTTATTTGTGTGTATATTCATGCGTATAAATGTTAGTTTCTTTCATCGTCTGTGTGTGTGTGTGTGTGTGTGTGTGTGTGTGTGTGTGTGTGTGTGTGTGTATGTGTGTGTGTGTGTGCGTGTGTGTGTGTTTGTAGTTATATTTGTTTGTTACGGGGAAAGAGTTTTACACTCGAGTTGCTCTGTTTCTTACTCTTATATATACAACTTAAGCCAGATACACACATCGACTAGCCCTGAAGGGAGGATGAACACTTGGGTTAGGTGAGGGTCGACTTACCACACCCTGGATTCGAATCTAACAAATTAATTCTCAACTAACATCCTCTAGTTCCAGTGCTACATCTCTGAAGCTATGCTAATGTCATAAGGATACTGGTATAACATCTGTTTATGTTCATTGACTGGTTTACTACACGGATACTGACTCTCTGTTGGTGGTCTTATCTGGGCAATTATAGAAGGTGGATGTTTCGATCACCAGGGGATATGTATACATATTTTCATCATCAAGGGATATGGATGCATAGTTTCGATCACCAGGGGATATGTATACATATTTTCATCATCAAGGGATATGGATGCATAGTTTCGATCACCAGGGGATATGTATACATATTTTCATCATCAAGGGATATGGATGCATAGTTTCGATCACCAGGGGATATGTATACATATTTTCATCATCAAGGGATATGGATGCATAGTTTCGATCACCAGGGGATATGTATACATATTTTCATCATCAAGGGATATGGATGCATAGTTTCGATCACCAGGGGATATGTATACATATTTTCATCATCAAGGGATATGGATGCATAGTTTCGATCACCAGGGGATATGTATACATATTTTCATCATCAAGGGATATGGATGCATAGTTTCGATCACCAGGGGATATGTATACATATTTTCATCATCAAGGGATATGGATGCATAGTTTCGATCACCAGGGGATATGTATACATATTTTCATCATCAAGGGATATGGATGCATAGTTTCGATCACCAGGGGATATGTATACATATTTTCATCATCAAGGGATATGGATGCATAGTTTCGATCACCAGGGGATATGTATACATATTTTCATCATCAAGGGATATGGATGCATAGTTTCGATCACCAGGGGATATGTATACATATTTTCATCATCAAGGGATATGGATGCATAGTTTCGATCACCAGGGGATATGTATACATATTTTCATCATCAAGGGATATGGATGCATAGTTTCGATCACCAGGGGATATGTATACATATTTTCATCATCAAGGGATATGGATGCATAGTTTCGATCACCAGGGGATATGTATACATATTTTCATCATCAAGGGATATGGATGCATAGTTTCGATCACCAGGGGATATGTATACATATTTTCATCATCAAGGGATATGGATGCATAGTTTCGATCACCAGGGGATATGTATACATATTTTCATCATCAAGGGATATGGATGCATAGTTTCGATCACCAGGGGATATGTATACATATTTTCATCATCAAGGGATATGGATGCATAGTTTCGATCACCAGGGGATATGTATACATATTTTCATCATCAAGGGATATGGATGCATAGTTTCGATCACCAGGGGATATGTATACATATTTTCATCATCAAGGGATATGGATGCATAGTTTCGATCACCAGGGGATATGTATACATATTTTCATCATCAAGGGATATGGATGCATAGTTTCGATCACCAGGGGATATGTATACATATTTTCATCATCAAGGGATATGGATGCATAGTTTCGATCACCAGGGGATATGTATACATATTTTCATCATCAAGGGATATGGATGCATAGTTTCGATCACCAGGGGATATGTATACATATTTTCATCATCAAGGGATATGGATGCATAGTTTCGATCACCAGGGGATATGTATACATATTTTCATCATCAAGGGATATGGATGCATAGTTTCGATCACCAGGGGATATGTATACATATTTTCATCATCAAGGGATATGGATGCATAGTTTCGATCACCAGGGGATATGTATACATATTTTCATCATCAAGGGATATGGATGCATAGTTTCGATCACCAGGGGATATGTATACATATTTTCATCATCAAGGGATATGGATGCATAGTTTCGATCACCAGGGGATATGTATACATATTTTCATCATCAAGGGATATGGATGCATAGTTTCGATCACCAGGGGATATGTATACATATTTTCATCATCAAGGGATATGGATGCATAGTTTCGATCACCAGGGGATATGTATACATATTTTCATCATCAAGGGATATGGATGCATAGTTTCGATCACCAGGGGATATGTATACATATTTTCATCATCAAGGGATATGGATGCATAGTTTCGATCACCAGGGGATATGTATACATATTTTCATCATCAAGGGATATGGATGCATAGTTTCGATCACCAGGGGATATGTATACATATTTTCATCATCAAGGGATATGGATGCATAGTTTCGATCACCAGGGGATATGTATACATATTTTCATCATCAAGGGATATGGATGCATAGTTTCGATCACCAGGGGATATGTATACATATTTTCATCATCAAGGGATATGGATGCATAGTTTCGATCACCAGGGGATATGTATACATATTTTCATCATCAAGGGATATGGATGCATAGTTTCGATCACCAGGGGATATGTATACATATTTTCATCATCAAGGGATATGGATGCATAGTTTCGATCACCAGGGGATATGTATACATATTTTCATCATCAAGGGATATGGATGCATAGTTTCGATCACCAGGGGATATGTATACATATTTTCATCATCAAGGGATATGGATGCATAGTTTCGATCACCAGGGGATATGTATACATATTTTCATCATCAAGGGATATGGATGCATAGTTTCGATCACCAGGGGATATGTATACATATTTTCATCATCAAGGGATATGGATGCATAGTTTCGATCACCAGGGGATATGTATACATATTTTCATCATCAAGGGATATGGATGCATAGTTTCGATCACCAGGGGATATGTATACATATTTTCATCATCAAGGGATATGGATGCATAGTTTCGATCACCAGGGGATATGTATACATATTTTCATCATCAAGGGATATGGATGCATAGTTTCGATCACCAGGGGATATGTATACATATTTTCATCATCAAGGGATATGGATGCATAGTTTCGATCACCAGGGGATATGTATACATATTTTCATCATCAAGGGATATGGATGCATAGTTTCGATCACCAGGGGATATGTATACATATTTTCATCATCAAGGGATATGGATGCATAGTTTCGATCACCAGGGGATATGTATACATATTTTCATCATCAAGGGATATGGATGCATAGTTTCGATCACCAGGGGATATGTATACATATTTTCATCATCAAGGGATATGGATGCATAGTTTCGATCACCAGGGGATATGTATACATATTTTCATCATCAAGGGATATGGATGCATAGTTTCGATCACCAGGGGATATGTATACATATTTTCATCATCAAGGGATATGGATGCATAGTTTCGATCACCAGGGGATATGTATACATATTTTCATCATCAAGGGATATGGATGCATAGTTTCGATCACCAGGGGATATGTATACATATTTTCATCATCAAGGGATATGGATGCATAGTTTCGATCACCAGGGGATATGTATACATATTTTCATCATCAAGGGATATGGATGCATAGTTTCGATCACCAGGGGATATGTATACATATTTTCATCATCAAGGGATATGGATGCATAGTTTCGATCACCAGGGGATATGTATACATATTTTCATCATCAAGGGATATGGATGCATAGTTTCGATCACCAGGGGATATGTATACATATTTTCATCATCAAGGGATATGGATGCATAGTTTCGATCACCAGGGGATATGTATACATATTTTCATCATCAAGGGATATGGATGCATAGTTTCGATCACCAGGGGATATGTATACATATTTTCATCATCAAGGGATATGGATGCATAGTTTCGATCACCAGGGGATATGTATACATATTTTCATCATCAAGGGATATGGATGCATAGTTTCGATCACCAGGGGATATGTATACATATTTTCATCATCAAGGGATATGGATGCATAGTTTCGATCACCAGGGGATATGTATACATATTTTCATCATCAAGGGATATGGATGCATAGTTTCGATCACCAGGGGATATGTATACATATTTTCATCATCAAGGGATATGGATGCATAGTTTCGATCACCAGGGGATATGTATACATATTTTCATCATCAAGGGATATGGATGCATAGTTTCGATCACCAGGGGATATGTATACATATTTTCATCATCAAGGGATATGGATGCATAGTTTCGATCACCAGGGGATATGTATACATATTTTCATCATCAAGGGATATGGATGCATAGTTTCGATCACCAGGGGATATGTATACATATTTTCATCATCAAGGGATATGGATGCATAGTTTCGATCACCAGGGGATATGTATACATATTTTCATCATCAAGGGATATGGATGCATAGTTTCGATCACCAGGGGATATGTATACATATTTTCATCATCAAGGGATATGGATGCATAGTTTCGATCACCAGGGGATATGTATACATATTTTCATCATCAAGGGATATGGATGCATAGTTTCGATCACCAGGGGATATGTATACATATTTTCATCATCAAGGGATATGGATGCATAGTTTCGATCACCAGGGGATATGTATACATATTTTCATCATCAAGGGATATGGATGCATAGTTTCGATCACCAGGGGATATGTATACATATTTTCATCATCAAGGGATATGGATGCATAGTTTCGATCACCAGGGGATATGTATACATATTTTCATCATCAAGGGATATGGATGCATAGTTTCGATCACCAGGGGATATGTATACATATTTTCATCATCAAGGGATATGGATGCATAGTTTCGATCACCAGGGGATATGTATACATATTTTCATCATCAAGGGATATGGATGCATAGTTTCGATCACCAGGGGATATGTATACATATTTTCATCATCAAGGGATATGGATGCATAGTTTCGATCACCAGGGGATATGTATACATATTTTCATCATCAAGGGATATGGATGCATAGTTTCGATCACCAGGGGATATGTATACATATTTTCATCATCAAGGGATATGGATGCATAGTTTCGATCACCAGGGGATATGTATACATATTTTCATCATCAAGGGATATGGATGCATAGTTTCGATCACCAGGGGATATGTATACATAGTTTCAATCACTGGGGGATATGTATACATATTTTCAATCAGCAGGGGACATGTATACATAGCTTTAATCACTAGGGGACATGTATACATCATTTCAATCACTAGGGGAATGTATACAAAGTACCGATCACTAAGGGGACGTGTATACGTAGTTTACGTTGGCTGTTTGTGTTTAATTGCTTGTTATATATATATATATATATATATATATATATATATATATATATATATATATATATTGCAACTCTTCACAAACCATTAGAATCAGACAATCGCTAGCGCCAGACAAGCGACGTACCCACACAGAACGTAAGTTCACGTCACAGCCTTCACCAGCACGTCACCAGAAGGCGTCAGGAATAACCCCCCTCCCCCCCACCTCCTCCTCCACGCCCCCACACCTCCTCCTCCTCCACGCCCCTCCACCTCCCCCCAACCAAGCTCGTGAGATCACAGCTATTCGTTGTGTTAAAATGCCTTAGCTACGCGTCTTCTTATCAGAGAATTCTCGACTTTACGAAGACTAACGAGCAATTGGGCCTCTCCCTGGGTGCAGCGGGATGGGTTCCAAACCATTTTACACGATATATATAAGATTCCAACCAGACATCCCAGCATTTAGATTATGTCCTTTGGTGCGAAATAGAATATCAGATTCTCTCCCCACTGTGGCTGTGAGCAGGCAAGGGGAAATGGATAAGAAGACGAGGAGGAGAGAGAGAGAGAGAGAGAGAGAGAGAGAGAGAGAGAGAGAGAGAGAGAGGAAGGGAGGGTATCAAGGACAATATATATATATATATATATATATATATATATATATATATATATATATATATATATATATATATATATATATATATACATATATATATACCGAGTGAACCAAATCGAACATCTTGCAGATGTGTGTGTAAATACACACTAGAAAATTAACTCTACCATTTTCTGTTTCTCAAGAGCGTCGGTTGTGGGGTACGGATCAGAACTCTCCCCCATTCATAAGTAGAAAATACACGTAAGCGAAGGCCTGAATAGAGACAAAATCCTTAGGTATAAGTAGGTCAAGTCAACCCCTACATGTAAGAGGTCTCCTCTCCTCTGTACTATAACACCATCTGGGGGAATAAAAAGAGAATCGATTGAGCGCAAACACTATGCAAAAACCCTTTGGGTTACTTTAAGACGATCCGCATGACCAAACTTTTCATAAAAGCTCCCACATGTAAGCAGAGGGACGACACCCACTAGATGATAATGGGGTGGTGGCGGGGGATGCTGTTAGAACCCTTCTCACAACACTTGCAGACTCTGCCTTCAAAAAAAAAAAAAACTGTCGTTGCCACCATCCCCGGTCTTTCATTTTTTAGTACTGCTGCTTTATGGAGCGTCAAGTAGAGCCGATAGACTTTTCTATTGACTCTGCTGGCCATAGCAGAATGGTTAGTCTACCAAGATACCACGCATAGGGTACGAGGTTCGAATCCTTACTGTTCGAGAGCATTGTATGTTCTATGAAAGTGCTCGTTCTAATGCCTTATATATATATATATATATATATATATATATATATATATATATATATATATATATATATATATATATATATATATATATATATACTATTACGTGCTGCATCACTGGCAAATCCTTAATCGGATTGATAAGTTGATCCGGACTCTAATTTAGTTATCGGGCTGGGTTCAGAGACACCCTGAGTCAGCTGACTTTGGTCCAACAGTGAGGGGAAAAGACACCACTCGCTCCTCACTGTGCTGGTGGTCTGCATCACCTCCTCCCGTGCCACTTGTGCGCAGCCAGTGGATAGAGAGAGGTAACAAGGTAATCAATAGAAGGGTAATCAAGAGATAGAAGGGTAATCAAGGGATAGAAAGGTAATCAAGAGATAGAAGGGTACTCAAAGGATAGAAGGGCAATCAAGAGATAGAAATGTAATCAAGAGATAGAAATGTAATTAAGGGATAGAAATGTAATCAAGGGATAGAAAGGTAATCAAGGGATAGAAAGGTAATCAAGGGATAGAAAGATAATAAAAAGCAACGTCAATGTAATATAATTTTCGTAATCCAAGATGTTGTTTATGCTGGCCAGCCTCTCAACCATGGCTCAACCATGAATTCATAAGACTTGTATCTTAAAGTATGATTACATTTATTACAACTGATTACGTCAAAGTTTTCATTTTTCGTAATACGGATTTCAATTGGCTTTTAAGTAGACAGATGAGTGACGGACTTGATTGGTTGCTTAATCTCTCATCTAACATATCGTAGAATTCGACATCATAATGTGGAACTCATTTACTGTGGTTACGATAAAAGGCTAACAAGGAGATAAAGTTTAAGCCAACTAGTTTTTATTCCGCGTAAAAGCGAAACAGCATATTCGTGTTCATATATATATATATATATATATATATATATATATATATATATATATACATAACACGGAGGCGATCATCTTGCAGCTCCAACTCCCTGCACCAAGAAGATCCTTCCATTTTAGGTGACATGAATTCTCTTTTATACCACATGGCTGGAGTTCGCCGCTGGAACTTACACACTTCGCTGACTTTGCTTGAGTCACTGTTATTGCGAATATCTGACGAAGACTTCCACGTCGGGAGTGGGGGAGTTGGGGGGACAAACACACTCTCGCATTTTAATCCTTTTTGCTCTCATTCCAGCACTGGAGGCCAGGTGCAGTAGGTTCGCCTCTCCCGTTGTCGTCATCTAGTGTCCACTCCGTCAGCATTCAGTCAAAAAACACAATGTTTGCCAGTGACGTTTTTATTTGTCCTGGACAAACAATTTCTCCCAATGATTTTTGCAGCGACTTAGTTGATAATCTTTGCTTCAGACGAGTAAGGACTAAGAGTCTTGGAGTTTATTCGAGTTTTCTATCCAATTTTCTTTCAGAGATCGGGAGAAATTGCTTCAGATAGATCAAGCAAGGAAAAACTTAGTGAGAGCTTTTCTACAGTTGCACAAAGACGCCAAAATGTGCTCATTTCACTCCCCGATATCCAAGTATAAATTCATCCCGATGGATAGTAACTTATACCCCGCGAGACAATAGTATTGTGGCTGGATTTTGTCTTGATATGATCTTCTCCTCTCGAAATCATAGAATTTGGGATCGTTAAGTTTACTCGTCATGTATCCTCTCCGTAGCTCAAGATTATGGGTGGTTCTTTTAAGGTTATCAGTCATGTATCAACTGCTCCATCAAACAATACAATGTATATATACGTGTCATGTCATATATCATATATCTATATGTATCTGGTGCGTCTTTTGCGCTCACTGTTGTTACGAATGCAGAACTCCCATTGCCATGATCCTTGCTTGTCATACATACACACACGACTGTTCGAGCTACGTCTCCCACACATGGTCTCTAAATCACCCTGTAATTATGACAATGTCCTGTTCAGTTCATCATCTACGAGCACATTTCCATCTATCATTACTCTTTCATTTCCCTCTGTTAATATTCCTTCGCATCTACCACTGCCAGTCTCTTCCCAACCTGTCTTTTTACTAACTCCTTGTTCTCGTCCTCGTTCAGTCTTCCCGTTTTCCTCCGCCACACCAACCCCAATCCGTGTTCTTTAACCCTATTTTTCATAAATCCCAACTCATCCACTTCGATCATTTTTTTTTTATCATCTAAACTATCATTGTGTGCTACTTTTCACCAGTCTTTACTAACTCCCTTTTCATTCTTCTTTTACAATTTCATCACCCTATCATGTACCTTCATATACCTCCACCAAACCTTCTCTCGTTCGTCTTGACAGAAGCTTCGAACTTCTCTAAGCTTCGAAGTGCTAGTATTATGCACCCTGTTTGATAATTTACGTGTAGAAATAGAATTAGTTGTTAAAGGACATGAAGAATATATTCAATGGTCCATTACATTTAAGAAAAGTTGTCTAACTTACTTAGATCAATCTTTCAATATCATCTTTATTTCATTCTGCTTCGAAACTTGCTTTTCTTATCCATGAAACGTCGTATATCAAGGTAGAGGCAACAACACATTTACTCGTAATGGAAAGGGAAAATTAACAGAACAAAATAGACGAAATCATTGTCCTCTAAAGTGCCCATTTCACTCTTTGAAAAACAGCAGCCATTACTCGATCTGTTCCCCCATTTCATTTTTTCCTGCCTTCTGTAGACGGCGTTGCGATAAGTGGGTGGGGCTATAAGTCATGTTTACAAAGTGGGTACTAACACTGACCAAGAATCTGAAAACAGATTCTGACTTTCTGAATATATATATACCCCCACCTACGACCTACAGCATCGAATATGTCTACGCTATAATACAAAATAAAAAGATTAGTATGATGATTGTTCTATGCCTGATTTAGTGGTTATATGATTGAATGTACGAAGAATAAATCTTCTTTTAAATTCCCAATTGACTGTGCTCGCCCTGTTGACGAGAATGTCGTCACTGTTTTCTTGTTGGGCTGGGTACATATTTTTTTTTCTAACCGAACCATAGGATATATAATTACGTATCTTATGTCACTTACTTTGATATCTAAACAAGTTTTTAGATCATAAAATCTGATTTGAATAATCAAGCCGTCACCAAAGAATGACATGAAAAAAGTATCCTTAAAAGTATACCTAGCCTCCTTGGAAACTAGGGATGGATGACCACCGATGATCCTCGCCATGTTTGAAAAAGTGCTGATCGTGCCCAGCTGCGTTGGAAGCAGGAGGTCAGGTCTTCTTCAGTCTTCAGGATCTAAGCTCCACCCTCTCCTTCAAGGATACCAAAAGGGTAAGGCCAATAGTGAGCTTCCTACGTCATTGTGTGGGCTATTATAAGTGAAGCTAGAACGTTATTTAAAGTTGGTTATATCAGTCGACTGACAAGACATTGCTGGGTCCTGTGTGGTTAGCGAGTGAGGGCGGAGCCCAGAAAGGCCATATCGAAGCGGAGGGTATACACTCGCGGGTAGGGAGCGTATTCATCATACATACGTCAGTTACGCAAGAAATACGCACTTATATGTACATCTACATATGCAAAGGAGCACCATGTTCGTTGGTAAAATTAGGAGTTATCGTATTTAACAAGTGAGGCAGTGGTTCTGCTGGTGTTACAGCATGGGACAAACTGGCTATGTAATTCTCGTAGGGTAAATGCGTTTGGTTTATTATTCCGAACTGAAGTGTTTGCGATTTACATTAGGAAATACACGTATGTATTCATAGCCTGGATCGTATATTGTATAATTCTAACGATGTTACTTAACCGTATTACATGCAAGAGGAGCAATTGCTTGTTTAATCACCCTTATTAAGTTCACATCAAAATATACTGCTTGGTAATCAACTTGACGTATGACATGTATGATTCCTCGAACGAAACCATTTGTATTTGAATGTTTACTCTCCTTGGGTCTTCTTATTATTGAAAATTTGATTTATTTTAAGAGAAAAGTGTTTCGCTTACTGTGAAAATGACAAATTTGGTACGAAAATCACACACACATTAATTTCAGAAAGTTAAACAAAGGCAAGCCAGCGCAATGAGAACAGCTGACTGCCTCATCCCACCTCTACAACGTCAAATAATCTTATTTGTTTCCCTCAAGCACCAAACGACTGCTTAAATTTACTTGTTTCGCCTGCTAAGGTTTCTCGGGGAAAATAACTGGATATCGGCCTCATTCGTACACGGTTTCTAATTACGGTAAATTAATTAAATGTCTACAGATCAGCGAATAGCATGTGGTGACCTTGACTTATTTCATCCACCAGTTTGGTGGCGGTGTTGGGTCGAGCGCTTGGCGGCATTTTCAGCCAAGTTTCTAACGTTATATAAGCAAAGTTCTCGCTGCTCTTGGCCAACAAACTCCCTTTGAATAAATTAGTTCAACTTCCCCCTTCCCCCAACACCCTCCCACTCCCCCTACCCCACTCCAGGATTAGCAGGTCGTTGGACGGAAAATTTTTTTCAAACTACGTCTTTGTTGGGGGGTTGGTTCCCCAGCTGTAGAAGGGGCGGGCTGCCACACGGAGGCGGAGGGATGGGAAAAGCACTTCGGCCATAGAGGAAGTGGGTTGAGGATGGAGTCTTATAACCACGCATCGGTTACATTACGGAACCCTGTGAACGGGTCCAACAGACCTACATAACGATGGTTTGGAGGTGTTTTACGACACAGGGAAAAGAAAACGGGGCACTGCGACAAGCGCTGTGTCATAGGGCATTGTTACTAGGGGGAGAAGGGGTCACGTTGCTGAGAGGGGCAAATGTAGTAGAGGTTTTACGACGGGGAATTGTGGCTCGGCTCTACGATAGGGCATTGTGGAGGAGCTCTATACTGCGATGCACTGTGGCACGGCTCTACGATAGGGCATTGTAGTGGGGCTCTGCGATAGGGCAATGTGACAGGGTTCTACGACAAAAAATTGTGGTGTGGAGCTCTACAAAGCTGCATTGTGGTAGGGCTCTACGATAGGGCATTGTGGTGGAGCTCTACTCCCGGTCACTATGAACGGTCTTTGAACCACCTCACTACGATGGCACGTATAGACGGAGCCTGGGAACTACCTACCACTGGTAATTAGAACACGCCCCGCCAACCACTTGGAGGCACGAGAGCGTCCGTGCTCCACCGTATTAAGGGGTCAGGCCACACGAACCTCGCGCGCCTTTGGCTCATAATCCCGAATTATAAAACCATGTTTTTCCTTTCAGCTGCGTGGGAAGTTTCGGGTCCTACGTCGTCTGTTGCTCTGTACACTGGAGGGAGAAAGTCTTTGGATTTAGATGATGATACGCTCGTTTCTGGCGCTACCTCGCTAATGTGGAAACTGCGACCAAGTGTGGAAACTCTCGTAAGTAGTTTGCTGCGTTTCTTTGATATAATATGCTAAGACAATTCACAAAGGTTTTCGGCTTGTATAGGAAGGATGTATACTATGTACCACCGTAATTTTCCCTTCTTTTATTTTGAACTTAAAGAAAAAGGAATCTAACCTCAACCTTTGTTTGGAGAATTCCTAATTTCCATTTATAGCATTGTGTGTCTTCCTTGCACACATGCAAAGACAGAATAATACAGCATGCTATATACATGGGATCCGAGGTAAATGGAATGATAACACACAGCAGTGACTGAAGCACCTCACTGCTTCAGTGAAATTGTTCCAGACAGCGTAGCTTAACCACAACAGGTTTGATATGTACCTAATTTATCTTACCATAGGCATTTGTTGCTAGTAATTTGGCTGTCCATATCAGATAGTCCCTTAGGGAAAGGAGCGCTGAATACCGGTAGATGCCCCTGTGCTTGGTTTATAAGCCTAAATCTTATAGTCCAATCCAATTCTAGTTATCAGGGGAGAAAAAACTTATACAGCTAAAAATAAGAATTAAGGGTAATTGCGAAAAGAGTTTGCAATATAAGGTAGAGAAGAGAGTGTATATTTGTGTGATTTACAGAGGCAATGGAAACGATTCTTTCCTAGAGAGGTCTGAGGTCACTTGTTACCCAAAGGTTGTTCCTTGTGTATAGGAACTAACACTTACTACTCAAGCAGCTGTCTTAATCAACCTGTGGAAATAGAAGGTTTAGGCTGGTGGCGTCTGTAGACTACCATACAATATGGCTAGTAAGGAACTGGGGCAAGGAAGGGGAGGTCTGTACGATTCTAATTAGTGGTAACACCTCTCTGTCACTTTCCCTACGAGTATGTTTTATTTTTGCATTACTGTGTGTGTATGTAAAGTCAGTGTAGCGTCTTCCTATGCGAGATGGTGCAAAGTGTACTTCATATTCGAACTTTCAATTTGTCAGGAAATGTCTTTGTAGTCTAAAGTCTACCCTACCCATTTTCTATATAGTCTCCCTTACGCATTGTGTTTATAGTCTATAATCTGTCTTACCTAGTATCTTTACAGTCCAAAATCACTGCTTATCATCTTGTCCAGATCAATAACCATCCAAACCCTCTGCAGGTATAATGGAGACCAGAAGACACGGACATCAGTCGACATTCAACCACTGAACTGAGACGTTCCACCAAAGAGGAAATGTATCGTTCGTGGCCAAGAAATTGCAAAGATGAGGGCATTCGCATCTCCACTGGCTGGATGAAGACTAACGGTAACAGGTTGGTGGGGAATTAGAGATTAGAGATTGTTCTTGCTTCTCTTCTGTTTTGGAGGTTCTGTGAGTTTCGCTCGTTCGTAGTTCCAGTGGGTTTTGAGCTATTCATCATTCTCTTATTCCTTTTGAATCTGAGAATTGTTTCGGAGTTTATTGGTCCAATTTTATTTCCTTTGGTATTTGATATCTGCCTTTATATATATGCCATCGGATTCCATAAGTGTAATGGTTATTTTGTTCATAGATGCAAGTCGGATTGCATTAGTGCAATACAGATTTTATTCATGGATTCAGTGAAGAGTTCATTTTTCATACCTTTCGTGCTTGGTATCTTGCTTACGCTGAAACGTCAGATAATTAGCATGAGTTTTCTCTTAATTCTGACGGAACGCGATTTCCATGTGTGTGTGTGAATGTAAAGCAGCATTTTGTATTTCATATGAAGTTAATTGTGATATGTGTTTCCATTGTGTTATATGGATGCATATATGTTGCTGGGACACTATATTGCTGTTCGTAACATTAATGCTATAATCTTGTCAATTAGTTATCTTCAATCATTATTGCTTCATATATATATATATATATATATATATATATATATATATATATATATATATATATATATATATCGATGTGGTATACCGGGGTCGACGTGCTGTCAATGGATTAAATCAGGGCATGTGAAGCGTCTGGGGTAAACCATGGAAAGTTCTGTGGGGCCTGGTTGTGGAAAGGGAGCTGTGGTTTCGGGTATCATTACATGACAGCTAGAGACTGTGTGAACGAATGGGGCCTTTGTTGTCTTTTCCTATCGCTACCTCGCACACATGAGGGGGGAGGGGTATGTAATTCTATGTGTGGCGAGGTGGCGATGGGAATAAATAAAGGCAGACAGTATGAATTATGTACATGTGTATATATATGTATATATCTCTGTGTGTATATATATATGTGTACATTGAGATGTATAGGTATGTCTATCTGCGTGTGTGGACGTGTATGTATATACATGTGTATGTGGGTGGGGTGGGCCATTTCTTTCGTCTGTTTCCTTGCGCTACCTCGCTAACGCGGGAGACAGCGACAAAGCAAATAAAAAAAAAAATAGAAATATATATATATATATATATATATATATATATATATATATATATATATATATATATGAGAAAGTTTAAGATAGCTATACCGGTATGTTAGAAGCCATATAACGATTATGCCCTAGACAAAGGCTGTCAAACAATATTCTGTATCGAGCGATTTGGCCTTAATCATGAATATAGTCAATTATCATCATCATTACTATTATTCTGAAATATTAACCAATGTTTAAGTCAACTTTGGAGTCTCCATCCAGCAATAAAACTTCATTATGAGGACCTTGTGATTATGTAAATTAATCCTAACCAGTGTATTGTGACGCAAACCGAGTGGAGAATATTCATAGCTTCATTAAAATGATGTTTCCTATCCTATGTTAACCGCCGTCCCGGCGTCGCATGCGGTAAAAAGAAAAAAAAAAAACTGTTCAGTTGCTTGCATAATACACAGAGATATTTTGCGTCCGTATTTTGTGACTTTGTGTCTGACAGGATAATATTCTTCTTGTGGGAATATTTGGTGAGCTTACAGCTCTATTTTCATCCCTGGCTTTGGTATAATCCCTCTTGCGTAGACTTATGTTTCCACGACGCAACCTTTATTTGTACTGGGGGGAAAAAAACGACTTAATCCCCCTTAAAGGCACGTAATTTGTTACCTTTCTCTCTTCATTTTTTGGCTCGTATGTCTATTGGCGCTCTTTCCCCTTTGTCACGGCGAGGGAAAAAAATATTAATTAAACCTGCCAGATGTAGGTATTTTTTTTCCATTCAAGTATGACTCGAACTTTAATCAAATTTTGTTGACATGAACTTGAATGTCCTGACAATGAGAGAATGTAATATTGAAGTATATGACGTGTTTAAAAGCATTCACGAGAGTGCTATTGTAACAGATTTTCGTGTTAACGGTGAGCATTTGCATCTGAAAGGTGTGTTATGGATGCAAGAGTTAAATTAATTCCTCTAAGTTTTGATTTGTTGAGACCATAACGTTTCCCATCTTATACGAAAACTGTGCTTCTGTTTGTAAGAGTGCGGGAAAGTTTATGAAACAAAACAGCATTGTAGCCATCATCGTGCGCATCTAATTTTGATCTATTGCCTTAAAAACAAATTAGAATCAAGCGAGTGTCCATTAGATAGGGTTTCTGGCACTATAACTTGAAAGATCCCACACTATTTGAAACCATTACACAGTATAGATCAATATTCCAGATTGTTGTCATATCAATGCCCATAGAAATACTTTTACGCCTGTCGAAGCAATGTATGTCTTTGTCCAAATCACATCGACGAAAATTCCATTGCAGTATACAGACATAAAGGGAAACGTGTATTTTGCATGAGTGAATGAAAGAAGACGTGTCAGTAAAATATGAGGTATATATATATTGACTGATTTGGTTTTGACTTTATGGGGTGCTAATTGATCTTAAGCTACTCATGATAACGTAATCTGAAGATAATCTCAACATTTTCTCGCTGAAAAAGCCTTTTATCTAGTGTCCGATCTTTGAATACCTGTTCCCAGCTCTCGAAGCATACCTTGACGAAGTACATACTCGATAAGCGTTACTCCTTAACACCGAGACTCGAACTAAGGCATGCGTTAGCAAGACTTCAGAGTGTTCACCACCGCATCATACGAGATAACTTCCATTTCGACCCTTTCGTTTAGCGCATCCATGACCTTACGTAGTTGCATAGCCTCGTCCCGCCTCCCCACTACCAGCCCATGACTCACCCCAGCTCCCGTGGTTCTCTGCACTTATGTCCACTCCCAGTTACCTAAAGCACTCAACTTCTTTCGAGTTATTTCTGTTTAAACTCGCGCTCGAACCGTCCTGTTTCGCCCCTCCAACTCCTTGCCGCACCTCGTTACTTACTTTTGTTCACATTTACTCTCAACTTTCTCCTTTTACACGCCCAAACTCTCGTCACCATCAGAAGTTTTTCGTCTTGCCACTAGAGCCGTGCTGGTGCTTACAGCAAATGATTTACCTCCAAGGCTGCGCGCCCGTCGCTCCAAGAGAGTCTCTTGTTAACCTCCACCGCTGCCCCGTTAACGAACAGATTAAATAGCCATTGCTCACACATACTTGAGGAAGACCCATCTTCACAAGACGCCACTCTTCTTCCCTTCTTCTTACCCACACATTTACCTTACTTCCCCAATGAATTTTGTGACCTTCCATTTACTACAGATGTCCATAGGACCTTCAGTCATATATATATATATATATATATATATATATATATATATATATATATATATATATATATTATATATATATCGACCCTCTCATACTCCTCCATCAGATCAAGCACCCCTTACATCCGCCTCCTTATCATCTACCACAATCAACAGTCATTCAACTTATTCCATCTCTTTTTCATACTTGTCTAATCCCACTTCCCCTTCCTACCTCCTCACTGTGGTCCCCACAGTGAAACCTCATGCAGGCGGAGTCTAGTAACATTCGTAGATAGATAGATAAGTAGATGGGAGAGAGAGGGAGGGATGAACTTGATCATAAATGTGTACACAGCTTTTGAGTATTGTTCTAAATACCAAATACAGTGAACAGACTCATAAGAGAGGTGTGACATGAAGAAATTATAGGACTGCATATTGTTTGGAGATTATTATCATTCTTATTTTCAAAGTGTGTGTGTGTGTGTGTGTGTGTGTGTGTGTGTGTTCGAGGCTATACTGCACTAGTTTCACGTTGTTATATACCTGTTTTAAGAGTTGAATCTCTTATCGTTTCAAATACTATTTTGGTACGTTGATTCCCTTTGAGCGTCTCTCTTGTTCCGAAGTTATTGTTCCCCGTTTCTATTGTCATTGGGTCTCTTCTATATCCTCTGTTGTCGTCTTCTCCCCATTGGTGACCTTTCATGTCGTTGCGAACGGCGCCAGATCACCACAATTAGCCATTGTGACGAACGTAGCCCATTATGAATATAGACAATGTATTGTTTCCTAGGAAGGACTGCACCTGCAGAACGCTTGGATTATGCTCTTTGATCGTGCCCAACTTTTTTTTCTTTACCGAGTTGAAAGAAAATATGCCGTTCAGGAGGCATTGATTTCGGTCAGATAGATAGATATACAGATAGACAGCCACGCTAGTGATCCATTCAAGCAGAGTTCCTTTTCATCCTCCACTATCTTCTCTTCCTCCACTTTACTTCCTCAACATCATTCAACTTTCTTCCTTGTCTCATTTTCATCATTCTTTACTTCGACTTAATCCTCAGTAAATTCTATTCTTTCCTTACCTTCTTAAGCTGATTCTTACTTTCATTCTAATTTTACTTTCCCTTTTAATTTCTTTCTCTATCCCCTTCATTCTCACACATTCTTTCTTGGGCTAATCGACAGTTTCTCGGCTTCTTGATACTAATCCTTCTCTTCTTGTCATCTTCTACGTCTCTCCGAACTGGCACCTTCTCCTGATTCATCTTCTCCTTCGCCATTGCCTTCGTCAGCTTAGTGAAATGATAAGAGAGGAAGCACTCAAGTTCACCCACCGCCCGCCCACAACCTGACTGAGGCAGAACTAATATAGCGCACCGGTGAACGAGGAACCCACCACCACCAGGAGATTATGGAAATGAAATCCACAGATGAAAATTTCTGAGGCACCGAAATGGGGGAAAATTTATGTCACTTTGGGGACGTGGGAAGGGCACTCTAGCACGGGGTTGATTGGTCGTCTTAGGAAGATACTGAACCACAGATCCGTTCTTTCATTTCAATGGAAACTTGAGGACCTAGACTTGCGTCTTCTTATTGAGAAGTATAATAAGATCTTGATGATATTCGAGTCTTAATAAATCGATAACAAAAGTACTGAATGCCTTTCAGTACTTGGTGTATGAATATTTGGCATTCGATTTCTCATTTAGTAATTCTAGGATCTCTTTTACATAGATCTGAAGCTTCGAGGATGGGCTTTATCTTCAAATCTATCTACATATATGTATTTTCATGCTTGATCGCCGTTTTGCGCGTTAGCTAAGTAGTGCCACGGACCTCAAAATCCCGTTTGTTCCTCTCAAAAAAAAAAGAAAACTTTTTTTTGTAAGATTTGAATCGCTTTTGGGCTCGAAGCTCCTGACGCTTAGAGCGACTGTGATAGACGATTATACCACATGATGGGTGGTTGGTACCCCGTAATCTCGTTCCCATTACGTCGATGGATGCCTGATTATGCCTCCCCCATTTCCATCCATTACAATTCAGATACTACACGACTGAAAGGTTGTCATTTGACAGAATTTATACATTTTGGTTTCACGAATTTAGAGGTTCTGCAACTCTTAAGTCAGGTAATGCATCGCGGAATCCTCCACTCTGTCCAGATTAAGATGATCAATATCTGATCCGGGTCATCACATTCTGTAGCTTATATTACCTGGCGAAAACCATCACTTTTGGTATACGTGTGTGTGTGTGTGTGTGGTGTGTGTGTGTGTGTGTGTGTGTGTGTGTGTGTGTGTGTGTGTGTGCAAAAGAAAGTATTGGCTGTGAAAAATGTGTAACAATGTAAAGTATACAATGCTTTACATACGATGTAATTGTTCATTGACATTTATAGTTTTATACACTGTCTGTCTCTCTCTCTCTCTCTCTCTCTCTCTCTATATATATATATATATATATATATATATATATATATATATATATATATAGTGACTGATAGAAAGACAGACAAACGGCATTCAAACCCAGACAGATAACGACACAAACACAACCTACCTCTTCTTTTTTTTTCAACCCTTGTATGATCTTGCCCCCCGGCTATAGAAAACCCAATGAACGTATTTGGAATCGGGACCAAACCCAGTGACACGAGAGGGTGAACGAATATCAAGATCATCGCCAAAGTTTCCAAACAAAAATAATGAGAGCGAACCATACTCATCAAGCCACAGCCCAACCGATCATAAGTCTGCAGGGTTTTTATAACTAATCTAATTTGCACGAGCGAGCAGGAAGTCCTTTTTAAGGCTAGTGGATATATGGAGAGGCAATCAGGTCACAAGGATACATACAGAGTCGATTTCTAGATTGTGATTAGAGAGTTGGATGGTTTAATGATGAATTGCTTGTTAGATGAGTCGAAAATAGGCAGATGATTGAGGGACAAAGGATTACAGTCAATCACGAATGGACTAATAGGTAGTTTCAAGGTTGTTTTGTGGCAGGTGAAGAGGTCAGGCACTTTGTGATTACTGGGATGAGAGTAAGAAAACAAGAAAATAACTCAAGAAAAAAAGTAACTAAATATTTTAAGTAACTCAGGAGGCGCAAGTAATGTCAGTTCGTAGACTTGAAGCATTTGTCAAGTCTTATCTTTAAACGCGACAATGGTGTTGCTTTCATATATTCTTATAGATAAATTCAACCAATGTTAACAGTGCTGTTGAAGTATTGTATGTATAATTATCTTTTTTGGTTTATTCCAGTCTACAAGAGCAGTCATGCAAATCTAGCCATAGGTTGACATTATCAAAGTCTTTGTTACTTTTGATTACACGTATCAAATCATCTGTTAACCTTCTCTTTTCTGAAGTAGATAAATTCACATTGGTTTCCATAGGATTGCCTTCCTCATTCCCAGAATCTCCTCTCCTTGCCGTTGGAATAGACCAGGAAGATATGCAGTGTCTTTAATGGTAAATATGGACAGAAAAAAAAAGAGAGAAAATCGTTGCTATGACTTCATTATCTTTAGCTAAGTCACCGTTCACCGTAATTAATGAACCAGTTGACTGTGTAATGAGTCCCTTGCTTCAACAATGGCAACAAAATTCTTTAGGGTTTCTCTTGCTATTTTTCAGCAGAGAACGCTATTCATCGACGTTTTAATTTGATATATAAGTTTCTATAAAGTTTTCTATGTATATAGATGTCGCTTATTCTAATACGTTGGTTACTTTCACTTATTCGTCTCTTGTGTGTTGTTTATTTCACTTTTCTACCATTTTGGTTGAATTCTAGAACGCCAACGTGTGTTATACACTGGTCATATGTCCCCTCTACATTACTTAATGTCTTGCACAAAATATTTCTAAGCTACGTCCACGCCATTTTCATTACCGA
Organism: Panulirus ornatus; assembly: GCF_036320965.1. Lineage (NCBI taxonomy): Eukaryota > Metazoa > Arthropoda > Malacostraca > Decapoda > Palinuridae > Panulirus > Panulirus ornatus. The sequence continues at coordinate 5,832,843 of NC_092253.1, forward strand.
TGTTATCCACTCTCATGCCCTCGTGAACAGATCATTAAAATTTGTAGATCTGACATCTGGTATGGTTTTTATTCATGATTATCGATTTATCCGGCATTAACGAGCAGTGTTTGAAAGCAACCTCAATAAGTGATTTGTCGTTGATCACTTGCATGAGATGCTCATTATTTTTCGAATAGCATCAACAGTTACAAACACTATTATATAGGATTAAGATAAGCTGTAACTAAGGACAAGATAACACTGCCATACTATGTCTCTTCTGTCCGTGTTAAGCAGAATTGAATATTCAGTGATGAGATCTTTGCATATCGTACTGTATCAGGATTCAGAAATCTTAAGAATATCACAACTTCCTTATGATACAGGTGTGTCTTAACTACGAGGATTAGTTTTGGTGAACTGCGAGTCCATTTGTATAAAGAAGTGTGATAGATCAATGGAACGGCATTAAACGTTCTTCCTCTGTTTTTTTTTTTTTATAAGGGCCGAGGGAGTCTATTCTCATCGGTCGTATGTGCTTGCACAATTGGGTTGGGGGAATCCCAACTACTTAACTACTTATAATCTTAGATTGACTCCTCCTCTACCCCGATTTCTTACGTCTGGGTCGTGCTCCCTGACACACCCACCCACCCTCCACACAACCCCGTCATTACCACCACTTGACCTGACTGGGGATTGGTGGGAAACCCCAGGTACAAGGACCGTGTTATGGTGACTGTCTGATCTGATCTGACCCGATATCCGACCCAACCCAACCCGCTGAGTCTGGCCGCGTTACCTGACCTCATTCTACCTTCTCCGGATCGTTTTCTCTTGTACTGGATTCCTAGCTAATCTACTTCTGTCTCTGTCTAACATTTACTTTATATTCTCGTCCATAACTTTGCCGAGGAGGCGATTCCCTAATTTCTTCTCTAGATGGTGGCCGTCTTTGCCACCTTAGACTTATATCAGCCTTAAAGTGACCCCCATAGATCAATGTAAAACCAATTTTCTTCCTCCCTGCAGAGAGACTCGGTTGTATATACATTTTCTCCTACTCTGCATAAGCGTCTTACACCTGCCTATATAATTTCCCTCGGACCTGCCTCTGAATACATTATTGATTCCCATGCAATGAGTGTCGTTTCCCTGGGAGTCTTCGAGACACTGTCATCAAAGTTCCGTAAAATATCCTCACTTCCGAACCTAGGGAAAGCACAAACTTTTGCTCTCAGTACCCTTAGCGCGATACTCCTGGTCTGCATATCTCCGGATTTAAGATAGGGTCAGCCTGCACACTTTGTCCATGAGTACATTAAACCTATTTTGGGTGTGGTTTTTCTCCAACCCAAACTCCTCCTGTAGGCTGATATATCTTCTTAGCTAGCTGACAGGTACCTCTGTCCTATACTCTATTATCCAGAGTCACCATCCTACTACTTATTCCTCTCCTTATACATAGACACTACCTTTGCAAGCCTGCCTTCCTCTCTCTCTTCGTACCATCACCCTGTTGTCTAGACTCTCATAACGCCTCAGTAGGATACATAACATCGACCCCCTCAACCTTGAGCACTGATCGCAAAGCATACATGAAATGTACTTACATTCCTTTCTTCCCGCTTTTAGCAAATCCTTGATAAACTTTACGGCAAGTGAGACGGCTAAAGCTAGGGGTGTGGGCGCGCCAGATTTCGTGAGGAAACGCCAAACTCAAGTCCGATCTCGATTAAAGTTTGAGAGCAAATAACTAGGGGTCTGGACGCACCAGACTTGAGGTTAGGGAGCCGACAAAGGAGGTCAGGATGCAACTGGCGGAGGTCAGGGAGCAATTGAGTCAAGCCAGGGTAATATAGAGATATAGGCAGGAAGATAGCTCGCTCATTAGATAAGAGAGACAGGTAGATAAATGAGTGGACAGTAGAGAGAGAGAGAGAGATACAGGGGCGAACACATCACCACCACTATCTCTACCTTCTACTGTATAGAGGACCACGCACACCCGGTACTAAGCGTATTCTGTCTTGTATATATGAGAGGTGTTACGTCAAATTCTGCCCGTCTGTAGTCACGCTGCGAGCGAAAAGTCACGTCTGGTGAGGTTGTATCATCATTGAGTGGGGAAATACAGGTCTCATCGACGAACTCGTTCCAAAGGAGTCCAGAATGATCCTGCTACTGGAAGTAGCGTAGCCTTGAAGCTTCCAAATGCCTACCGAGTGAAAGGGGGCCCTTAAGTTACATGATAATAACAGTACTATTCAAAGAGGTCGTAGACATGTTAATCACAACGTAAAACATCATTCACAAGAGGTGTGTGATCCAACGCCCTGTTTCTAGTGGCATTTAATATGAAATCCTCTAAACCGAGAAGCCAGCCCGTTACAGCAGACCGCTTCTTGTCTCCCAGTGTCTTAACACGAGCAAAGGTTACAGCCATAACCTTCTGTGTGACCGAGATCTTGTAAGACAAGGTCATGGGATCTAGACACTAAACTTAGCGTCTTCATATCCCGCTGGTATGAACGGGTTTCGGTAGCGTTTTTCTCAAAAGGGAGATAACGACATTCGGAAGCCCTCACATACTGTATGAAAATATAGATTTCCACATGTAATCCCATGTGATGATGTGGGTCGCACATTCGTATGTCCTTGAAAGTAGTGAACGAGTATATTTCATCTTGTCCTCTTTTTTGCATGAGGTTCGACTCATAAAAGATGATACGTAATTTCAAGAATATCAACCACGAGTGGTTGGGAGAGTATATTATCATATGACGAATGAATTGGTTTATATCGTGATGATCTGCACAAGATACACGTCGACCTACAAATATTCTCAATCTGTCGATTTACTTTTAGATCATGTCCGATTTTCACTTCTTCTTTTTTTTTTCCGGGTACTGCGCATTTTGTATCATTTTCACCACCAAGAGAACAATGTTCGAGTTTCTTCACAATATTCTTCTATGGCATACCTTAAAACACACACACACACACACACACACGTGTACACACACACACACGCACGCACGCACGCGCGCGCGCGCACACACACACACACACACACACACACACACACACACTGTTCCCATGGTAGATTACCCCCACCTACACTATGAGAACGAACCACGGACTCCACTGGAAAAGCCTGTCTTCTGAGAACTTGCCAAGCCAGACGCTCGCGAAAAACATCCCGTTTGCCAAAGTTGAATCTAGATTTTTTATCCCCAGTCACTTATATACCCTCCCTCATGGTACATTCCTAGCGACCCTTTACTCTCCATTACTAAATGAGAAAACTTACAAACGTGTGCAGTTTAGAGTAGTTCGGGACAGCTAGGACCATTTGCTTCGCCTGAGTTGCATAGCCAGCCATTCCTCCGGCTTGGCATCTCTCAAGGTGTTTGGTTTTCGTCTTTTAATCTCATGTCGCAAGAGATCCACAAGGATGAGAGGACTCGCATCACAACTTCCCTGACTAGACATTGTATGAGGTGATTGTGCCTGTTTATCTGCCTATCTATCATCTATCTATCTATCTATATCTATCTATCTATCTATCTATCTGTCTGTCTACTTGTCTATCTATCCACCTACCTATCAATGAATATCTCTCTCCCACTGTGTGTGTGTGTGTGTGTGTGTGTGTGTGTGTGTGCTTTATATGATAAGTAAAGACACAATGTGCATTTTTCATACGGAAATTGAATTAGAAAAAATCTAGTTTTGTAGATCGAACACGTCCCAATCGAAATGAATCGCATTATCACGATTCTTCAGTGTTGTTCATGTAAATCATAGAATATTAATCAATCTTTTGTGAAGATCTTATGATAGAATACAACAGCTATATAATAACACTGGACGAATATTAGCTTGGGTTTAGCAATAGTCATAATCATTTGATTAAGGTCTGAATGTCGAATGAGGATCTTGATATTGCCCTCGGGTATTATGTGAGGGTGACAAAATATTGAGGTCTCCACCTATCCTACTCGCTCCTTGCTCATACTCTCTCTATCCCTCCCCCTATCCCCACGTATCCTACTCATTCCTTGCACATCCTCTCTATCTAGCGCTCCCTATCCCCATCTGTCCCTCTCATCCTTACTTTACACCCCCTTCTTCCATCCTATCCCATCCATACCCTTCTTATCTCTTCCCTACACCCCTCTGTCTATCCCACTCACTCTTTGCTCATCCTCTCTCTATTCACATCACCACCCTCTTCTCTAACCATCCCTACCATCTCATACCATCAATCGCCTCTATCCTTTCAACCCTTCATCCCGTTTCTGTCCACTTTCCTCTTCCCTTTCCTTCCCTCAATGATCACGTCAAAATTTCCGCCTGCCGCTCAGCTTGCCGACATCAGATCACGCCCAAAACTCCAGAAGCCAGCGAAACACAAATCCTATTGTGTTTGCTCGTTATAAAGTTTGGAGATTCTCTCCTGTCACCATGATAGCAAATATGAGCTTCCCAGATTCATTGTTCCGCCGCTGTAGGTTTAAGGGGAAGACTTTTTTATTCATTTTCACCAGGGGGGGTGCTGGTGTGCAACGTATTGGTGCAGAGGTGTTACGGTGCAGTTGTATTTGGGGGCTTCAGATGTTAGTGTGTGTAGGTGTGGTGCAAGATATTGGTGCAGAGGTGTTACGGTGCAGTTGTATTTGGGGGCTTCAGATGTTAGTGTGTGTAGAGGAACATTGGTTGGGATGGTTCACTAAAAGTCTCAGTGTATTGGTTCAGCAATGTGACGGAAGAGTGATATGGTGACACAGGGTTAGTTTGTTGCACTGTCACAGAGATGAAGTGAGGCAATTCCTTACTGATGTACAAAAGTGATGGTGTAATGGTAGAGTCGTCAAGTGGCGATGTGGTATCAAGGATCAGTGTGGTAGAGTGGGCTTTGTGGTGCAGCTGTGCTGTATCATTGTGGCGCCGTCGGATACTGAAACAAGAGGTGCAATTGCTTGCTGATGGGACGGTGGTGGTATTGGAGACGACGACAGTTGCACAACGGTGCATTTATACAGTGACCTAGTGTGGTAAGGGTGCAGTGTCATGCTATGAAGTGGTGCAATGATACTCAGTAGAGGTTTAGTGGCACTGTAGTTCAGTGACCTGTCATTTGAACTGTGTAAAAAAAAAAAAAAAAAGGCACTTATTCAGTGAAGATGTGTTGTCTTCAGCTGAGACAAGACACCAAGATAGATAAGCACACTTGGCAAAATATGGCAAGGACTCTGTTACTCGGCTCTTACACAAGTGAGGTGTTAGACCAGGTCAGCAGGATTCCGAAGGCCCAGGAACGTAGGCAAAACCTAGCCACAGTAACATACTTGCCCGTGACTCAGGGTGGGAAACATAACAGTGGAGAAAGAGGACAAAATAAGTGTGTCTTATGGAAGTGAACATGTTAAGGATGGATGAACGACCCAAGTTACTATTGGAATATTAGTCATAGATAAATCCATCAGAAAAGAGGCATCACTTAGCTGATACAGCAGTTATAACTCGCTTAGACATTGGGTGTGTGTATCATTGTAGTGTGTATCATTATCATACATCACCTGAATAGATTACTAATTTCGCTGTATATACAGCAGAAGACGTCGCAATTGTACTATAACCGCATAACAGGTGTAGAGGAAGATAAACTTGATGTTAATGACATCTAGATCCATGAGATCAATCGGCGAATAGAAAAATCAATGCGAATAAGTTACCAGATCTATATAACCAAGTGCCTCGGGTTTTGAAAGAAGTGAGCAAGTCATGAGACTCTCTCTCTCTCTCTCTCTCCGCGGGTAAAACCGTCCATTATATTATCATAAGAGTTGGTACCTAAGGACAATGGGGGTTAGCGTGTATGTTGGTGTGTTTATATAAAGATTCGCCAAGACTAAGCTTGACACAAGCTCTTGTTGCTGACAGCCTGTTCTCGGGTGTGCCATTACTGGCGCAGGTCGCACGTGTGTGTGTGTGTGTGTGTGTGTGTGTGTGCTCAGGGTTCCATTACTGGCACAGGTCGCACGTGTGTGTGTGTGTGTGTGTGTGTGTGTGTGTGTGTGCTCAGGGTGCCATTACTGGCACAGGTCGGATGTGTGTGTGTGCTCAGTGTGTCATTACTGGCACAGGGCGGCCCATATGTTAACGGTAGTGTGGTAGACACAGGTGGATGTGTGTGTGTGTGTGTGTGTGTGTGTGCTCAGGGTGCCATTACTGGCACAGGTCGGATGTGTGTGTGTGCTCAGTGTGTCATTACTGGCACAGGGCGGCCCATATGTTAACGGTAGTGTGGTAGACACAGGTGGATGTGTGTGTGTGTGTGTGTGTGTGTGTGCTCAGGGTGCCATTACTGGCACAGGTCGCACGTGTGTGTGTGTGTGCTCAGGGTGCCATTACTGGCACAGGTCGGATGTGTGTGTGTGCTCAGTGTGTCATTACTGGCACAGGGCGGCCCATATGTTAACGGTAGTGTGGTAGACACAGGTGGATGTGTGTGTGTGTGTGTGTGTGTGTGTGTGTGCTCAGGGTGCCATTACTGGCACAGGTCGGATGTGTGTGTGTGCTCAGTGTGTCATTACTGGCACAGGGCGGCCCATATGTTAACGGTAGTGTGGTAGACACAGGTGGATGTGTGTGTGTGTGTGTGTGTGTGTGCTCAGGGTGCCATTACTGGCACAGGTCGCACGTGTGTGTGTGTGTGTGTGTGTGTGTGTGTGTGCTCAGGGTGCCATTACTGGCACAGGTCGGATGTGTGTGTGTGCTCAGTGTGTCATTACTGGCACAGGGCGGCCCATATGTTAACGGTAGTGTGGTAGACACAGGTGGATGTGTGTGTGTGTGTGTGTGTGTGTGTGTGCTCAGGGTGCCATTACTGGCACAGGTCGGATGTGTGTGTGTGCTCAGTGTGTCATTACTGGCACAGGGCGGCCCATATGTTAACGGTAGTGTGGTAGACACAGGTGGATGTGTGTGTGTGTGTGTGTGTGTGCTCAGGGTGCATACTGGCACAGGTCGGATGTGTTTGTGTGCTCAGTGTGTCATTACTGGCACAGGGCGGCCCATAATGTTAACGGTTAGTGTTGTAGACACAGGTGGATGTGTGTGTGTGTGTGTGTGTGCTCAGGGTGCCATTACTGGCACAGGTCGCACGTGTGTGTGGTGTGTGTGTGTGTGTGTGTGTGTGTGCTCAGGGTGCATTACTGGCACAGGTCGGATGTGTGGTGTGCTCAGTGTGTCATTACTGGCACAGGGACGGCCCATATGTTAACGGTAGTGTGGTAGACACAGGTGGATGTGTGTGTGTGTGTGTGTGTGTGCTCAGGGTGCCATTACTGGCACAGGTCGGATGTGTGTGTGTGCTCAGTGTGTCATTACTGGCACAGGGCGGCCCATATGTTAACGGTAGTGTGGTAGACACAGGTGGATGTGTGTGTGTGTGTGTGTGTGCTCAGGGTGCCATTACTGGCACAGGTCGCACGTGTGTGTGTGTGTGTGTGTGTGTGTGTGTGTGTGTGCTCAGGGTGCCATTACTGGCACAGGTTCGGATGTGTGTGTGTGTGCTCAGTGTGTCATTACTGGCACAGGGCGGCCCATATGTTAACGGTAGTGTGGTAGACACAGGTGGATGTGTGTGTGTGTGTGTGTGTGCTCAGGGTGCCATTACTGGCACAGGTCGGATGTGTGTGTGTGCTCAGTGTGTCATTACTGGCACAGGGCGGCCCATATGTTAACGGTAGTGTGGTAGACACAGGTGGATGTGTGTGTGTGTGTGTGTGTGTGTGCTCAGGGTGCCATTACTGGCACAGGTCGGATGTGTGTGTGTGCTCAGTGTGTCATTACTGGCACAGGGCGGCCCATATGTTAACGGTAGTGTGGTAGACACAGGTGGATGTGTGTGTGTGTGTGTGTGTGTGTGTGTGTGTGCTCAGGGTGCCATTACTGGCACAGGTCGCACGTGTGTGTGTGTGTGTGTGTGTGTGTGTGTGTGTGTGTGCTCAGGGTGCCATTACTGGCACAGGTCGGATGTGTGTGTGTGCTCAGTGTGTCATTACTGGCACAGGGCGGCCCATATGTTAACGGTAGTGTGGTAGACACAGGTGGATGTGTGTGTGTGTGTGTGTGTGTGCTCAGGGTGCCATTACTGGCACAGGTCGGATGTGTGTGTGTGCTCAGTGTGTCATTACTGGCACAGGGCGGCCCATATGTTAACGGTAGTGTGGTAGACACAGGTGGATGTGTGTGTGTGTGTGTGTGTCTGTTTCGTAAAATGTAATGAACTGATTCATCCCAGATAGCTTCAGTTTACTGGGGAAAGGTGAGGAAACGTTAGTCGTATGTGGTTATGCAACACTGCAGTGATGTGGCGGTGTTTTATGATAGTGGACTTCGTGATGGTGCATTTGCTTAGAAGTATAGTACGTGCGTTGGTGTAGCTGTTTAGTGACGACTTGGCGTTGTGGTAGAGTGGTATTGAGGTGTATAGGTGTAGGGTAAACTGGCAAAGTGACGTAGAGGTGTCGTCGTGATGCACAACAGTGTGGTAGAACAGAGCTGTAATGTTCTGTTGACGTCAAAGCGCAACGTTGTATTGGTCTAATGGCGTTCTTATGACGTTGCTTTATGGTATAATGGCACACAGTAGTGTAAGTCTCGTAAGGGTGTGGTCGTTCAGTACTGGAGGGGGTCGTATAATGGTGCGGTTTGGTTGTGGTGCTGAGGTGCACAGAGTATAATGGTGTAGCATTGTTTGATGTTGTAATGGTGCAGCGGTACAGTGACTTTAGGGTTTAAGACCAGTGGTGCAATGATATAGTGATCTAATGTGGCAGATTGCAATGCATCATGTGTTTAGAGCAGTGTAGGTGTGATATATCTGTGGGGTGTAGTATAATGTGGTTCAGTTGTGCGATGTAGTGGTAAAATGTGTCGATGTGGTAAAGTGTGGTGTGAGGGGGGCAGCGTCTGGTCTGTTTATAGCTGCGTCGTGGTACGCTTTGTGTATTTGTGTAGGGGTGCGTTGATCTGACAATGAAGTAGCGTTCCAGCGATATGTACTGATGAAGTGGTATAATGATAGTGTAGTGGCTTGCTGATAGATCATTACCGACTCGTGTCGTGACTAGAGAACCATGAGACATATTTGCATATTGAGGATACATTCAGCGAGAAATTAAATCCAATCTTCGTATATCTATCAGTAATAGTAGACAGCCCTGTCTACCTGAAGAGCCGCGATGTACATGATCTCATATATTCATTCCTTCGCTGGAAAGGCGTTCCAGGTCATCGTATTGTGCACGAGATGAAATAGAATGACAAAGAGTCCGTTTCATGCATGATTTAAAGACACGTTTCCATGATCAAAAGCGACTATGTCTCATAGGATAAACATATGCGAAAAATTCCCCTGGGAAAGCTTTGGCAATAAAGGAGAAAGGTCTTTATCGAGCAAGTGATACATGTCGTAAGAAAATACTTCGATTCATCGAGAGTCGAGTGTGTGTCCAGAAGCTGCCAGGAAGACTACGTGTATTAGTATACAAAGACATGGCGATCCTCTTGCAATGACCAGACCTGAATTTTTTCCCTCGTGTCTAGATTGTAGTGGACATCAAACACGTGTGCCTCGTTGCTACACCAATTGGGTTAAGCCTCCCTTCTGGCGCAGACGAGAGAGAGAGAAGAGAAAAAATGTGGTGCATTCAACGTGCAGCATCCAAGCTTAACGAATATCAAATGCTTTCCTGATATACTGAAGTGGTTTTATCATCATGGATTCTTATAGCTCACCCTTCGAATTCTTTTCTCACTCTCTCTCTCTCTCTCTCTCTCTCTCTCTCTCTCTCTCTCTCTCTCTCTCTCTCTCTCTCTCTCCACTGCGCTTTGACATTCTGATCTTTTCAGTCTTATCTTTTTTTCCCTCTGTGAAACGAAATTACTACTGGCTTACACTGATGAAAATCGTAATGCCAGAAGGAAGTCAGAAATGAAAGTATCATTTCGTCGCGTATTTCACACCCAGGCACAGCGTATCACAACATCTTGCCGATATTCATGTGTTTGTACGTTGGTACGTGATGATGGCCAGTGGCTATTCAACACCAACAAAGGAGACGAGTCATATTCGTGCTGCAAGTTATACTTAAGACAAGGAATGTTGGGGTAGAGTAGAGGGGGAGCTGGCGTGCTGCCTGCAGGCTGGACCAACATGTGAATTTGGTCCTTAAACTGTCGTGATCTAGTGTCTTTCAACCCACCTTACATCTCCCCTCTGTGATCCTGTAATACCTCTTATTTTTCCTGTCTATTTCATTGTCCCATTGCTTGTCACCCCTCTCTCTCTCTTTCTCCTCTCATCTGTTCTTCTTTCCTATATCCGTCTAATATTTCCCTTTATCCTGATTTATATCTAATTTTCTATTCAGCTCTTCGATAACCTTCTTAACCCCCCCCCCCTCTCTCTCTCTCTCTCTCTCTCTCTCTCTCTCTCTCTCTCTCTCTCTCTCTCTCTCTCTCTCTCTCTCCTACCTTTCTTCATCTCCCTCGTACCCTAGATTGTCTCTTAATGAGAGTTTCATTCTACTTCAGTTAAGGTTTTCCTTGATCAAAATTGTGCGTAGTGAGATACCACATAGCCACTGACCCTACTACATAAGTTACCCACACCTTACAGGAATAAAAGTAACTTTTATTTCCTTCTCTGTAGTTAGGTAAAGCATTTGTCTTCTCAATCTTGTCTTTGGTTCTCACCACACCAATCTGTGTGTCTCCGTTGATCCCTTCACTCTTAGGTCTTTCGTTCGTAAGCTGTAGTGTACAGAGTGTCTTTCGTTCGTAAGCTGCAGTGTACAGAGTGTCTTTCGTTCGTAAGTTCTAGTGTACAGAGTGTCTTTCGTTCGTAAGCTGCAGTGTACAGTGTCTTTCGTTCGTAAGCTGTAGTGTACAGTGTGTTAATCGTATCACTCGTTTTACCCTAGGCGTTGATATCTGCTGAGTGTACAGAGTGTCTTTCGTTCGTAAGCTGCAGTGTACAGAGTGTCTTTCGTTCGTAAGTTCTAGTGTACAGAGTGTCTTTCGTTCGTAAGCTGTAGTGTACAGAGTGTCTTTCGTTCGTAAGCTGTAGTGTACAGAGTGTCTTTCGTTCGTGAGCTGTAGTGTACAGAGTGTCTTTCGTTCGTAAGCTGTAGTGTACAGAGTGTCTTTCGTTCGTAAGCTGTAGTGTACAGAGTGTCTTTCGTTCGTAAGCTGTAGTTTACAGAGTGCCTTTCGTTCGTAAGCTGTAGTGTACAGAGTGCCTTTCGTTCGTAAGCTGTAGTTTACAGAGTGTCTTTCGTTCGTAAGCTGTAGTGTACAGAGTGTCTTTCGTTCGTAAGCTGTAGTGTACAGAGTGTCTTTCGTTCGTGAGCTGTAGTGTACAGAGTGTCTTTCGTTCGTAAGCTGTAGTGTACAGAGTGTCTTTCGTTCGTAAGCTGTAGTGTACAGAGTGTCTTTCGTTCGTAAGCTGTAGTTTACAGAGTGCCTTTCGTTCGTAAGCTGTAGTGTACAGAGTGCCTTTCGTTCGTAAGCTGTAGTTTACAGAGTGTCTTTCGTTCGTAAGCTGTAGTGTACAGAGTGTCTTTCGTTCGTAAGCTATAGTTTACAGAGTGTCTTTCGTTCGTAAGCTGTAGTGTACAGAGTGTCTTTCGTTCGTAAGCTGTAGTGTACAGAGTGTCTTTCGTTCGTAAGCTGTAGTGTACAGAGTGCCTTTCGTTCGTAAGCTGTAGTGTACAGTGTGTTAATCGTATCACTCGTTTTACCCTAGGCGTTGATATCTGCTGAGCCACATAGTTATAATGGAGTTCACCACACAAACCACACCCCTTCGATTTATCTCTTTTTTTCGGGGTATTGAAATACACCTAAGTATGGGATCGTTTACTGTAACAGTTGTGCCAGGATATGTACATTATAATACAACAATGGAAACGCTTATTGTACAAGTAACATTATGGATAAGGATACCAGGTCCCAGGAGGAAGAAGGTCGACTGTAGTAGTAGTAGTAGTGGTAGTAGTAATAGTAGTAGCTATCTAACCAGCAGGAATAGCAGTGATGGTAGGGAACAGAATAGAAGAAGTGGTGGTGGTAGTGTCGTATTAAAACGTTGGCTGTTCACTACAGGATTCATCCAGTCCTGGGTCCAATGTTAAGTGAGGGATGGAAGGAAGGTACTCAATTCTGACGCTTCAGGAGAGTCTGTAGGTACTTAATTGTTGTTGGGGTGGTTGGGGGAGGGCGCGGGGGACGATTGATTTCGCGGAGCACCCAAGGTTGACTGGGAGCTCAAAATGACTTCACAGACTTTTACAAAAATTACAAACTCACAAGAGCCCAGTAAAACACACAAAGGATCCAGAAAAAAAAGAAAGCTGAGAAAAGCCTTAAGAATTTCATACCGGCCCCTCTGAGCTTCCAGGGATCCAATGAATTTCCAAAGACCTCAACAAAAATAATGTGTGTATGTATATATATGAGCTCAGAACATGAGCAGGAGACGCTGAAGAGATCAATTTACAAAAGAATTCTCACTACGTCGCTCCGCGATCTCGACTGGAGAGTCCAATTGGTATTTTTAGAGAAGGAATTTCCAATTTTCATATTTTTTTTTAAACGCTGGTCAATTTCGTTGAATCTTTTTGACTTTTATGGGAATTTATTGCGTCTCCTGAAGGGTTCCCGGGCACTGAGAGTACCAGCCGACCATAATAAGGCAAAGGAGGAAGTGTCCACGCGACTAGTTTTTTTTTTTTTTTTTTACATTTTTTTTTTTTTAAGTATGATACACACGCACTCTGACAGGACACAGGCAAAAAAATTTTTAAGCCAGGAACGGCCCACTCCCCCCGAGCAAACAGGGAACTTGGAAAAGGTTCAGATTTCATTATATCGAAACTTTGGTTCATTAATCTCGAAGCATGGGTGGACCGCGTCCAGCCTAGGGGATCTTAACCCTCAAGTCTGGACCAGTTAGTAATCTCTAAGTTTGTTCTGGTACTACTTATTTCTGTCATTCATGAACTGGTGATTCTGCAACTTCATTTTCGGTTTTTTGATTCGCTAAAGTTCTAACTTCATTATAAGAATATGGTTCATTTCCTTAAAATTGATTCGTGATCGCTAAGTTTCTCGTTAGGATCCGTACCGAAAGGGGTCATACAAAAAATTCTCTTTCTAAAACCTATTGACAGTCTAGCATTATAGTCTTGGATCACACTGGTATAACCATTACACCCTCTTATAGTTGCTTCGAGTACATATTATCACTGTTGCTGATCTGATAACTACAGTACTACCTATAGTTCACGGATAGTGATTCGGATATGATAAAATTGAAGAGCTAACACATAATCCCACGACAGGCACTCACGCAAACAGGCCACTGAAGAGCTTTCAGCCGAGCGGTTAGAAAGACCAAAAGACTCGCGCTGAAATTCATTGATGTACCCGCGTCCACGACGAGATGAGTGAAGGCGAAGTTGAACACATATTTGGGATCGCTACATATAATACGTTCCTGTTACCACGTATGTGTAAGTTAGGAGGGAGGGGGGTGGGTGGTTGGTTGGTTGGTTGGGGCGGGCGCTTGAAAAATGGGAGGTTGGTTGGTTGGGGCGCTTGAAAAATGGGAGGTTGGTTGGTTGGTTGTGTGGAAGAGGGGTGGAGTGGGTCGCTACACTGTGTATATATTTAGAGCCCCCATTACCCAGGGGGCCTCAGCTCACAACAATCAGGATCGCAGCTTAATCGATATGTTCTTAGTCCATACGTCAAGGCGATTATCTGGAAACTCCGGCGAACACAAGTTGCACAAACACTGAAGACGTGATCCCTACGTCTGGACAACCGCAGGATTCACAAGGAGGAGGAGGAGGAGGAGGAGGAAAGGCTCGAAGGAGAGACAAAAGGTGGAGAAGGAGATGGGTTGGAAAAATCAAGGAAGTGATAGAGCAAGATAATAAAGAGAAGGTAGAAGTAAAGTGGGGGAGATGGGACGACGAGGAACAATCTTGTGTGCTCTTACCAAAAGAATACAGATTTTTTATATTTTTTTTTAAGATATTCAGTTCAAGTGTTCTCTTATAATACCTCGAGGAATAGTTATCATTAGATAATAACAAAACAACAATAATATCATGGTCTGTCATGTTGCCATGCCAAGCCATGAGCTATATAGAAACCCTTGGACCTGATGCTTAATGTTAAAAGTTATCAAATCACAGTTGCTAGAACCACATTAATGTATGTGTGTGTGTGTGTGTGTGTGTGTGTGTGTGTGTGTAAGTTGATACGTCTGACAACCTGGTCAGACGAGGAGACAGGTCATGCAACACAAGCAAGGTCATGCAGCTAGGCCGGAACAGATCAACACCATGATTTTAAGTAAGGTCAACAGTCTTTTGACTTAACTGGAGATCGTCTAAGTTACTGAAAGGAGAAGGGAGGGAGGGGAGGGGGGGCGCGAGGGGTAGGTATGTATTCGACATGTTCAGTTGCACGTAACTTTAGGTGATCTACGCGAGAAATAGGGTGTGAGGGATTTACTGAATCTGACGCAATTTGTCTTTTTTTTTTCCTTATAATCAGGATCTAAGTGTATCACGAGGGGAGAATAGTTGGGTCAACACTTTACTGGACAACTTTTTGTAGGATACAAGCGTAAGGATCAATGTATTTACCAACTGAATCCTACAAAACTCATTGAGGATCTAGATGCAGATGCTATGGTTAGACGAGACATATTCGACATTTGCAATTTGAGATACTTTTTAAGTAGAATCAAGGTGTAGTTCTTTACTGGGAGGGGGGGGGGATATCCTTTTTTTTTTACAACATTTTTTTTTTCAAATTTACACATACAGAAGCAACTTAGGGTAGGAGTAGTGTATTCAGTCCAAATAAGGGACGGAAGTTCATCTTAAAAATGGAAGAGGGGGTGGTGGGAGAGAAAATGGGATTCGAAGTGTGGTGCGGTATTCATAAATAGCACTTTGAGAAGGAGGGAGCAAAGGAGTGCCTCACTGCCTCTTGGCGACCAGTGATAAAAAAGCACTGCGACTAGACTTCATTTTTTTTTCCCACAGCTTCGACTAAGTATAAGAACTCCACCGAGGATAGCACCAGACTGATGATGGATCAATGATCTTATGGTGGACTTGAGTATATTAGCACAGCCGAGCTTCTAGGAGTCACACGGAGTCAAAGGTTAGGGGAGTGGGGGGAGAGAGGTCATAACGTGGTGACTATAGTAGCATGATACACATCTGGTCACAAGGCTCATGTGTTGCTGGTCTTTGGCCATTTCTATTATAGTTCTTTTTTTTGTGCTTTGGGGTAACTTAGGGATCTTTGTCTTTTGATTTGCTGTGGTAAGGATGATTCTGGGTCATTTTAATCCACACACACACACGCTGTTGCTTTATGAGTACGTCTTCTCATGAGGCTGGTCACTTCATTAAGTTACCAAAAGTAAACGGGTGATATCAGGTCTTATTAGAAATTTGCATCATGTCCCGTATAGGGCTGTAACCATGTTTCACTAGGATGCAATGCGGTTCGATCTCGGAACACCACACACACTAGATATCAACCAATTTGCTCGTAAACACTTTTAGTTTTAACCTAACTCAATACTCCTCTCATGTCTGTGATGGCAACTTAGTTGCCTCCTCCTGAGATTGTAGCAACAGACTGAAAAATCTGGTCTTGATATGCGTTTGCCATTTTTTTTTCAACAATATCTACATCCAAATGTGGGATTTTCTCAACAGATGATATCAAGACGTTTTCAAAATGTAAGACAATACTTATTTCTGTATGGCCAAAGATTAGAGTTATAACAAACATTATTGGTGAAGGCTGTATATATATATATATATATATATATATATATATATATATATATATATATATATATATATATAATCATACACGAATTGCCCAGCCATGTAGATAAGAGAATATAGCTTAGGACGTGACAAAGAAGTAGAATAACTTGTGCATGTTTTAGAATGAGACGAAGCTCCTCACGGTGTTGTGACCTAGTGTCCCAGCTGACCATATTTAAGCCCTTCTCAGCATTTGGTCATCACCACCTTCTCCGAATTAACATATTCTTAATTTTCTACAACAAATTTCTCACGCGCGGAGACTTGCGTCATCACTCGCGCTACGATGGGAGAAGGAGAATTCAAAAAGTACAAGCTTGTGTCACTGGATCACAACACCGGAAGGATTTGCAACGATTAAATTTAGTGATTTAGGGAGAAAGAGATGGAAGGAAATGATACACAGCCTCGCAGAAAGGCTTGTAGACAAGCGGATGAGGATTGCATCTTCATGCGCACATCCGCCCGCCTGCGAACTCGGAACACCATGAGACAAAGAGAATTCGGAAGAGCTTAGTCTTACCCTCGCTGCTCCGACACAAGTCATATACATATACATATATATTCATATATATTCAAAAAAAAAAGAGACTATCGATATGTAAAGTTTTTTTTAAGCAGCAAGGGTAAATATAAGGTATGGATTAAATCAGGCAAAGGGAAGGGTTTTTTGAAAGAGGAGGAGGAAGGGGGAAAAATATCGAAGAAATGCTCTATCGTCTTTGGTAGCGAACGATCTGCTGACCTGACCTTGGGTTGTGTGTGTAGAAAGGTTCACCATGACTCCGTCTCGCTGGCTGGCTGCCTGCCTGACTGACTAGACATACACAACACGCTCACTAGATATGGGGCGTCAGGAGGGATCCACGAGCCATGGAACATTTTCTTACATTCGAGTTTTATTTTGTTGTCTTAGTAAATACAACGTCACAGGCTCTTCTTTTTTTTTAAGTTAATCCCTCCTTACGCCTCCAATCAGCCATCACTGTTGGTTACATATCTTGTGTAAAACGACTGAACAAGAAATGACTTATATGAAATCTTGAGCTTAAACAGCGAGACTCGACTGCACATGCGTAAAAGCTCTTGTCAGAGAGGAAGAGGAGGAGGAAGGGGGTTTGATCACCCCCAGCGGGTCGTAGTGTTAAAGATAAAGTGGACTGCCGTCTGGTTACATGCCAGACCTCTACTGGGCAGCCTATTCGAAGTTTAACCCTTGGACCCGTGAGCTGTGAGCGAACAGTACAAACTTTGGTCATGGTACACTGTACAGAGGCAACGCCATTTAGGGGTTATAAAAGAGATGATCAAAGGATATTCTTATGACCATAGAAAAAACGAGGGGATAAGTTTCGTCTAGCATAAACTGGGATATAGATGAAATGAAGGGTTTACTGTTTTCGGCACTTTGAAAATGGACATATTCCCTGTCCTTTGGTCTCCTGTGGGTAGGCTGCCAGCGACAAACAACGCATACCACGAGCAGTGACAAATGCATATGTTCACATCGCATGATAAAAGAGTTAAACAGGCTACTTCCTGCTGGCTCTCATAGCCCAAACTTCTTGAAGAGGAAATCTTTCCCTTTAGACATGACATCCGTGACGGGATTCTGTGTGGCTAAGTCACCCAGTTTACCCATGAGGTTCCCCTCTCCCATGGGGTTGGGAATACCGGAAAGTCCTGCCCCTAGGCCACCGGGTAACGCCCCCGCTAACCCACCGGGTTTCTCCTCCTTAGTCTCCTCTTCCTTGGTCGCTGCAGGGGTAGGTTCAGCCGGTTTGGTGATGGTTTCTTCCTCTAGGGGATCGTTCAAGTCGAAGTCTTCCATCAGTTGGTCTAGATCCGCCGAAGAAATGGCAGGTCCATTGTCCACCTCTTCGTCCAGAAGGTCGAGGCCGTTCAGTTTGCCCCGAGACGCCCCTTGCGCGCTCGCAGTGGCTGCTGACGAGGTCGTGTTGGTGTGCGTGGATCCAGCGGACGCTGCGGAGGATTTGGTTATGGGTCTCTCTCTGGACACGGACCTACCACCTCTCTCCGCCGCGCTGCTGCTGCTGGTGGTGGCGGGGTCTTGGTGGTGGTCCCCCTGGGCCCCCTGGGCCCCCTGGGCCCCCTTCATATCCTGGGGGAAGAGCAGAGGAGAGCGGGTGAGTCTCGAGGGTGATTTAAGAAGTCTAGGGAATCTATTAGAAGTGCTTCAAATTGCAATAGACAACTGCCAGCGTGTGTTTTCTCTAAAGCTACTTGGGAAGGTGTGCGAGAAAGGACATGCGCCAAGTCACCTGCGCCATTGTTCTTCTGCACAGGTGTGTGTGAGAGAGAGAGAGAGAGCTGGAGCTGGCACTCCGAATAGGGATCTATGTACACTTAAAAAAAAATCACTCTGGTTTTCACACAGTTTAGATTAAAGGCATTTTTTTTTTTTTTTAGTTTATTTACGTGTCATTTTAGTAGTTAAGATGGAGAGTGAGAAGTGTTAACTATACGAGTACAGAACTGCTATACAAGCCAGTAAAACCAAACCAAGAACTAGGAGTAAGGAAGAATAGGACCCATGCGCGGTCATCATGCAGATATATTTCGGTCACCAATATTCGCTCCAGCGTCTATTAAGTCGCCTCACACACTCTGGGGGAGGGGAGGGGGGTTGGTTGGTTGGTTGTGTTGTTGTTGTGGGGGGGTGGGGAGTGAATTACATTTCCTGTGACATGTAATTAAGTCAAATCCTCAACAGGTTCTACAAAAAGTTTAGCATTCGAAAAAAAAGAAGTCTTTCTACTAATCGTACGGCTAGCACCTCAACTACAGCAACTCTAATAAAAAAAAAAAAATATGATAAAATAAAAAGTTGAGACCTCGTCCCAGCCATTCCTTGACTAAAACCACTGGTCACATCATTGTTTTTTATCATAAGTGATATCACAGACTCGTACAGAGTCCAACCGGAGATGTCAGAGGCAATGAAATAATCACTACTCCGCCCTTCTGCATTGAACTACTTACTACAAGTACAAGAAGAAAGAGGAAGCTCTCAACGCCCTTCTGCATTGAATTACTTACTACAAGTACAAGAAAGAGGAAGCTCTCAAAGGCTCACCAGTCTTCCATTTAAATACATATATCGGGCTATGGTACCATCTGAGGTACGTCCTCCTGATGTGATCTGATGTTTTAAGACTCTAGACGGGACGAAAAGATAAAAGAGAAGTTGCCAAAAAGCTGACTAGTGATGAGCCATGGTGCTTTCCAAAGAGTGCTGAGTAGTGATTAGATCAGGAAAGCCGAGTTTTAGGCCATATTTGTGATACAACTCCTGGTGGCAGCTGAGACAAGTTGAGGAT
Source organism: Panulirus ornatus (assembly GCF_036320965.1). Classification (NCBI taxonomy): domain Eukaryota; kingdom Metazoa; phylum Arthropoda; class Malacostraca; order Decapoda; family Palinuridae; genus Panulirus; species Panulirus ornatus. The sequence continues at coordinate 5,852,113 of NC_092253.1, forward strand.
TGAGATTACTTCCAGAAAATCTTTTTTTTTTTTGGACACAAGATGAAAAAAAAAAATCATGAAAGCAGAACTGAAATACAGCAGCGACTGTCTTTTAGCTGGCTATATTCACAAGGAAGCTACAGCTGATCTCCATCCACTATTCTGCAGATAAGACAAACACATGTACTACACTGGTTACAACTGGTTTTTATATAAAACCAGTAAAATATCCATCTATTATATGTCTAAGAATACTTAATACTACTTAAGGGGAGGGGGTGTAAATGAATGAATATACACTGGTTAGGCCACTGCCCGAACTACAATGCAAATGATATGCGTCGGGAGGATATTGATTGAGTCGTAAGACAACAAAATCCGTCCAGGTGAAGAAAATGGGGGGCGGGCGTCTTATGAAGAGCACAATCAGGATAAACTAGCAAAGAGGGAGGGAGGGTGGGTGCGTGTTGGGCAGCGCTGCTGGAGTTGTACCACGGTTGACGCCGGGTTAGTGTGTATACACTTGAGACGCCCCTATGCCTTTGATGCATCTCACAGATGTCTCCACTCTTCTTGAACTTGGCTCACGGTACATCTTGAACTGCTGTAAGATTCTATTGAGCTGGTCAAGAGTAGAGGTGAATATGTAAAGTGTATATCACACGCACACACACTATATATATATATATATATATATATATATATATATATATATATATATATATATATATGTATATTATATATATATTATATATATATATATATTCATTTTTTTGTGATCTTAGGCAAGTGCAACGATGAATTTTGTGTGTATGAGAGTGCAACGAGAAACGACAGATGAATGTTTGTGTTGGGTTGCGATACTTAGACGACCTCAGGCATGAAAAGAAGTTTCAAGAAGTGTGATGCAACATCCGGGATATATATATATATATATATATATATATATATATATATATATATATATATATATATATATATATATACACATATATATATAATATTGAGAGACTCAGTCATATATATATATATATATATATAAATATATCGTAGGTGCAGCAGCGTCTTGTTTAGATGATCAACAACGCTGGTCTACATTAGGCAAGAACTCAAAATGAAAAAAGGAAATAAAAAGAAAAAAAAAAAAGAAACTGGAAAAGAATTAGTGAGCACAGAACAAACAACGAGACTAACTAAGGTTATGGTGAAACACATTAATTACAACAGCCAACGAGAGTACGAGAAAGCAACGACGACAGGTGAGAGAGAGTGTGTGTATATATACATAATCACACTGCTCTAGCCATGCACACATATTCCTTACCATGCCATACAAGTGGGGTGGAGTAGGTCGGAGACAGAGGAGGAGACTGAGAGGGACAGAATAAGAGGGACAGACAAAGAAAAAGGGACGTGGGGATGTAGGACAGAGAGTGGAGAGAGAGAGAGGAGTGACTGGGAGGAAATAGAGAGTGTGAACGAGCAAGCACGAGCCATCAGCCATGCGGATATTCTAGTGGATATAAAAGAAAAAACTCATCAAACATCCATTGGCCATGCTAACACTTACCTGACCGCTAGTGACTGATCTACTAGCTACTGAACGGGTATCTAGCGAGAGAAGGGGGAGGTGGAAATTAGTTAGTATGCATAAACGACCAGAAAATAATGAAAAATAAAAGGTTTCCGACACCCATCATTCCAGTCCAGGCCCAGGTGTATCTGAAGTGACCATATTAACGAGAGGGAGCTGGTAGGGAGGGAAGGACGTGGGGAGGAGAGGAGTTAAAAGTGGGTTTTAAGAAAGGGAGGACATAAAGGAGATGGAAATAGAGGGACGTGGGAGGGACAGAAAGGAGGAAACGAAAACGAGGAAGAGCGATGGAAGGTGGAGGTAGGAGGCTGGAGTACAAGGAGAAGGATGGAAGTGGATAACTTAGAAAAAAAAAAGCGAGGGAAGTAGTTGAGTGGGGGGAGAGAAGATGCGTTCAATATGATGCTGCAGAAGTGATGGGAAGGGGAGGAGAAAACTGATGGAGAGGCTAGGTCGTATGAGGGAAGGCAGGCGGTGGGTGTGAGAGGGTGGGGAGGAAAACAGACAGATGTGGAGAGAAAAGGTAAAGAGGGAGGTTGTATTATGACGAAGCATTGACGGTGGGGTAGTCGTGAGTCCATGGTGTACAGAGACAGAACGAAAGGGAAGGAGAGAGAGGATAAGGGTATATAATGGAGAAGCGAAAGGAAGGAGAAGGAGCGGTGAAGGATGTTCGAAGGAAGAGGGAAATGGAGATGGAAAGGAGGACAAGGAAGAAGGAAATGGAGATGGAAGGAAGGACAAGGTTGAGGGAAATGGAGATGGACAGGACGACAAGGAAGAGTAGGAGAAAACGAGACGGGTAGAGAAGAAAAAGTAGTGATCCTTTCACGGTCAACTAGGTTGTTAGTAAATCAAGCCATTAGACTCGAAAACACAGGATGAATAATCATAGGCAAAGAGGAATCAAGGATGATAAGGGAACAAAGAAGAGAAAAACGGTTGAAAGAAACACAGAAGAGTTCGCTAGGCGTCCAGCAGAAGACAGACGTATTTGTCGATGAAGCAGCGAAGAGGAGAAGACGTTGATAATGATGGAAACAGACGGCAAAGACAGAGGAGGAGGAGGATGGATGAAGAAAAAACATAGATACGGTACACAGATCCCTGAAAGGAGTATGAATACGCATCGATAGGCAAACAAAAGGCTACATAAAACATCGAAATGTATGATAAGAAAAAAAAAAAATTCGAACCAGAAAAACGTTCCCATGAAAGGTTAGAAAACAAAATGTCAAAAATCTCAGTATAGAATGAGAGGATATGTGAGCAAAGCTTAGTCAAGAGAAGAGAGTGTTTGACTGCTAGTCGTAGATCATTAACTGGAGGTGTATATGAGAGATGGGAAACGAGGCAATACATAGAAGTCATTAGGAATTATGCAGACAGAAAACCTGCCGTAATCTAGAGGGAAGAGAGGGCAATGAAGACAATGAGTAGGAAGGAGAACTGATTATTGAAAGGGGATTTAATCCACTTGAAAGAAAAAATGTGAGAAGTGAAAATGATTGGATGGTGTATAAAGAGGGTTAATGTTTGTTTAGACAGGACCAGAGACAGACTTCGTTCACCTAAGGACAATAAGAATGAACAAAAGAACACCCAAAAACAAATACATCGAGTTACATAACGTTTGGTTACTAATGAATGCAGAAAAAAATTAAAGAAAATAAAGATATCCATATCGTTCCGGAGCAGAAAGAGGAAGATAATGACTGATAGCAGAAGAGGCGACATATGAGACATATGAGAGAGAGAGAGTTTGTCAGATAAGCTAATAAAACTAGAAGTGAGAGAGAGTTTGTCAGATGAAAAAAAGTTTGGAAATGGGACAAATCAAACGTGTCAACAATGACTGGCAGACTGTAAATCAAACTAGACGACGTGATCAAGGAAATGATCACATATAACAAAAACACACCGACCAACAAACATGGAAGAGAAAGTCTCTGGACATCAATAAGGGTGGAAAAAAAAAATGTACTTGATACCAGTACATAGAACATCTGATGGGATATGTAGCACTGAAGAGTATGGTAAATCAGAAGGATGGATAAAAGAATGATGGAGAACAAAGGGAAGCTTATGAAAAGGGATGTGATGGAAGACTTTGTTAACAGGAAAGTGATGAAATATTTATAAAAAAGAAGAGCTGAATTGCTGTCGCAGTTGGGTTACATGTAGAGATCAGAATCACATTAAAAGAAGACATTTACACCGGTAAGAATCACAGAAAAGGAGTGGCTACAGCTAGAGAACTGGAGTGAAATGAAACACGTAATTCAAAATGGTAAAAAAAACCGAAAAAAAAGAACATAGGACGACATATATAAATTTGAAACGAACATTAAAAGACTATATGACACCAAAAATGATATATCGGAGGAATCGCAAAGAACAAGGAAGAACACGCATAATGAACACGAGAAGAAGAAATATGGAATAACTGAACGCGACAGGAGACGGTAAAGCGACCAACACGAGATGTAAAGCAACATTTAAAACATAAAGAACAAGGAACGGAATGGCGCTACAATAGCTGTTCCTTCACACACGAATATAAGAACTTGGAAAACATGTACACTTGGCTAAGTCCGGCGCTAAACGCTAACAAGAACAAGGAACATGATGATGCACAGAGTGAACAGCTGAACAGATATGGTAATACTCATACTTTTTTTTTTTTTTCGAAACTTTCAGAACAAAAACCAGTGGATGATGATGATGGAATGAAAACCACCACCTACTTACGAGGTTTTGTGGACTTGAACAGAGGATGAAAAATGAAACGATGAAAAGATGTATTTCAGAATAGAAACACACGAACGATGGATATATATATATATATATATATATATATATATATATATATATATATATATATATATATATATAAGCAACTTCCAGCGTAGTGAAGTAATTCCAGGACCAGACGAAAAACGGCCTCACTGCTTTAATTCGCACTTCAGCTGTCTTGTGCACAAAATCAGATTTCCTTATCCTCAGCCAAGCCCGACAGACCATACCCTCCATTCACTTGACCTTTTCATGCGCTCTGGCTCAACACGTTAACATCTCGTCGCTCTCCGTATAATATATCGCAGTAATTTGCTCCATCCCATGCACGCACGCTTCATACCTGTTGTTCAGACCCTAGATAACTCAAACCATCTTTAACTAAACCTCTTCTTCATGCTGCTAACCCTTTAGCAACACGCTCTTCCCACCCATATCATTTCCTCTACCCCAACAAGCTCTCACCTTCGCTTCCACCAAGAAGTGATCATACATTCCACCAAATGCCCCTCAGCTCACAGTAAATACATATACCCTAACTGCAAGAGGTCATTTTTCTCGTGGTTTCATGCATGTATACCCTAACCTATCTTACCTTTCAGCCTCAGGATGATTTTCTATGGGGCTTCCACAGCACTAGGGAAGTGGGTCACGTCCACCAAGTGAGACCCGAGATGAAGAGGTGTGGTGATGTCATGTGTATGTATGTCTCTGTGGGACGATTGAGGAATAATGTTCCAAAGTCTTTATCATGGAAGCTGTATCTTGGTCAGGAGGGGTTTTGTAGTACGTTGAATTCGGTGTTTGTCATGTTGGAGTGGTGTCCAAAACCTAGATGAGAAAGTATGACGCGTACATACCTGGGGAGTATAGTTTTGGATGCCTGTAGTGTCTGGTGAGGTGGAGTTTAATAATGGACTGGCAGAATGATTGCTTAGTGCTTCTTGCATCACTATGGAATGCAGGCTTTGTTAATGTCATGTTTCTTGGCAGTATGAAGGGATCATTTAAGCACAATTCCTTTAATTGCAGGTTGATGGGTATGAAATATTTTTTTTTTTTTGATGGACGAGGTCTACTACTGATGTTGCAAAGAAGTGGGGTGACGAGCAAATATTGAGGTGTGACTGTTGAAAGTATTTGTTTTCTTGCATAAGTGTTGGTTGTTTGTGACTGGTATGAGCGCCAGTGATATTTTTCCCAATGCTCTGCTTTGTGTGGTTTGCAGGTTTTTCTTTTATTTGCCTTAGGGTTGATAACGAGGTACGGTGGCCTGGTTTGTGGTGGATCGTATGAATTGTTACTAAGGGCATCTACGGGTTTCATACTGTAGATCAGATCTGTTACTGTCAAGTGTTTTGAAGACGTTTATATCAGTTATGGCATTTATGATGATACTTGTGGTATGGGGAGTCACTGTCATATGTGTCACATATGTAGTATCCGATACTGTTGGTGTATTTTAATTTTGAGTAGTTGACTACTCATGGTGATAAGAGGTAACATGTTAGATCTATGTTTGTTGAGGAATGAGGGAGCGACTACATATTTCAGAGGGGATGTGTACGTTCCATTTTGTGTACGCAAAGGTTCTAACTACTTGATGTACTGTTGGATGAAATTGGTTCCCTTTTGGTATTGTTTGAGTGCTGTGATGTGGCTCTGAGGTTATATGCTCATAAGATGACTACTTTCACGGATAGGATGGTGAGGAAGGTGAATGCATGGGCCATGAAAAGAATATATTGAGTCCAGTCACACTTTACATACACTTCCCTAGGCCCGTCAAGTGGCCAAAGCCAACTTCTAACGTGCTCCGTGAGCTACATTGAAGGTGTTCCTTGTGTGTCAAGGCGACTAAAAGAGGTGGAGGCAGGGTGGGGCTGGAAACCCTCCCGTTTTCGTGTCGCAGTTTCTAAAAGTATGGTCAGGAGTAGCCAAGAGAGGAGTGCTCATCCTCCTCGAGGCATTAGGCTGGGGGTCTGCGAATAGGCGTGGGTGTAATCAGGACTGGAAGAAGGGAGAGATCGATAACATGTTTGAGGTACGGTTGTAAGGCGTTCATGAAATAGGGCCAACTGAAGGGACTGGATCCTCAGGGGAGGGACTTGCTGTTATTCAGCCAAACCAGGTTATCGGAAAAGGTTAGGGGAATCCACGAATAGGTTTGTAAGGCTTGAATAAGGATAGAAGGACTCTTAGTTTCGGTGCATTGTGTATAACAGCTTGAAAGTGGATGTGAGCAAATGAGTGCCACTTATTCGTCTGTTGTTGGTGCTACATCACTAACGTGGGAAACAAAAGACAAGATATCGAAATCATGTATATATGTCTGTGTGTGTCAAATAGTGAAAGAACTGATTATGAAGAACCATTTACCTTTGTTTTTGACCTATGTAGGAACCATAATACGCCTAGATATATAAATTTAACAAGAGTGTTATGGGATGACCAGCCTTCAGATCCTATGGGTAAGATTAGGGACTATGTACAAAATAAAGCACCAACAGCAACCAAGTTACATACCTATGTTACCTATGATCCCTTCCTTGAATATTCATGATATTTACCTCACAACTAAATATATCCCAGATTATCATCGAGAGTCTCTCACACGAATCAGACTTATGTCTCATAACTTAAGAGTAGAGACAGGCAGATGGAACCGTACGCCAGCTCCTCTCAGGACCTGCTACTGTGATAATGTGTCCATACAAACGGAGAACCATGTGCTAATTTCATGCTCCATATCAGAAGATTGCAGACATAGATACCCTATGCTAAACTTTGCTAGTATAGGTGCACTCTTGAGTGAAAAGGTGTTCTTGGCTGAACTGTGCAAATATGTACATGAAGTACTAGGGAGGTATAATCATGTAATTGTTGATAGGCCCGCTTGAATGTATATTAATTGGACAAAATATTTGGTGTTTAAGTATTATCTATATTATTATGTATGTGCCTTATACAGTTATGTATAATGTAGATGCTCAAATGTTATTTTGTCAATAAGCTAAACTAACTGTGTATGTGTGTGTGTGTGTCATAAACACGTGATTTATTTGTATTTATAAATGTACGCCAATAAACTTATTTCTCTTTCCGTCCCTTTTCAAATTTTACCTACTTGACCCTTATCACCTGCAGATCAAAGAGCGAAAGTCCTCACACATTCAGATTACCTCACAGTCACATCAAAGCACCCTCACACTGCTCATGTAACAGCAAACATGCAACGCTACATCATGCAATTAGACCACCGGCTCACTCAAAGAGAAAGCATGCATCGCCACAGAAATTCACGGTCGTCCACCTAACCCATGACAGACATAAACCCAGTTTGTACCTTACAGCTTCCACTACCCTGAATGGTCAACCACTTCCACCCAACGCAATTACAACCTCACTAGATATCCTACATAACACACAAGTAACATTAAATTCTCACATTATAATCGTGAATACAAAGACTACAGTTAAACCAAACGCCCTCATGACATTTACCAGCACTAGATTTGGTCCAGCGAAAGAATGCCAAGGTATATTCTACCACCAGTCTATCCACCACATCCCACTCCACCTTACTCTAACCTTTACCTGCCTAGCCATCTTCCCAGTCTAAATACAACTGAAACAAGGCTGCAAACCACACAATGAGAACTCATAACAGTGAATGGCCTCCTAGCTCCAAATAACACTGGTCACCTGCTCAAGAAAGAGAAAATATTTCCAATATGATTTCACATCCTACGGAGAAACAAGCATTTAAAAAAAGAAAAAAAACTGCAGACATTTTCGAAATCAACAACTAACAATAAACGCTCTCAGAGAGATGAGAAATCTCTCCCCCGCTTCACACTTCAGCAACCTGCACACACAGATCCCACTTCCCACAACAAACAGATGAACAAAATATACATACACTGTAATGACCCTCCTCCCTTCCCCCGGTGTATTAAGCATTCACCCTCCCAACCAAATCTCAAGCACCACGTCACAACTACACCCATCTGAAGTCTCACCTTCAAGGAATGTACGATTAAAGTGCGCTTTCTCGTCTGCATTCTGGACACCCATCCATCTTGTCCAACGTTGCAAACACGGATTCGTTATCTCACATAACAGGTCTAAGATACAGCTACTACTAAAGGCAATTAAAGACACTAAATGCTTACTTCTCAATGGTCCTGTCCTCTCCAAAGAAAGACCCAAGACATTACCACACTTCTTGACCTGTGGTCCTGCTTGGTGGACGTGGTAGGCTTCCTGAGCGCAGCGGAGGCCTCATAGAAGGGGAACCTGAGGCATGAAAGACAAGGTAAGTCATGGATATAAGATATACATATTCAAGTCCCCACCCCTTTGAAGTATTACACAACACTTTCTCCTCGTCTCCTCTACTTCTGATATGCATACATTCTCAACAAGTACACCCCTCTCTCTCTCTCTTAACCGTGTTCCTCTCACTATCATACATCTCTCTCACCTTATCATTTCTTGCTACACCAACGCTTCTCAGATCACAATTTGTTCTCCGATACTTCATTTCCAGCACAGCTACCTTCCTCCATACATTTTGATCTAAAGCCCACGCCTCGCATCCATACAACACCGTTGGGACTACTTACCATCAAACATACCCATTTTTGCCCTCAGAGAGCGACATCTTTTCCAGACATTCCTCAGCGCACCCAAGACCTTCGCCTCCTCACCCACCCTATGGTTGAGTGGCCATATTTCATCTGATGGCATGTCGACTCCCAGGTATCTGAAACACTTCGGGTTCTTTCAAGCATTCTTCCATTTAAAGTCACACCCTAAACAACCTGCTTATTTCCCTTCTGAAACATCCTATCATCACCTTTAGATGCGTTAACATTGAACTTTTCCCTTTCACACACTTTCCCAAATACAGACACCAGGTGACTTTTCACTCGCGGTGTAGCCTCTCGCAGGCGAAGCCCAGTAATACCTATATATATATTGAATAATAAGCTTAGACTTCCAAAAGGAGAAAATGAAAAACGAGAAGTTGCACTTAGGCAAGACAGAGAGAGAGAGCCTTGCAGCAATAAAGTCGGTATATGAAAATGGAACAGATGAAAAGCTTCATGAAGGACTGAGGGATGGGTATAGCTGCCTTTGTCTAGGAGCCAAGACACTAGACATGCTCACACGTCGAAATACAGACAGACACATACACACACACACATACTGCTAACGCAACACCATAATTTCACAAGACCAATCAGGAGTTATACAGAAATCAGACAGCAGGATACATCAGGAAAAATTTTCAAATCATGAAGAATTAAAAATTTCTGGGACTAGATTACATCTGAAGGGTTTTAAGTGACTGATACAAATAGAGATATAGGGAGTGATAATGGGACAGAATGAGAGCAAGTGTGAGTATATATGAGTAGTGAGGATGTGATATAGCATGAGACAGTCGGCCAGAAAGAGGGTGTGTATGAGTGAGAAAAAAAAGGAAAACGGAAGCTAAGGGAAAGACGAAAAGAGAAATACGAAGAAGGACAAAAAGACAGACAGAGAGCGAGAAAGACTGGCGATGAAAGAGGCAAAGAAGCCAACATGGAAGAGTCAGAGATCATAAAAAACCAACACGAAGAGTCAGAGGTCATGAAAACCCAATACATAGAGTCACAGGAGAAGAAAAACACAAACGAGACGGTGAGACATACATATGATGGAAGAAGATACAGGCCAAAGATGACTGTAATCGTGCCTGTAAGAGAATACACGTATTCCCTTGAAGTTCGGAGAACGAAATGTTTGCAGTGAGAACAGTCGACGACTGACAATGTAAAAACAACACAGAGGGAAGTGCAAGCTTAAGAGGAAAATGAAGTAAGAAAGAAGTACGGTAAAGGAGCAATGTCACATAAGTTTGACATGAAAGGAAACATGAAGGTGGTTTATCAGTGTGACAGGAAATGCAAGGTGATTTAAAGGGGAGAGTTTATTCTGTGTTTTATAGACAATCAGGCATTTTAAGAGTTGAATGTGGTGTTTAAGGGTTTAGGTATTGGAAGGGTGGAGTCTGATAATGTAGGGTCGAAACTGATGGAATTTTGGGTTGGAGTCTGGCAACTTTTTTTTTTTAGGTTTGAGTCAGGTGGGGGGGGGGGGGTTTGGTGTTTCAAGGTGGAGTCTGGTAGTTTAGGGAGGGTCAAGTGGCTGAAACTTGAGTTCTAGAAAAAAAAAAAGTATCTGAGAACCCTAACATTTCAAGACGGGAATCTTGTGCATTTGGAAGAATTCTGATATATCCGGATGGTGTATCCACTTTAAGGGAGGAAGTCTGGCATTTGAGGAAGGTTTCAAGCCTAATACTAGCGAAGTCGAGCGAGCCGGAGAAATCGGACTCGCTCACTCACGAATCTGGTGTGTGACAGAAATGTGTGTTAAGCGAGGCACTTAACATGTTGGATGGATCTAGGGTGAGTTAATCGACGGGGAACATGAATGTTGATGGAGGCATCTGACTTTGAGGAAGAAGCCTAGTGTGTTGTCTTTATGTTCTCTGATGTGCGGAGGAGATTAGAGAATGACGTGTTGGGGAAAAGCTTAGACGTCTCCGGACGAATTTTGATGCAGCGGGGACGTCTGGTGTATTCAGAGGGCGTGTGGCGTTCTAAGAGAAAATTTCTGTTGACTTTGGATGTGTTTGGTGGCATTTGTCATATCGAAGTGGAGTCTGGGCGTGTTTAAGGTGGATTCTACAATCTTGAGGAGTCTGGTGTGTTAGGAGTGGGGTCTGGTGTGTTAGGAGTGGGGTCTGGTGAGTTAGGAGTGGGGTCTGGTGTGTTTGGGGTCTGGAATATTTGGAGTGGGAAGTCTTGTCTTGTTAGGAGTGGGATCTGGAATGCTAAGGAGGGGTGCCGTCTCTTTTGTTTGGGGTGGGTTTTGGAAAGTTGACAGCTGAGTTAACCTACTGGGATGGAGCCATTGAAATGACGAGAAGAGAATGGGAAAAAAGCCTGCAGTGTTTATGTAGTGGTATAACTGTTCTGAGAAATCCTTCATGATGAAGGGTGAACTTCGCATGTTGGGGAAGAAAATTCTGCTGTAATGGCAAGATATTTCTTGTCGGATTAGGGATGTAAAAAGTGGAATGTGTTCAGGTAAATGACTCAATAAAAAGAGTTACGAAGGTATAGCTGTGTTGTTGTTTTTTTTCTCTTCTGTGTTCTACTGTTGAGTTACGTCATCTGCAACACTGAAAATCAGAGGTACTAACACGAGAAGTGAGAGACAAGGAAATGAAAAATATTGAAAAACAAATCTATGGTGAACGCTAATGCGACGAAGACCGAACATAAAGACACTGATATACAAATATATAGTTGCAACTTAAGTCATTTAAAGATGTTATGCACTGGGGATCACCACTGCTGAATTCTATCAATATAAAGGAAGATACTGAGATTAAACAACACACCAAACAACTTACTATATCTGATGAACAAAATCAATTCCATGTTCAAACTTAAACCATCCAATTTTTTTATCTTAACGTAATACGCTTTCTAACACTTAACTGCTAAACAAAGCATCCATAATAACACACTATACAACTCGAGAAAAAAATATCTTGAGTGAACACGGGAAAGAAAAATAAGTAGTTGCGCTTGAGAGTTAGAATACATTAGGATCGACACTCACATATTTAGAAGGAACGACACCGAAAGCTTCACGTGAACACAGTACTTAAATGCATGTCAACAACCAACAGTTGTGGCCTAATCTTATATGTACTCCCACCAACACAGTCAAAGCTCTAAGGGAGGTATCGTCTGTCTTTGACGGAGCTACCTTGATATCTCGCCAGTCTCCGACGCTTTAACTGTTCCAAAGTCGCCAAAAGAAAAAAAAGAATATGCTATTACTAGTAATAATAGTCGTCTCCTTTGCTCGTCCTATTTGAAAAAGAAAAAAATGAAAATTAGAGCGTTGGAGAAAATGTAGTTGAACGTCGACTGCTGGCGAAAAATAAGGGACAACTCCGTTAATTTTGACAACACTACCTCCGACTAACACCGTCTAACTAAAGTAGACAGAGATGCAAACAGTTCATCTTGACCACCATGACAACAAATGAACAGTCTGCCGTTTGTAGAATGGATAAAAAGTTCCATTTCTACATCCGCAACTTGAAACAGTCTAATATACTTTCTTTTTTTAGCAAAATTCACAAATTTATCGACTGTCAAATTTCGCATGATATATGAAAGTTTCTCTACTAGATTATGTCCGATCTGCACCTTATATAATGCTTAGAGAAATATACTTCATAGAGAATAAGGCTTTCATCTTGCCAAGACACTGGTTATACAATCACCGAATGACCTATATGATAAACTTCCTCGTATCAAACTACTAGTCCTTTAATCGTTCTCATAAATTATGATACCTAAAAACATTAGATATACACGTGCCACTTTTTTTCTCTCCTTGTGGTATCCATGGATGTTGATAAAGTGTCAAAAGGGAGTGAGGAAATGTTGAGAGCGCTTGAAACAGTACAAAAGTCAAACTTACATTAAGCAACATTGATTCAGAACTCGTACAAACGATTACGAAGGCACTATTGATGTAAGACATACCAGTGTGGCAGAGTGGATCACGATCAAGTTACTTATTCCTCTGTAAACGATAACAAATGGTATCTGGTACGATTGGGATGTCTGATAACTTTGGGAAGAATACCTGCTTTCAATATTCTAGTCGGACAAGATCACCTGATACAAGAGGGATCATTTACGCAAACGTAAGTTAAATAAACGTCTGTGAAATTTAATTTTCGGTCCCGTCTCGAAGGAAACTTACAAGATTTTCTCTATTTTTCTGACGATGAAAGACACAGGGAGAATATAACCACTGCATTTTATGGCACACACACATGAGGAATGTGTGTGTGTGTGTGTGTGTGAAAGCCCCTTCACACACCTACGATTCACTGTCTCTATTAACAAAGCAAAGCTAATGAGCCAAATGACAGAGGAACTTTTTATACCGCCCGCATAATCGAAAAACCCTCACTGAACCATATAATCTACATTGTTTAGTTTGGATTTGTCGTCACGGGTAAGCGCCACCGTCTGGGTTAATGAGGAGAAGTGGCAAGTGTTGAGGAAAATCTTCTTCTCCTGAAAGCTGTCATTTCTAGTGCATTCATTACACAGTGGACCTACACCACATTATATATCAAAGATTTACTCGTCTCCTCCCTTGTCTACTGTTTTTAAACGCGATTATTAATCAGTTAATCTTTCGAATAAATATTAAACCGTAAACAACCTCGACACACGATTCATTATCTTTTTTTTATCATTTACCGGTTGATATGCCATTATTTTCTCTCTCTAAAAATTTTCTTTTGTAGGTCTCTTATCACGGAGGGGGGGTGACTGACTATCTATATTCACAGTGGTGAAAACAAAGGTAAAGTTACCGTGGTGCAGAGTGAAGAATGTATATATCATACAAGGGAGGGGAATACAACAATGACCGATGTTTTGAAGGACACTTGACGGATATAATACCGGATTTCGCCTCATTAGAATTCGGTGGTCGAACATAAGATTCTCTAAGGAGCAAGCGATCCTCTTTTTTCTCTCTCTACATCTCCTTTACTGAGGTTAATTAGTTCATTTCGTCGAGCCTTATTCACTTAAGACGTTAATCAATAATGCTGCAAATATATAAGAATAAGTGAGAAAAAGCTGCAATATCCAACTTGCATTGCAATTAGAACAAGAGAATATAACGAAGAAAGAAAAAAAAAAGAATTCTTTACAGAAATGATTTCATGTTAGTTCACACGTGACTGAGGAGTTTACATCAAACCATAAATTTGGTATTTTCAACATGAAAATCAATAGTTATTAGGCATTAACTAATAGCATTAACCAGATTTAAGAAAAAAAAAACTTACTTCTAATCCTGCATCTAGTAACATCCAAGATTAATTAAAACTAATTTAATCATAGTTTATAGCAAGACAAACTGGGTAAATTATAACTGGAATCCTAATCTAATCCTACTAGTTATTATACATGTAAGAGGTTTAGAATGTAAGTCAAACTGTTCAAAGGGGTATTGGCTGTATTAGTTATGGTTACAGGCGATATGAAAACTGGCGGTTCAATAAGGGAAGGTGAGGGAGAGAGTGAATGAAAATGACAAATGAAGAAAATGAGTTGAGTTTGGTAGGAAAACTGGGTGAGAATGGAAAAAAAAAAAAACACGGGAAAACATAGACGAAATGTGAAAGATAATGAACTGAGAAACTTAGAAAATGAAAGATAACACAGAACACAATTAAATGATGTTAAAGAGAAAATATAGATGAAAAATGAAGTACACTGCAACGGGAAATAATTAAACTGATATTAAGATGAGGTGTAAAAAAAAAAAAAAAATGGAGACATAGAACACCTGGGGCAAAAATATGGAGATGAAACGTTTACATAATATAGTCGAGAAGGACAACAAACAGCAGATAAATATAAGGAAGCCAGGCTGATAAATAAAAGGTGCTGTGTGACGCAATTGATGCATTAGGGAGATAAAAGACAATGAATACAGTAAAGGAAGGAAAATACATACCAATTACAGTCACTGTAATCTATGGGGAGGTCATGGTGGGCGAAGGAGCCACCAGTGCACAGGAGACACACACAAAAAAAAATAAAACGAAAATAAAGAAAAAAAAAAAGCAGTGCAGATAGAAGGAAAGATGCCAAAAACAAAGACTGAATAATTCAGGTAAAGTATAAGACAAAGAGGCACTGTAAATAAAGGCAGACATACAGTAATGAGAAGACATTCAGAGAGAGAAAGAGAGAGAAGAAAAAAATTATAACTAAACAACACACAGACCACAGACTGTGACGAAACGTACTGGAAATGAACAGGACACATAAATGATATATAAAGTGCGATTCGTTAAGAGGGAATCGGGAGGTGAGTTGAAGCAAGGGGGGGGGAGGGAGGGAGGAGGGGTCCAACTACACCCCCTGGATACTAGACTGGTCCGGAATGAACAACTAGAAAAGCCACGAAGCGAGAGAGAGAGAATATATGGTCAAGTCAAGGCGACACGGGAAATTTTTTTTTGGGGGGAGGGGTGCTAAGGCGTCGTTGCCAGAGGCAGGGATGGAGTAAAAAAAAAAATATGAGGTAAACCAAGCTGATCATTACACACACACACAAATCATTCTCATCCTGAAGCCATGGGAGGGGCGAAGACCGCAGGAGCTTGGGCTGGAGGATGAAGGAAGGGAAGGGGGAAGGATAGGGGAATGTTGGAGTGACATTTGGAGGGCATAAGGGAGGTTGGAACTGGGCAGGTAAACAAGTCTATAAGAGGGTCAGAGAGACAGAGAGACACTTGAGACAGACAGTTAGACAGACAGAGACACTAAAGACAGACAGTTAGACAGACAGAGACACTAGAGACAGACAGTCAGACAGACAGACACACTAAAGACAGACAGTTAGACAGACAGACACACTAAAGACAGACAGTTAGACAGACAGCTACTTGGGGAAACGGAGGAAGGGGTAGCAGCCGCGATAGACTGTGGTAAGAGGAAAATCCTGAGGTATGTAGTCAGAGAACAGGTGGAAGATGGAGTGAAGGTGGGTGGGTGGATCAAGGTGGTTGGAAAACATGAGGGAGGTGAGTAAGAAGGATGGAGGTAGACAAAGGGGCTGAGTCAGATGAGCAGTTGGGTGGAGTTAGTGGCAAAGGGTGTGGATTACAAGTCTCCAGAGAAGTGGAACTAATTTGAAAAGGGATAAAATCAGATAGCCAAAAATAGATGAACCTGGGTTCAAATGGATAAAACCTGGAGCAAAAATATGGATTTAAGTAGGAGGTTGGAGAACAGAGGGTAGAAGGGTGAGGATGGTGGGTAACAATGTTGAGTCACACTGACACAGGATGAAAATGCTATCCAAATGGGAAAGTGGCGAGGAACTGAAGATTTGCCATGTGGTAACGCAGTTGCTTGGCAGAAGGTGGAGGTGGTCGGGATGGGGCGTAACTTAAGGACGGAAGGTTAAGCAACGTGGGATAAGCTTGAACTTACGAAGAGATGAGGAGCTAAAATTGAGTGGGAGGCTCTATGGAAGAGGTGTAGAGGGACTACGGGAATGTCAGAGCAGCTATGAGAGGTTAGCTGGGAGTGATACCTATGGAAGAGAGAAATGGGAGGGGGTATAAAGGCCACATGAGAAGGGCAGCCTATATGCGCCTCAGAAGAATTTACATACAAGTGGGAGGAACACGTCGGGCAGAGAGAGAGGGTCATACCAGCTGGTGGGGAGGGTTTTTTGCGGGGCAGGGAGGTGGTGGAGGAGGTTCGATCTTACCGGCAGGCAGGAGGAGCTTGCAAGCAGATGGGGGGAGAGCTTACAGGCAGATGGGAGAAGCTCACAAGCAGGCAGGTAGGAGGAGCTAAAGCTGCAGGGGAGAGGGTTGGTAGGGTCTCGGAGCTTTAGTGAAGCTCTGCAACTCCGCGCAACACAGACCGAGCAAGCCCAAACAAAGCTGGACGTAACGTTAAATCAGCTTAGGGGATGGAGGAGGGAAGAACCATTGCCTGGGGAGCAGATCTAAAGGACACAGTGACTCCGAATACCACAACATTGACTACGATTTTAATAAAAAAAAATAAATAAATCAAATAGGGAAACAAAAGATACTGATTTGACATGAATATTTAAGGGGAAAAATATATACTGATTGGTATAGGTCTGACTACAAAAGGGGAGGAAAAAACAGTTCTGAAAAAAAAAATAAACTATTCAAAGTCAAGCATTTAATAATAGGAAAACGACACCAATGACCACAGAGATACCAAAGCAAATGCCAGAAGCTGAACCATTATCATCTGTGACGTCAACGAGCAGAATAAGAAGCTTTCAGACTCGATCTCAAAAATGAAAAAGAAAACGATTTATTCATTTTAGGAATCCTTGTTGGAAGTGATCAATAAAAAAAAAGAAAATGTTAAGTGGTTAGATTTCAGCTACTGTGGCGCGTTCAGCCACAATGTGCATAGTGGGAGGAGCTGATATGCTGTGAAATATGCTGTCATACACAGCCCACAGCGCAGCTGTAACCTGATAGCCTTTTTAAATCCGCACAGTGCAGCTGCTGTGTTGGCTCGTGAAGCTGTGACAAAGAAGAAAGACTGGGCCAAACACCAGCAGCGTTACTGTGACGCATTAGGGGGCCTTTTAATTTCAGCAGCATTGTGACGTTCTACAGTAGTAACATTCCTGCGATGCGTCACGGATGTATCAAACACCTGTGACGCGTTGCAGGGATGATAGATGTGGACCACAAGGGCCAACAATACTGGGGAGTGACACTGTCTACAGTCAGGAGACTGGAGGAGTACTCTACCAAGATGTTGTGGGTCGTCCTGTACTGAAACTAAGGACAGTGCCTGTAGGGTAGAGTGTCAGTACAATGGGAGGGAGAGGGGGGCAGGGGCGGGCAGACACTGCCAGTATGAGAGGCACTGCCAGAAGAAGGAGCACTGCCAGTAAGAAGCAATGACAGTGACGGGAAAAGAGGGGTAATTATAAGAGGTGGCAGTGCAAAAAAAAGGGGGGGAACTCTAAGGGGTTTGAGACTTACTATAGGGCAGTGCCAATATCAGCAGTGCCAGTAAAGGGGGCAGTGTCAGTTGAGGCGACAGTGCCATTACGTTGGTAGTAGCATTAAGAAGTATTGTCAACAGGGAGGTAACACTGTTAGTAAGATGGGAGGGCAGTACCATCAGGTGACTGTCAGCTGTGGGACATAGCGTCAGATTGAAGGAGAGCCAGGAGAAAGACAGTTTCAGGTGAGGGAGCGAGGGAAGGTCCATGTGTCAGTGGAGGTAGGGCAAAGCTGGTGGAGGGAATGTAGTCAGTGGAAGTTACTCTTGGCACCAAAGGAGGGAAGGCAGTGTTAGTGGGGGGAAGCTAGTGTGTGGGAGCTACTGATAGTAATAGTGGAGGGAGGGTGGTCTAAGAGAAGACATTATGTAGTATGGAAGGTCATTTCATCATCCGTGGAGGAAGGGTAGCGTTAAAAGAGGGAGTATAGTGTGTGTGTGTGTGTGGAAGCTACTAACAATATCAGTGGAGGGAGAGTAGTGGCAGTGAAGGGCAGATGGTATATGGAAGCTAATGATTTTTTCACCACTGGAGGGAAGGCAGTGGTAATGGAGGGGGGAATGTGCAGTGTGTGACAACTTCTGATGGTGGCGCTGGTGGAGGGAGGGTTAGATGCAGAACTGTGTCAGTGAAAGAATTGTGTTGAATGACTCAGGAACCTGTGGCTAGTAACACAGCCTATCATGATCACTAAGGCTGGTCTCCTGTACAATAGTGTCACCAGTAACGGATCAAACTGCAGTATCTCTGCGTAGTGACAGTTATCGATATATCTGAGCGACTGGATAGTGACGGGAGAGGAGAGAGAGAGAGAGAGAAGCGTTGTCAAGGAGGTGTGGAAGTGGCGTTGGGGGTCACATTCCATGTGGCGATTCACTTCTGCAAAAAGAAGCGGGTCTTAAAAATGGATTTGATAAGTGTGATTCCGTGTGGAAAAAGGTCGTACAATAGGTGGTGTATGAACCTTCTCATATCAAGATCGAATACCCACTTAGAAAACGAGAAATAAGATCATCATGAAATGAAATTCATACTGCTTCCCGAAGCCAAGTGCTTAGAAGGGAGCTACCTAAAGTTAGTTAGACATGTAACTTAAAAACAAAGGCACCTGCTACAGTTTTAGGTAATTCAATAGTATGAATAGAGAGTTGATCTTAAAGATCCTAAGCGCTTCTCCTGAACCACTGGATATCTTCTTACAGTATAACAGTCGGGGTGATATCACAACGTTCTAAGTAACTAGATCTAAGTAATGCAAGTTTAAGGCAGGTCATTAGGGTTTCGGGTCAGAACTATAGCAAACAGCTGATGGCTGTTTCTGACCATGAGTAAAATCTTAAATATTCAGGGTTTTATGTTAGAAAATGTCACTATTCAGGGTTTTGTAGTGTTAGGAAACATTACTATCCAGGGTTTTGTAGGGTTAGAATCTATATTTATTGAGCCCGAACAGATATAAGAGTGTTTCTTGTATCAGATGGTTGGCAAATGGTAAGAGTTGGGAAAAAACATGTCCTGGGTTCGATCCCTGGTCATTCTACTTTCAACAGAAACATATAAGTAGATGGACTGCAGGTTAGGATGGGTGTTATGAATAGGATATCTCCAATGCTTGACAAGCTTAAAATACTACCTAAACGTCAGATTGAAATAGTACCCTCCGTTTTCTGTGTTGGTAGTATGTGGAATGGATGCTTATTTGTGAAAAGTACCTAAGCCTTAGAGAATGTGTAGATGTAGAACAATGTCAGCTTGTAGACATAAGTTTTCTGATAATATCGAGAAGGTTTGTATAATAAGAGCCTTCAAAAAAAAAAAGATATCTAGGATAGAGTGAGTTCTGTTTTGAGACAACCTGTTGCACTACATTGCCACCAGATTGCAAAAGCCTGGGACGATAATGTGGGATTAGGAATACTGGAAGGTCTGGGATGATGTGAGGGTTAAGAGACAGAGTGGGCTTTGGGATATGTAAGTTTCTGGTGGGATCAGTGTAAAGGTGAGGTTGGAAGATCCTGTGAGGTTTGGAAGAATGTAAATCTTGGGCATAAAGTAGGAACAGAAATAATACGTCAGGGATAACAGTGAAGTGAATGTGAGGTATGGGATAATTTGGGTGTCGAAGAATGTGAGACTTGGGATATTTCAAGGCTTGGTATTATGTGAGAATTGGGAATGATATGAAATTTTAGGATGCGAGGTGGGGGCAAAATTTGTAAGGGCTTGGGAAAAGGCTAAGTTAAAAAGAAAGAAAATATATATATAGGGAAAAACCTATGGATAATCTAAGGAGAGGAATTTTGTAAGATTACGGATATACAAATGAATATTAGGTCGCAGGGAGGAAAGTACAAATGGTAAAGGAAGGAAAAAAAAAAGGGAGGCTTAGGAAAATGAAATTTCCTTGAAGGGAAAAAAAAATCTTGGAAAAATGATGTCTGACAAGGTGTGTAATCAGAAACTAAATGAGTTTGGATTAGATAATGTACATGAAAATTGAATTATCATATTGACAAGGCCAGAGAGGTGTCCATCACTTGCAAAAACACAAAGATTTGGGATATAAAAAAAATCTTTAAATAAATGTCAGGGTAAAGAACTTTGGTAAAAATGCAGACTCAGATAAAGGGAAGCTTTAGGGATAGATATATTAAAAATCTAGTGGGAAAAAGAAAAGGAAAGGGAAAGGTGAAAAAAAAACAAAAAGAAATTTGGTCATATGGAGATTAGAGCAAAAACAATTTTGTGGTGAAGAAAATAAGACATATGTGGAGGGGAAAAAACTGTTTGGTTTAAAGTATCAAAAAGTATCACAACCCTGAGGAAAAAAAAAAAAGGGGATCCACAAAAGAGAGAAATGTGAAAAGAAGGAAAAAATTGAGGGAATAATGTTGAAAAAAAAGAGTTTTGGGTCAAGGGTGAAAAAATTGGGGGTGATCAAAAAAAATAATCGAAAATTGGCCAAAAAATATATACCAGCAAAAACCATAAAGGCTTAGGGGGAAGGAAAAAAAAATATCATAGGCGGGCACATCAGCTGAGAATTAAGGTCAAAATCTCTCACTAGGTCAGCGGACACTGAGAATTAAGAGTCAAAAAAATGAAAAAAAAAAAAAAACACATCGAAAAACACCGAGAAGGCCCGATCATATAGTGAAGCTATCAACCACCTTCTTACAAGGTGAAAAATTATAACACACACATAACACTCGAGAGCCAGGTTATCATAACCTAAGGTAGCTGCTCAAAAAATGCTACTAGGCCTTCTCAAAACTACAACCATAAATGCTGCTGGCATTGATGACATTTAAGGTCTCCCTTAAAAGCATGGCCTTAATTTAGGGACACCATTTTCATACACTGTTGATACAAATACACACACACACGAAATGGTTGCTACTGACCAGCCACTTAGATTATGAAGAACGCGACTCTCAGTATCAAAAGCAAGTGAAAAGTGATAAAAAAAAAAAAGTTATCAGAACAAATATATCTATACTTAAATAAAAATAGTCTAGAATAACTGAATTTTGTCTTTTTTTTTAATACATCTCAAAGCCTAAAGTTATGGAACTTGGAAACACTCAAATTCTTTTCTGCTTATTTAATGCTTTATCAAAATTAAGCATAATATTGATTATATAGAAGATCTCTCTAGTCTTGGCAGGCTGAAATTATGCATATATATAATTAGTACATTGTGACAGCTTTGCATTCACTACTCTGAAAATACAATCATGAATAATATACCTTGTATATGAAAAATGAAAAAAAAAAAATTATACGTCCTTTATTCAAAGTCTAATCAGAATTCTAATTATCTATGTTTTCCTAATTAGGCAAAGTGATGTCCCTCTTTGAAAATTCTTGATAATTTCGCATTATCTGGATTTTTTTTCTAATTTCACTAGGTTGAGAAAAATTCCCATTTCGACTTGCTTTAAAGAGAGTCTTGAAGGGAGAAAATACTAGTTGTTACGTTATTACGTTACATATTCATAAGGTAATTTATTAATTTGTAGGGAAATGTAATGACAACCAGGGAAATGTTGGAACCTCATGGGGGAAAAAAAATGAAATAGTAACTTTACGAAAATATCTGAAAAATCTGGATATGAAATGATTTTCTGTATACGTTCTGTATACGTTCGCCAGCATGAGGCGGAAAACCCTAGCAATGAAAGTGGGTATATTCCACCTTTATCATACGTTTTATATGTATATAAAGGCCCAGCATTGATATGAGCATTAGTATCCATGACTAGTATCGCGTTTTTGAAAAAAAAAAAAACACGTTCACTAAAAAGGTAGTTAAGTGTTACTTGCTAATGATTACGTACAGTGCAGCGTCTCTGATCCTAACACTGGTAATGAAGTGAGATGAAAGGACATAAAAAGCACAGATCCAATGTGACTGAACACTGAACTTATCACAATGATATTGTACACGTGACAGACGAGTGGAAATTTAGACATATATCATGTGTCTTAACAAAGGTGACCTTACATTAAAGGCAGATGTCTACCTATCTCAAAATACTTAGTGGCTTGTGACGGTCATATGATTAATATGATTAAATTGATAATGTAATCCGCATATCATCTACATCAACTGCTAACACTGTGAAGGACTCGCTGTATCTGTGAACAATATATGGTTGAACGAGAGGCAACTTGAGCTCTGCGTGCTTTTTTTTTCAAAGCACTTCAGTTAACTACTGTGGAAGCAAAGGTCAATTAGTACTGACCCCTGATAACATTAACGATGCGTCTATAGTGCTTTACACAGACTGGAAGAGACAGGTCTCAAGGATTTTGAAAATGAAATATAAAGACTTTACTCGACTGGACT
Organism: Panulirus ornatus; assembly: GCF_036320965.1. Classification (NCBI taxonomy): domain Eukaryota; kingdom Metazoa; phylum Arthropoda; class Malacostraca; order Decapoda; family Palinuridae; genus Panulirus; species Panulirus ornatus. The sequence continues at coordinate 5,875,041 of NC_092253.1, forward strand.
GGAAAACCTTTCGAACGGAACAATAGAGGACCGAGTATATAAAAAAAAAAAGGATTTAACACTACGATTCGTTCCATATATAACTCTCTTTCAATTCAGAATACATTTTATACCATCAAATCCTATATAGTCACTATCAAAGAATTCCAGCACATCCGAATTAAGGTATCTATATCAATCGACCCTTAGAAAGAAGAATCCTTTTCCAGAACCCGTCTCTTCCCTTCCTCACTAAGTCAATCAACGGGTGAGCTTCGTGTGCGCTTAGGAAAATGGTCATCACCTGATCTGTTTCGCCAGGAGGGACCTCGACAGTCGGTATCAACACTGCGTCTAGTGAACCGCTTCGAAAATGGATATAAAATCAAGTTACAAACGTCAACTACATTGCCTTCTTTTGTTTCTCACTTTCCTGAAACATTAGAGTTGTTGAAGGGGGGGTGCTTAACTGGTCATGGATTTTGGGGGGGTTAACTGTTGTTCCTAGGTACTGCTGCCACATACTACTATAATGGGACAATTCCTAATGACACTTTTCTGTTATGTTAAAAAAAAAAAAAAGAATATCGAGGTAGTGGTAGCCTCAAAATCCACTTGATACTGAGGGGCTAAGTAGTGCATAGGTCCTTCCCAAAGAACAAGGACTAGATAGATCTAAACATTCAGCAAAACATGTGCTGGAAGAAACCATTTTCTCTCCCCACGATTGTTTTAGGAAATCTGGCAATATCGCTTGGGAATTCCCTTTTCGGACCCTAATCATGACGAACATATTCGCATATTCACGTGGAAGTCTAACCCCTCGTATACTAGCGTAGGTACAGTGGTCATGTATTTCCAGATACCGACATACTGGAATTACTCTCATGGCTCACTGCCTATCTAAGAACAGTTACGTCATCCTTAGAGTGTTGGGCAAGGGTCAACACGAATATATTCATCTCGAGTCTCTCTATACGAGCTGTCCTTCGAATGACTGTGATATCAAGATGTTCGACGGTGTTTTAATTATGCATGCCAGACCCTTGTTGGAGGTTGAATAACCTCCTTTTAGCTTCATTATTCAAATAATTCCCTTCTCCTCTACATGGACAGCAACCTTTCTGTACTTTCGACTATATCTATATTCTATTTCTCTTTCAAATTCAGTCTGTGGGTTCATTATCGGTGGTGCCCTTTAACTGGAGGTTGTTTTTCGAACGAGCTCTGAAAGACAGATATGGCCAGAGTCTTTCACGGAAGCCAACCACTCTACGAACTGATATGTCTAGCTGTTATCTTACATCACAGGGACTCTAGACGGCTGTGCAATATGCAGATAACGACAGTGAGAACTCCTAAGTAACAAAAGAACATCATTCTTCGTGATCACTTTTCTTGAAGAAAATGATGTTATGCTATAAGGGAGTTTCCAATTCCTTATTTAAGAATAACCTTACTACTTATTTCGTATACTGAATCATACATTCCGACGGAAGCTAATCAAGAACAGATTGAAATCTATCGATAGATCTCCGATATTTGTGGTAGTTAAAAAGTAAAATTATATGAAAATGGGAATGACTACATATACATACATATATATATATATATATATATATATATATATATATATATATATATATATATACACTATCAAACATTTTACGTACTATCATCTATAGCTTGCTCTTTACACTGATCTATAATCAGCATTTCCATCACACACACACACACACACACACACACACACACACACACACACACAAGTCATCTTACATAATTCAGACCAAAAAGTAAAACACTCACAGTACAAATCACTCCTTGACTCCTCATTCATACCATTTGTCTCTACCACATACCAACCAATCGCACCTATCTTACACACACACACACAGAGGAAGCACTTCATCTACGGCATTTTCCTTCCTTAGAAAAAAAGATATTTGTCAAAGTCAATGTGACCTCTGTGACTCCTTCACTTAGGGGCTATTCGTACGCGGTGAGTTTCGTGGGAAAAGGATAAATGTACAATGTTTGCCCCTCAGGGTATGTTGAGGATGCTCAATAAGTCTGGTTGATATTGTCTATAGAACTATAAGAGAAAAAATGACAAAAAAAAAGGAAAATCTAGGAAAGTGCAGCCACAAGGCACTACAGCGATCTATAGAGTAGATAATCATCATCATTATTTCACCTGACATCTTTAAGAATACGTCAAAAGTCTTGCATAATATTAATTTTTTTTTTTGCCATAGTTACTGAAAAACACATAAACAAATCTCGTGGCCAATTGTCCACATCGCTGGACACATTCTAAGTCTAAACGTCCACTCCCGGACGTAGGGTTTATGATATTACTACTTCAGTCTATGGATGCGGGAAGGTGACAGAATCTATCTTACTGCTACTTCGAGCCTATGAACGTGGAGTCAAACCCTATAGCTTTCTCCATCATGCTGAAAAAAATATAAACATAACAACTCCAAAGCAAGCAGACGGAGCCAAGAGACTTTCAATTTTTTTTTTTAAATTCGCAAATATCATTTGATTAATCTACGTGTGAGAAAAAAAAATAAATGACTGCATTTAAAATTCTCTTTTTATATAAATATATATATGTATGTATGAAGATACCACTGAGATATTAATACACGCAAAAAATACGCAAGCCAGAGTAAATATATATAAGTATAAAAAAATGATATATAATGTACAAATGTTTACTGCACCACTAGTCACGCAAAAAACTGGTACTACAAAAGTAGCTGGACAACTTTGTACTGGAACTAGCGTTAGCAGGAAAACTGGCAGACTAAGTACTAGCATATATGTTAAGTCATACAGCACTTGGTGCGGGGTGGGTGGGTTGGGAGGAAGAGAGAGACTCCACCTCGATGCTGTCCAGGTTCCCGGAAGATGGGGCATCCGGCGGGGGTTTAGCTGTGCCATCCTTCACCATACTTGTGGCTCTACTAAGTGACGCTTTTGTGGCACTCATGAAATTACTAAAAATCCCCATCGAAGTCTCTGAAACGAGAAGGTCACTCATCACTGTTTTAGACAAAGGATGAACATTGGTTGGGGGGGGCCACACCTTACAATGGGGGAGGGTTGGAGTGTGGGCACTATTCATTCAGGACGGAGGCAGGAGGCATTCCGCAGGAGTGATCTCAACTGGAGAGTGAGGCTCGACTATGTGTATTACAATGTTGCTACGGTCAGTGGGACAAGCTAGCACGACTGCCGGCTGCGTTTCGGGATTAGGTGGCACTGTGGAGTGAGGCTAGAGTGATAACGGGAACGTAAAATGCAGAACACTGGAGAGGGTAAGCTAACAAGGGAGTACAAGTTCAGGTATAGAAGTGCCCAAGTTCGTTTGAGGAAAATAGCTGGCAAATACATAAAGGAAAGACGAGAATCCAATGAGGGTGAAGAAAGGAAAAGAGAGAAAAAAAATGCTAGCAAGCTTAAATGTAAATTTCGAGAAGGTAGAAGCTAAGAAAGATATATATAAAAAAAAAAAACATGAAACTAATTAGAATTTCTTTACAGAAAGTAAGTACGAAAAACAGCTGGTTGAATGATACAAAGGAAAACTACGCACACACACACACACACATACACCACATGCATACATTTGTTTGTGCGAAGGTCGACATATCTTCCTCTAGATTGATTAAGAGGTCTACGAAAACTACGTAGTGTACATACATTCAAGTATGGATTAATCTGAACACAGACAGGTATTTCTCTGGGAGAGATATACCATTACTGTTATTCAAGGGAAAAATTGAATCTGCAAATCTTTAGATATCTTCTGCAAACTTTGATGAATGAAAGTAATGATTGAAACACTAGAGTTGAACTGTAGACTGAGATCCTTTACATTTACTGACTTGAAACTTCTTAGAACTTTTTTTTTTTGAGCTAAAGAAACATTCACTGAATATATCAGATACATGGGAGCATTTGATGTATCCTTTAATAACCGGAAAAGTGAAGATATCCTCCAACATAAAAAGCGGATCCTTTACAGGATGAAGACTTTATCAGTGAATGTACTAAGTCTTGCAATGATATCCCCAAAGATTCATAACTGAGCGACTATCAGACACACACACACACATTCATAAATGCACAATATCATGCTTGAAATTTGAATGACTTACAATGAGGCAAAGAAAGAAGGAAGCATCCTGGAATGAAGAGGAACTGGAAGAATGGATCCTCAACGGGAAATAACGAGAGAGGCAAATAAAAATCTGGAAGAAGTGAGGAATCGTTAAGAAGGCTGGAATGAATAGAGGAAAATCATTGGATTTATGAGAGGTTTACAAAAAAAAGATCACTCTGGCTGCATGGAACAGAAGAAGAGGAAAACACATGATGAAAAATAAGTAGATTCCACATGACAGACTGGAAAAGGGAATGACCTGGTTTGAGAAGGGGGTGTAGACATACATACAGAAGGGGCTGGAAGAATGGCATATGGATGGATGGAAGTGGGTGATCACATGGGAAACTTAAAGAAAAAGATGATGCTGGGAAGAGAAACACGGGCAGGGTTCAGTGAAAATATACACGGTGGATTGTAAAAGTAGAATTTGGAGTACAAAGGAACGACATATAAAGGGGACATAAAAATAGGTGCAAGAAAGGAAAGTACATAGAATGACAAGAAACTGATGTACACGAAGTAATATGTTTCTTGTGACAGAAAAAAAAAATGAATATGTGAAAGACCGCACAGTGCCACTCCAAACAAGGTTTCCCTGGGTTTACGTCATGATGACGATACTGCTAGCACTTCTCAAGGTCAGTGGAATGCGATGATGGCATGGCCCTTCAAACTTCAGCGAGGAATGAATGACTTCTACAAGGAATAGGGTCGAGCTTTTCGTTATGAGTTGGGGGGGAAGACGAAGACTCGCCGCCAACCAACCAGTTCGCTAAGATCAACCTGGCATCAAGCACTCCTTAAAGGATCAGTGTCTCGAGCAAACTTTATACACAGAGAGACAAGGCACAGTTCTAAATAAGGAGCGACGCAGCTTGTGGTAAGAGAAACAACTCAACGGGCAGTTTTTAAGGAGGTTATTAGCCATCGAAGACTGCGGGTAGCTTAAGGAGGTTATGAGCCATCGAGCACTTGATTTTACCAAAGCACAAGGACCTCCTAAAGGAATTCAAGAGTACAAAGCGAGGTTCTCAGTATGGAATAATCTTCTAATAACTCTTTTTTTCTTCTTACTTTTGGTCTTAGTCGAATTCGGGTCGGATTCATCTGCGAACCTGACAGTGTGCTCCTCCTTGACCGAGTCATTTTGAGCCTGTTCTTTGCTGTCGTCTTTCTTGGCGTCCATACCCGCCCCGCTGACATCACCAGCCTCCGTGTTGTTGACCTCAGTCTTTCCACTGACGTCGTTAGACTCTTTTCTGATGTCTGACTCTTGTCTGATGTCAGCTGCCTCTCTGCCGACGTCACTGGGTTGTGTGTTAACGATGCTGTCCTCTTTGCTGACGTCGCCGACCTCCTCAGTGACGTCGGTCTCAAATACAGACTTCCTCTCACGTCTGAGGATTTTGGCCTTTTTTCCCTTGGTGACTTTTTTCCCGTTTTCAGACACATTTTTCTTGTCCTCAGCCTTGGCCTCATTTTCCTGGTTGGCCACCTTGTCGGCTTTGGCTTCCTTTTCCTGATTGGTCACCTTGTTGGCCTTGGCCTCTTTCTCCTTCTTGGCCACTTTGTCACCTTTGGCCTCATCCTCCTTCTTTGCCACTTTCTCACCTTTGGCCTCATTCTCTAGGATGGCCACCTTGTTGGATTTGGCCTCATCCTCCTGGCTGGCTACCTTGCTGGCCTTGGCCTCATTCTTCTGTTTGGTTAACGTTTTGGTCTTGACCTTACTCTCCTGAGTGGCCACCTTGCTGGTCTTGGTTTCATTATCCTGGCTGGCCACCTTGTTAGTTTTGGCCTTATTCTTCTGGCTGGCCACCGTTTTGGCCTTGGCCTCATTCTCCTGGTTGGCCACCTTGTTGCTCTTGGCCTCGTTTTCCTGAGTGGGCAAAGTGTTGCCCTTGGGCTCAATTTCTTGCGTGGCCACTTTCTTGGTTTTGGCCTCATTTCCCTGCATGGCCATCTTCTTGGTCTTGACTTCATTTTCCTGATGGGCCTCCACTTTGGTCATGGCCTCATTCTCCACAGCAACCACTTTTCTGTACTTAGTCGCTGGATTGGCTAATGCTTCATCCTCGTTCACAACCATTTTGGTAACTTGATTTCCTTCCGTCATCTGATGATCATCGTCTTCAAAGACCTCATCATACAGATTGACGTCCTGTTCGGCCTCCGAGTCCTGAGTGGCAGCCATGTCATCCTGGTTGTCCTGACTGGCGGAGTCATGAGCATGTGTAGCTTGCCTACTGATCCCAACAACGTGGGCAGCTTGCATGGTCATGTCTGCTGCGTGAGCCATGGTGTTCGATATCAAATTCCCGAAAAATCCCATCACCGAGTCTGGAAATAACATACAAAGATAGAACCTTCTTTTCTTTTTTTTTTTCCAAGCCACTTGTTGACTGTGCCTACAAGGTTTAACTTGTGCCTACTGGGTTTAACTTTGTGACAATTGGGTTAACCTTGTGCCTATTGGGTTTAACACTATGCCTATTGGGTTTAACACTGTGACTATTGGGTTTAACTTTGTGACTATTGGGTTTAACTTATGACTGTTGGGTTTAACTTATGACTGTTGGGTTTAACTTTGTGACTATTGGGTTTGACTTATGACTACTGGGTTTAACTTGTGACTATTGGGTTTAAACTGCGTCTCGCCGAAACAGGAGACGTGCAGTCATCTTAAATTTGTTTGAGATCTAATTTGAGACCTTAGAGTCTACCGTAGGAGCCATACTCTTCGAAGGGAACTTAACTATAACGACATCTTATAATGGGATATACAGTTGGACCAAATTAATCCAATGGAAGTTATACGGTTCAATTGCTCCTCGTCTGATGAGCCATTCTGCCTTCAAAAAAGAAGGATTGGATAATCTAATAGTAACTGATCGAGATTGAATTAACATAGAGCGACTGGTGTGTAACAGCATTTTCTACTAGTATGTAGTAAGACTGGTTCATTTTCGCTACACGATCAAAAGTAGAAAAAATCGTTAAAAAATATATATATATATATATATATATATATATATATATATATATATATATATATATATATATTATCCCTGGGGATAGGGGAGAAAGAATACTTCCCACGTATTCCCCGAGTGTCGTAGAAGGCGACTAAAAGGGAAGGGAGATGGGGGTCTGGAAATCCTCCCCTCTCGCTTTTAGTTTTCCTAAAGAAGGAACAGAGTAGGGGGCCAAGTGAGAATATTCCCTCAAAGGCTCAGTCCTCTGTTCTGAACGCTACCTCACTAACGAGGGAAATGGCGAATAGTATGAAAAAAAGAAAAAATAAATTATATATATATATATATATATATATATATATATATATATATATATATATATATATATATATATATAAGAAACAGTGATGCTGGTGTTATGTGAAATATACTTAGCTTGTATTCGAAGAAATGCTTTATAAAATTTAATAAAATTGTGTTTTCCATTAAAAATCTTAATCAAAACTCTGTTATTATTCTTAAGGATCAGGATTTTAAGGCTACCTGATTCGAAGGCTTACGATTGCAATATGAATATTCCCAGAATCACTTTGGATTAGCAGGGTCCAACTGCATAATTGTAAATAACAGAAAAAAAAAAAGAAATTCATGAAAATAATCATATTAAAGTCTGGACAAAATTGTTGAATCTCTTTACTACTGGAAAAAAAAGGTAATTATCAAAAAATAATCCCATTAAACTGCATAAAAGCTAGCATTAAACGGAAGCTATAGCCATTTCCAAAAGATGTACACCCACTTTCAAAGCTATATACTCTCTCTCTCACTCTCTCACTCTCTCTCTCTCTCTCTCTCTCTCTCTCTCTCTCACACACACACACACACACACACACACACACACACACACACAGGCACACTCGCACTAGCAAGCTAAGGATCATCGAACGCAGCAGAGAGACAGGAGGCACGAACGCAACAGACTGTGCCACAGGGCCTGTGTGACTGGGGATTCGTAAATCTCACTTATGACCCAGTCAGTTCCCCTCTCGAGCCACACTTGCTGTAGACCGTGGCAATCCACGACGCATAGGTATAGCAACTCGATCAGTCTTAGAAAAAAAAAAAAAGTCTTATAAGACCTTTGTGGCCGTGCCCATAACGTGTCGACCTCCTCCCGTCTCATATATATATATATATATATATATATATATATATATATATATATATAGCAATGTAATCTTATCACTGTTATCTAACCTTTCATATTAATTTTATCCTCCTTTGAATCTACTGGCCCCTCTGGCTGTGATGAAACACCTGGGGCAGTAGAAGTAGTAGTAGTAGTAGTAGTAGTAAAAGTAGTAGTAGTAGTGGTAGTAGTAGTAGTAGTTATAGGGTAATTGACAGTGGAAGTAGCTGAAGATGCCACAGCTGATACCTGATCAGCTGAGCCATTGATGGGAGTGGGGGAAAATTCCATCATGAACTCTGAAAAGAATGTATGAGCAAAAAATTCTCTCTTTCTCAAAAATCAACAGAGTGTGAATATAGTTTGATTCAACAAAAAAAAATAGAAAAAAGATGCTATTCCGAAAAAAAGTTCAAATCTCTTTGTAAAACTGAAGGAAAAATAAATCTCAGAGAAAAATAAATCTCAGAGAAAAATATCATTTTTGAACAGATAAGTCAAAAGACGAAATATAACATCAATCTCTATAGTTCTCCAAAGTCAAAAGAAAAATTCGAAAACATACATAAACCAGAAAAACTTATTAAAAAAAAATCTTGAACTGAAAGAAAAAAATTTTTCAGAATCAAGAAGTATAAAAAAAAATATCACAAAATATAAGTAATCTGACCTTTCTTTGGAAACGTATCGGCGTCTTTGTGAGCCAAAATGTCTGGATCATCTATGGAAACGTAAGCAGTAGTGGGATAAACAGGAACAGATGGTATTAGTTTATCTCAAGATATGGATGAGAGATGATAACTGAAGACCACAAATGAAGTAAAAAGAGGAAAATACAACCTTTAAACAAAAGACAAAAATATAATCATTATGGAATGGGAAAAAAAAAATCATTATTAATACCATCCCCACAGAGAAAAGAAAAGAGGGGAAATTCCTCTTTTCATTCATTTAGAATTGGATTCCAATATAATCCTACCGAGAGGATTAGATTCCATTAACACGACCGATCAAAAGAGAAAAAAAAAATGATATACGATACTTCGTTGCTTAACTCTGAAGAACTTGAGTCTCAGAATGCTCCATCTGTCATTGATGGCAGACTCGTATCTTCGTACTAAGTTCGGAAATCATTCAAGGTCATTTCAGCCTTTAATCTGATCTCTTTGTCAATTATAAGAGCGGAAAAAATAATACATAAATCGTAGAATTATGCTTGAATTTCGATCCTGAACCGCATCTTTGGTGAAAAGCTAATTCGAATCTGATTTTTGTACTTAGGTTGTCATTTCGTTAAGGATCACATACGAGCGCAAAAGATTACTGATATTCATTCATCCCTCCACACTAATGACTAGTACACTTCTTCAATGTTATTCACTTGCCTCACACTCAGTGGCCTCGTAAAGTACAATCTCTCTATTTCTCTCTTATAACGTCGCTTGATATTTCTCTTATCTCTGTCTCTATCTAATGTTCTCCGTCAATATCTATGAATCTCTCTATCTCAATCTTTGTCTATATCTCTAGTTATCTCTAACTCTGAGTCTCTTTTTTCTCTATCTCTTTCAATCTCTCTCTCTCCAACTAACTCTTAATGACAGTTATTCACTCTTTCTCACTAACTCCAGGTCTCATCATTCCACCTACATTTTCCTACATTCTATCAGTATGAAACTCGCACCAGTCTTCCTACACCAGAGAATACATTCACTCATTCACTTTTCATTCACTCTCACCTTCTTAACTTTCGCCAGAACCAACCCTGAATTGTCCTCACGTTACTCATTTTTTTTTTCTTGGGTTGCCACTTCCCTAGGGTGTCGTGTTGCCACTTCCCTACGATGTCGTCCATGCAACAGGCTCTACGAACCAGAGGTTTCTATCTAGTGTGCTATTACTCTCCTTTAAAACCTGTCCTCATCGATCCGTGTGGCAGGGAGGAACCAAACTCGACCAGAATTCCCTATTTCTCCAACTGACTCCCACATAGTATAAACACGGACACATTATCAAGTCTCCACGTTGGAATCTCTCTTATCCTACTGGATTCTACAACACAGACGAGGGTCTCATTCGAAGTGTATTTAGGAGCCATTTAAGCTAGCTTTTCGGGGGGAAGGAGAAGGAGGGAATTGCCATGCTCATCAAAGTTGACACTTCTAAACTTATTCTTTGGCATTCCACCGGACGAGCCACAATTTACTGTGGCGCATTCAGTCGATTCTCCAAGCTTACCTTTGACTGAACTGTAGAAATAGAAATAGAAAATAGATTTAGAAGGTCCAGCAGAGTCGCAATACCAGAGGTACTGTAACCATAGCAGATCCTCGTAAAAGGGGGCTAAGAAAATATATAAAGTTATCAGAAAGTTTACGTTTAAGGTCTCTGTTCTGAGTCAGTATCAAGAGGACTTTGAGCTGTCACACGTTTTACTGAGGCCAAGCGGAAAAAAATTAAAGATTAAATAGAATATATTAACAAGACCAGCAGTGGGTGAGGTGATTTTTCATATGAACAAGTTCAATAAGCAAGATTATAATTATGGTCAACCTCCTATATATCATACTTTCTTTCTATCTACATTGTTGAATTATTTCCTATCTACTCCTGACAGGTTTTGGTCATATAATACCCAGAATCTATCTTAAGTGCAATTTTGTCTATAATTACCTCTTACATTTTCTATATTTAACCTATGAAGACACCTGAGTTTATCTTAAATACGTCCATATCTTTTTCGTCTAGTTTGTGTTTTTTGCTGTCATTAATCTATTTCCATTAACCTTTATTTCTCACTGTTTCCCATTGCTACATTCCGTTACTAATCATCTTTGGCGTGTTACTTCCGTGAAGTAATTCGTCATGATAATTCTAAATGTAATCAAAAGGTGGTACATTAGCAAGATCGATTTACTGTCATAGACTCTGTTCTGCTCACTAAACCTAATACGACAGAAATGTAACTAATAGTTTTCGAGTTTTCTAAATTAGTTGTGATTCATCCGACGATAAAGTTATATCATATATCTAATGTAATTTTCAACAAACTAAGCAGTGATTATTTACTATTGATTATTTTATAACTGGTTTTTCGACGGTATTAGGTTTATCAGTGAGATTAAATAATTTCCCGAATTATATAAGGTGATAGTTGCAGCTCTTTGCCCATGAATCTTGTTCTACTAAAAAACAAAACAAAAAAAAACGAAAACATGAAAGAAACAGGTCCTGGATGTCATTATTCAGTCAATGGACATTTAACTTCCTGAGTTAATAAACGAATACGATTGAAAGAGGAGATTAACCCAAGCAGCTTACGAAATGCGACAGGGGTAGATGTCATTTCTTATCAGATATCCTTCCTTTTAACTCTAACGCGACTGACATAAACAAAAAAGTATATGTATATATCTTCAGCAGTCTTAAGCAGCAGTATAGAACTCGAAAGTAGAAGGCATGACTAACAACACTGCGGTACAGCTAAGCATGAATCAAGACCAAGACAAAATTTTTTTTCCCTCACCAGATGAGGTGTATAAAAAAAGAGGGAGGAAAAATAAATATCTTTAAGACTTACATTAAAGAGAAACTGCGTTAAGATGGAAGATACCATCGAAGAAGGAGGAAAAGGAGGAGGAGAAGGAGGAAGAGGAGGAGGACTTACCTTTCCTGCGGTCTCTCTGGTCGGGTCTTGGTGGGGGAGGTGGTCCGTGGGCTCCAGGACCTGGCCCCCTGCCTCCCTGAAGTGGTGCTCTGTCTCGAGGGTCCAACGTGTCGCGCCGTGACCTGGGTTGTGGATAGCATGATTAGAATCCCCTTAGCATATGATTTACACACACACACACACACAGAATAAGATAATGATATTAGAATATAAGAATTCTGAAGGGAAGTGCCTGTAATTATACCCTTGCAGGGGTAGTGTGATGAGGTTATCATAAGGCCCCCTATAAACAGAAGAGCAAATTGTTGCTAAGACTAGTGTGGCCTGGTGGTTGTAACGTTAACTGTAGCAAAAACTAGATTCCTACCTTATTATTCCTTTTTCTTCAGAATGAATTAAGAAACACTTTGTTTTCTAATAGTTTGCCTCTCTCGACACAAAATGTCTCAGCCTAAATCTACGGCATACGAATAGATGACAAGGAATATGGGATGAGACACTATCAAGGATGACTAGAGTAGAGTATGTTTATACCTCTTTAGGGTAGACATATGAAACTTCAAGGTCCCCTGCCACCAGGAGAAAGGCAGGCAAATAAGGCAGATAAAAGACAGTCTGGATTTCTGTGACGTATCATGAGGAGGAAAGATTAGCGTTTGGGGAGGATGAAAGAAGAATATAAAGAGCAGTGTTATCCAAGAGTACGAATCCTCAGCATGAAGGTCTAAGTCACTGACCTCTGTTCATCGTAGTCTTGCGGTGCGTCTTGAAGGAAGTTGGAAGGCACCAGGCCCCTCTGTCCCCTCAGCTCACCCATGTAGAAGCCGTCGTCGTCCATCTCGCCGTAGACAATGATGATGTCACCAGTTCCGAAGGACAACTCCACCTGTCGAGGGAAGACGAAGAGGAAATCCTGTTGGATGGTTCGTCCTGCGAAGGATTGGGGTAGTTTTCGTTTTTTTTTTTTTGCGGGGGTAGGGAGAAATATGGGTACTCTCCCAAGGGGTGGTATACACTTATATATTTAACATTCTAACATAGGCTAGTTCATCTAATCTAGTGATACTTTACACTTACACAGAGAACATTCAGCTACTTGAGGATACACACCCGTATCCTTTAATGCTCACGTAAAAAAAAAAAAATATATATATATATATATAATACTTTAAGAGACGAAGAAAATAAGGAAAAAAAGACAATATGAATGAGCATTTGAGGTGTCACGTTGGAAGACCATTCAGAAAAAAAAAAGGCAAGTGTGTGTGGAAGCTGAAGGGGCAACAGACGCCAAGAAGGCTACTGGTGGAGGCGTTGTGGCCAGAGGAAAATATAAGCACGAACATATAGAACACACACACACACACACACACACACACACACTCGCACACACACACCAGCAGTACGAGACATCCACTACACGTTGATAGTAAGCTGTAGAAACATCGACAAAGAGGAACACTTATCATAACACAGGAGAGGAGACACTGCTGAGCAATACTTTTGATAAAGAGGAGGAGGAGGAAGAAGAGGTGGTGGTGCTGGTAACGAATATACAGGCGTAAAAAGGGGGAAACGCTGACGAGAATGAAAGACACACTCAAAAAGAGACAGTAGACACATAAGCACACAGTTTAAGACTCTGTTGACAGGAGAAACAGCTGACTTACAACGTGGGCCATATTGCTGATGTCTAAAGCAGGTAACCCTCTTACCATCTCCCAACACTCGGAGCTAAGGATCTGACCTCTCAATATTTCAGATGTGTACATTTCCCAAAAGGCTGTGTTTTTGGTGAATACATATTCTTTTATATATATATACATATGTATACCACGGTTGGGTCGGTAATAATTTCTAGGTCTCTTAACAATCGAGTGCTGATGCATTTACAAAGAGGGGCCTTTTCTGATGTCAACAATACGATCACGCGAGGCGCAGCGGTCTGTGAACAAGGATCATAGACCTCCAGTGATGTACAAGAAAACACAAAATAGCTACATATATATATATATTCTGAACAGCACAAAAGGGGCAATGAAGGGCATACTGTGCTTGAAAGGGGGCAGTGAAAAAACATGCTGCTTTGTGAAAAAAATGAAAAAAAAGGTGGTTTGATATATAATTTTTTTTTCTTTTTTTTTTTTTCAAAACTTCTGAGGGGCAGTGAAATACATGCTACATTGGTGTGGTTGGGAAAGGAGCAAATGACTTATTATCTCTTCTTCGATCATGTTGAAGAGAGAGAGGATGGTTGGAAGGGAGGTGGGAGGTGGGGGTCCTCTATATTGGTAGGAGAACTGAAGTAGACCTTGTAAGGGAAGTGGGGAAACAAAATTTCTCACGGTAATTTTTTTTTTTTAGGGGGGGAAGAGATCTAAGGCTCCTTTCCAGTGGCTGTGGTGGGAAAGCAGATGCGGATGTTATGACTGAAGAGGGAATCATACACACGGGCCGAGATGCAAAAGGACCTCGAGTTTTAGAGGCAGTCATAGCAAGCGAAGCTGGAAAGTCTGGCAAGGCTCTTAGATAAGCCGCCATGCAAGACTAAACGCTACGAAAAAAAACAAAATGGGAACTAGAAATCTATACTCAAAAAGGCCAATGATATTCTCCCAACGAGGAATGAACCACAGCAGAGAGAGAGAGAGAGAGAGAATCTACAACGTAGCTGCAGCAAATACAGGCTTCACTGTAAAGGCAGTTTATCACATGCAGTAAGAAGGACTGTGGAATACATGGTAAGGTTAAGAAGACGGTGAAGTATGATGCGTGAATACCGCAACATATCACGGAGTGAGAGAGAGACTGAAATGTATGCTACTATGGGAGGAAAAATCCCTGATGTACAATGGGAAGGAAGGAGGCCAGGGGAGTAGTCAAGGGTATGATGTAACAAGCTCTAGTGGAAAAAGAGGGTCATTAATCAAAACAATTAGAGACAATGAGGAAGGAAGTGGAGGGGGAAAAGGGAGGGAAATTATAACTAGAACAAAAGAATGGTGCTACTTTAAAAAGAAAACGGATTAACCAGGAGATAAAGAAAAACAATGAGCCAAACATTAAGGTTGAGGTAACATAACATAATGTTCTACAGATGGGAGGAATTACTGAAGTATACGATGCAGGATAAAAAAGGGGGGTTGGGGGTTGCAATGTACACACGTTTCCACTGTCCTGATATTTTTTTTTTGCTTTTTTTTGTTACTACTCAACTACTGGCAGCGTTCCCTCAACCGCACACAGTACACCATCAGCTATAAGATACTGTCACTTAAGGTGAACTAAAAAAAAAGAATATAAGAGGCGGGTTTCCATAGTTTTGGGAACAAGACCACCAATCGAGATTAACGGATAATCCACCTAAGAAATCCATCATTGATCTAAGGCTAATGAGGAGTAGTGGGGATTTAATAGGAGATTCAAGAGACGTAATCCGGCAGAGGAGATTAGTTTAAAAAAAAAAAAAGAATCCGTTTATCCGACAGGATTTAGCCTGGCCCAAGTGTGTAAACTTTTTGTTTTCTGTAATTTTTTGTTTTGTAAGGATGGCCATTTGTTTTGTTTGTATTATCTTTTATTTTATCATTAGGCGACATAAACATGACACTCCTGCTCAAAACTTTCCTTTGTAAACATTACTGTGTTACTTACCTCCTGCAAGATATAATAAGAGGAAGCGAAGAGTCAAGTCAGCTTGTGGGCGTATGGGCGTCGGGTTGGGGGGGAGGGGCAGCGGGAATCAGCGTGTTAGTCACTCATGAATTCCAAAATGTCTAAACACCTTACATAACACCACACCCCTCCCTCCCTCTCTCTCTCTCCCTCTCTCTCTCCCTCTCTAAGTGCCCCCACCAAAGAGGGAGGACGACAAATCTTTAAAACTAATGATTGACTGAGGGGGGGAAATAATGATGATTGATGATGAAGATGATGATGATGATGATGATGATGATGATAATGATGATGATCATAATGGTTGGTTAGTGGCAGGCGGGATTGATCATTATGTCCAGGTGATGACTAGATCGCTTCAAAGCACCTCCTCATTCTGTTGCTTGTCTAGTCGAGCGACTGGTTTCGGGTGGTGTTAAAGAACCAGGGTTTTTAACACGAACGAAGCAGCAGAGACTTGACGTCAACAGTTAGGAGGATACAGAGGTCTACATCATCGTCAGGCACATCCATGGATGAAAAAACAAAAAAACAATCTTCTTGATTAGTTTTAAAAAGTACGCGGTCCTCTGATATATTTTTTTTTTATCTTTTTTTAATCTACATCTCATTATAGCCCCATCTACTCACCGAGACACATGTTTACTACACCTCTGCAGCAGCAGCCCCGTTCCTCCGCTACACCCTACACTGTCTACACCTCACCTGTAGAACTACACTACATTTATTAGGTACACAGATATACACAATCAAGGTTCTTATGCTACCCGGTAATGTGTGTGTGCGTGTGTGTGCGTGTGTGTGTGTGTGTGTGTGTGTGGTGTTCATGGGCCGTAGTGTTCTACAAACAATGCCATTAAGTATGAGGGGTAGGGGAATAAGGGTTCTTTGGTAATGGGAAGAGTCATGGAGATAAGAATGGAGGAGATGTAAAAAAGAGAAGGAGGGGAAGGAAAGAAAGAAGAAGAAGAAGAAGAATTAGAAAAAGAAGAAGAGGAAGAAGAAGAAGAAGAAGAAGAAGAAGAAGAAGAAGAAGAAGAAGAAGAAGAAGAAGAAGAGAGAGGAGGAAGAAGAAGAAGACGAAGAAGATGATGAAGAGGAAAAAGAAGAAGGAAGATCCTACAGGGTTAGAAGCAAAGGAGAGGGAGGAGGAGGAGGAGGTAGGAAAACAAAAAAAAAAAAAAGGATAGATATAAGGATAATGAGGATCAGGTGAAAGGATGTATAAAAAATTTCCCTTACTGTTGCTAACTTAGTCACAGAACTCGAAAACTTTGCCGAGATGTGAATGTTGCTCGCATTCCACTTCATGTTTCTATGACATTACTGAAGTATGAAACCAGTTTTTGTAGGGCACTGGTTCTGATAAACCTATTCGCTGAGGAGTCGACAACTTCCCCAGAGAAATGTTTTTCGCAAACAATGAATCGAGAGTTTCACGGTCTTTGCAAGAAAATGACAAGGTCGTTATGTTCCATCTTGAAGGAATGTGAGAAGGAAATATCGGTCTCAGAATATACGAAAAAGAGTTTTGAGTTTACGAAGAGTCTCATTTTTAATTCGATGTCTGAAAGATACTAGAGACGTGGCAGAAAAGAAGTTTGAAGTAAGATTTCCTTTCATTAGCCTTTACTTTCTTCATTAGCCTTTACTTTCTGAAGCTTCGAACTTTTGAGAGGGGTCACATTGAGGGATATGAACTTAAACGATGTTTGGTGTTACTAATGCATTTGTGAAGGTTCCAAAATCCTACGAAAATTCGAAATAACAAGCTTGGGCACTTGAGTTACCGTGCACACCCCGGCAACATACTATCTTAACTCTAGCATTTAAAGAAAGCACATGACAGCCACTGCAGTAGAAGCAAGAGAAAATGAACAGTGTCTCAGATTCATACTGCGCAAAGGGTTTTAGTTTCAATTGTCTCGGAGTTCTTTAGTCCATTTGTTGATCCCCATTGAGGGTTCTGAGAACCTCCGGAATTCTGAGGTCATTGAGTGATATGCACTGGCATTGAAGCAGAAAGTGAATAATGGGGGTTTTCTGAGATATCGAGGAGGGGAGTATGATCGACAATTCTTAAACACACGGGGACAGAACGTGATATGCGGAAACAAGCCAACCTCGAAAACAATAGAACTCAACTACACTACCAATTTTCAAGCAATTTCCAGGTACCATTTTCTTTTTCTGGTGGACAAAGGGATTCGAAAATATAAAATTTTGGAAAAGGTGGGCAATTATTATGTTAAGGGTATCTTAACGCCGTTTTGGGTCTTATTCACGGATAAACTAGCGTAGTGTTCACAGCCAAGGTGAGTATATTCAAAGAACACATATCTTTAGATAGATTCAAAAACGGAGGAAGATATTTTGAAAAGGGGGCATTACGTCTTTTAAAGGACATGAGAGAATCTTCTGGTACTCAAAAAAAAAGGTGAAGGGAAATCATCTTGGAGCGAAGGAATACCATATGGAGGTCATCAAGATGTGAACTCTTGGTGGAAGAAGATAAAATATATTACTTTTTAAGCCCAAAAAAATCTACAAATCTCAAAGCGTTCGGCACAAGCCTTACGTAAAATGCTTCGTGCATGATCGTTGAACTTGGCTTTGATTGAATCACTTTTCAGTCTCTCATGTATAACTGGGGCAACATAATAAGACTCAGTACGTCATTGCTAAATGGAAAGGCCATGAAAAGTTTAAGACAAATATGGTACAGCGTTTCTGATTAGCTCAACCTGACGTCTTTTATGATTCATATACAAGGGCAAAGAAATTATTTTTTCTTAGTTAAAACGAGACTTTTTTTTAGTATATATGTAATGTGTGTGTGTGTGTGTGTGTGTGTGTGTGTGTGTGTGTGTGTATGTGTGTGTGTGCGCGAAAAAAATTCAGCTCCCTTTTAGGGTTGTATAAACACAATCGAAACTAGTTGTATGCTGACGAACTTAAACTAAGAAAAAAAAAATTAACCTCTTCCTTGACTTAAGGAGGTAATCTTTTCCCAAAAACTCTAAAAAAAAAAAAGGTCCACTTAAAAGTAATTGACTGACTCATCATCTACATCACTTTTGAAAAACACTCAACTACAGTCACACGCCAATCTTAAAAGAAGTAAAGAAGAAATCAACAATAGCACCATATTCAAGACTGTGTTAATCCTCACTTCATCACTGTCTTCGTGTTAATCCTCACTTCAACACTGGCTCGTGTTAATCCTCACTTCATCAGTGACTTGTGTTAATCCTCATTTCATCAGTGACTTGTGTTAATCCTCACTTTATCACTGACTAATGATCCTCGAAGAAGCAAAGTGCTGTGGTAAAATCTGTCACTGCAAACCAGGGAGAAAATAGCCGTCTCTCTCGGTAGGTTTAGAAATTGTATATATCCTGCAACATGTGCAATAGCTTCTCCCACGTTAATATTAATAGAAGATCAACATAATGAGGCAAGTCGCTTCAAAAACACAAAACGGATTAAACAAATACAGAACAAAAGTCTTTGATTCTCCTTAATTTAAGAGAGACAAATATAGTCTCACGTGGGGACATTGAGCTATGCGAGGGTCCACTTCACGTGTCTGCCGCAAATTTTGCCAACAGGGTTTCGAGTGATGGTAAGGTGAACAGTGAGAGAACAGCAGCCATTTGGAATGCTGCATCAACCATTTCGGTGTCTTGTGCGACGTGCATGTGACTGTGGTTGATGAATTTTTCAACATGAGTGGGAAACGTGATAATCCACATGTTCTCCATTCATGGCGGACCCGCAAACACAATTTGAGAGATCATCATTCTAATGCGTAACTAAAACAAAAAACTTTTTTTAGGCCATTGAAACATAACTGAAAATAATCATCCCTTTCGCAAGAAAGAATATGTTTCGTGTGTGTTTGTATCTTTCTTCTCCTTTGTACTGAGACAAAATCTGTCAACTCGACTTCATGCATGAAACTTGAACCACTGTCTATCAAAAATCTGACCCATTTTCTGAAATGAAATAGACTTACATCATGTGGCAGACATGACTCTTAGAATTGAAGAGCATCTCTGTATAAACTATGGTTAACACAAATTCCTGTATGAGGTTCAGGAAGGTATTTACTTACGATACCCTATACATATATAAAAAAAAAATATGGGTAGGATATGGAAGGAAACATGAATCTAAACTAGAATGTAACTCCTCTAGATGGGATCCAAGCTTACATTGCCACTCTTAGAATACACTGGGGACAATCTCTTTGAATGAAATGTTAACTGGTATTAGAGAGTATCATTGTGTTCTTAACGTGTAGAAAGATGAAAGCCAACCTCACTCACCATCAGATGATCTACTATAATGCTACTACTAATTGCGTTGCTAAACTACTTCCTGAGAAGGTATTGATGTCAGCCCGAAGCACCTTTTCTTGTTCTTATATACAGGCTAGAGGAGTAATCCTAATGCCAAAATGAATCTTGACATCCTCTACAGTATTTCTGAAAAGCAACATGGCTATATCTACTTCTATATATATATATATATAAAAAAAACCGATCCTATCAATCCGATTATAAGGACTCACAGCTGGTTCTTGGATCATTCAGCGACAATTATATACACACATATATATAAACGAAGTATCCCTGACGTCAATCTCAAATGTACGGAGAAGAAAAAAAAAAAGGCAAAATATGATTATGGTCACTTATTGAGACAAGTATGAGCGACAGTAAGGAAGACAGGAGCACTTGATGATGATGATCAAGCCTTAAGAACATCAGAAACTAGTTTGTGACCGTGGCATAGATACACACACACACTGGCGGATTACGTCTCTTGCCTTCCAGAATTTTGTGGATCCTTTACTAACCCTCCTTCCAACCTGCTTGATGGCAACCACATATTTACAAGCGACCAAACAAGTGATGTCGTAGTCTCTGATTCCTTTGATCATATACAGCGTAAATTGCCATTACTCTTATCTTTTTTTTTATGTTTGTCTATCTAAATCAGTTGTCTAGTGCCACCTGGGAACCTATCATTGATCACATATGTCCATTCATCATCTCTTCACGACCCTATGCTTATTCACCATTCCTAATGTTTGTTGTTCCAGCATCAGTCGCAACCAGAGATACTCCCATATCCTTATCTGTCGTTGACTTCATCCATAATTTCAGCCAATTCGACAATGAGTCCTTTGCCTTCTTACAGTATCCTAGACTGTCTTTATCCTTATAAATTTTGACACAGATCCTTAAACCCTTCTGTATGCTGATGTGAGTTTAGAAGAAATGAGGTCTTCGCTTCGTTTATCTATCGATCTCTCGAGATCCCTTTCGATACTCGGCTGGACGGAGTGGTTCCCACAACCAAAAGACAAAAGCTTCTCTCTCTCTCCCTCAACTAAGCCTCCTGGATCCTACACTCTAAGAGTCGTGAGGTTTGTACGAGATCCTCTTCCATGCTCGTTAATGGCAGAGCATGAAGAGGGAGAGGACAACCTGTCTCAAAACCTAGTCTTTGAACTTCTTTAGATCACTGGAAGGTGCCGTGTGTCCTTATCCGACGAACTCGTCCAAACTCTACAACAATATCGAGATTTTTCACGTGTGTCCTTTTTTGTTTTCATCATACTCTCAGTGCATATAACCTCCCCTTTGTTACGCCAATGAGCTACATAACCCAACACTAAAATAGGGTATTATAGGAAGAATGGTGAAGATTAGCTGTCATCCGACATCGCATACAGTGCCTTAAAAAAGGACAACTAGAGAGAAAAGCCTGTTAAAGAAAAAGATGGTGCAATAGCATGACCATGACCGGTGCTGGAGTAAGCATAGACACGCAGGGAGCAGACAGGAGCCACTTAAGAGCACCCTACCAGCACTCTACTTAAGTCCTCCGACAAGGCAGAAAACAGAAAACGCAACACTTCCAGAGAGAGTTAAGGGGGTTGGTGGGTTGGAGGTAGATCTAAATTAATCTTACACAGGCATGTGTAGAGACAGAGAGGCATAGATGAAAAGTACCAGAATCTAAGGGTTATGTTTCTATAATTACTGTATCTAGTTTTCGTATCTAATTTCTTCCCCCCTTTGCTGTCTGTGCTGAACAGATGAATTCCTCACAACATAAGAGGTGAGTGATATCTGCGGAACCACTTTATCATACCAGCAAAGAATATAAACCCCCATGTAAAGGACTGGATACCGTAAAAGTGTGTGTGTGTGTGTGTGTGTGTGTGTGTGTGTGTGTGTGTGTGTGTGTGTGTGTGTGTGTGTGTGTCTTACTTTCTTTTAATCCTTATATATCACGAGTGAGCAGCAGAAACAAAAGCTAGTGTGAAGCAGTTTCAGAGAAATGTTGCATAATCTACAGAGAAAGAGAGAGACAGAGAGAGACAGAGAGAGAGAGAGAGACTGGTGCTACATCAATACAACACAGTGCAGGATTAGTTTTCAATACTCTGTTCTGACTCTTTATGTACCTATCCTTCCTCTTCCTTTATAGTTATACATATACAGGATTAAGAGAGACACACATATGAGCTGCAAAGAAAGCAAGTATAATGTAATCCACATACTTACAAACTTATAATGGAAAACTGGAGTAATCAGGCCGTACGTTTAAGTCCCTTTAAGTAAAAGAATTGTAAGAGTATTTATGAAAGGAGTTCAGCTGGATTTATGGGTTCCATGACCCTCCACTTGCCTTCAGTTTTCCATAAATTACTTTCTATTTTTTTTTTTTTCAAAAGGCTTAAACTATTCATTATTTTTGAAGACTTACACTACAGATTGGCTTAGGCTATGTTATATCTCCACATATATGACCTGGAGTTGCCCCTTCCTCCCACCATAAGATTATATAACTGAAAATCTTTTGCAGATTTAGATACCACTAATTCGTTTACAAACAATCTTCAATTCTATATGTCCATACATATTCACCTCAGGACCTCTTTCTAAAGGCTCCTGCCGCCCAAGACGGCGCTACTTCCTGTAGCAGGGGAATGCAGACTCCTCTGGGGGTGAGAAGTTCTTTGACGAGATTGTATTCCCAGTCATACAACCTCGCCAGAGTGGCTTTTCACTCGCAATGTGACCTCGAGCAGGTGGAGTCCAATAACACTGTATCATATATATGTGTGTGTGTGTGTGTGTGTGTTCAAGGGGTGCTTCTCCGGAGTATATTGTACACTCCACAGGGATTCGAGTAGGGGGATTGCTTTTTAATTCCAATCATCTTTGCTCAGGACACCTAAGACTCAAGTCTTGTTTAGGATAACCTAATGAATTGAAAATTCCTTTCAGTAACTCCATCAAATCCTTTTTTCTTTCATTAAGAGAATACTATCAAATAGTCACCGTACATTTCCTATGTATATTCACAGCAAACTAGTAAGTACTCTATTACGCGTGATAGATTCACAGCAACTTGGTCACGCGTGGACAAAGTGGCAAGATTCCATTATTCATAATTAGCGGGCAAGATATGCAGACATAATGACAAGAGGCTGTATATGCGATGACTAGGAGAGGGGCTGGTTGAGAAAACGCAAACAAAACAAACTCCCTTTGGTCTTCGGGTGAGAGTTATCACCTCAATCTAAACTATCGGTAAAACATATTTGTCGTCATCACATTCAAACAGCAAGCTAACCTGAGGGAAGTATCACGCACATACAAGTCGGCAAACGAGTGTACAACGACAAGCCAATGCTTATATTCGTACTCGATTGCTTCCTGTGAGAGGAGGAGGCCAAAAAAGTACCTTGTTCCCCATCACAGCTTCATCTCGAGAACGTTCGAAACACATGCGAATCGTTGTCTTAAAGAATGACTCGGTAATCTAATACTTAACTGGGTTAAAGAAGCGTTTTGATAAATCCTCTGCTATTTTATTTGAGATTCGATTTCATTCAGTCTGTTAACAGCTTGCTACAGAGATTAAGATCATCTGCAGTAATTATAAAACCCCTGCTATATTATAGTTCTATGAAATTGTCATGGACTGTTTTCAAAACGAAGCCTGGCCAAGATATTCGAAGCAGTAATCAGTGGCTTTTTATCGGGCTCACGGTAAAGGAAAGCATCTAAAATTTATAAGTTTCTCGGATATGTATGTAGGGAAGTGTTTGGGAAGGTGAGTCCTTACTTCACTACTCGAGGACGGTTAGAACAGCTTATAAGACTTCGATTCTTTTACAGTCAAGACGGAACACTTGCTAAGGAAATGTCACTTCCAAGAAATGAAGAGAAAAATGTTATTGAACATGACTTATGGAGCAATCATTATCATCAATAGTAAGAACTCACCATTTGGCCAATAGGTATAGTCTGTTCACTGAATAGTACACGATTTTACACCTCATTTCAGCCCCTTGAGAAAGCATACTCTAAGAGCAAAAAAAAATCTCGAGGTTGAATATGGTGTGATCTAAATCTGCAAATCGAGTCATAACGCGAACGTAAAAAAAAAAAACATAAGACAATCAACAGGAGTGAGACACGAGGGAACGACTTCGCCTACCTCAGAGTCAACATTGGGCGAGAGTTCCTGGGGGTCGTAGTCGTAGAGGGCGATCATCTTGCGGGCGGGCATGTTGGCGTAGATGTCCCCCCATCGATCTCCCTGGTGACCACGGCGACCCACCGACCCATCCCGGCGTCGTCTCCCGCTCTCAGACTCCTTCAGAAGCTCTTGCGCTACCCTCTCGTCATCAACCTGAAGGAGAGGACGCTGTCTGTAAAGCACTGAAGACACTCGTCACACGCTTGCAAATGCGTCTCAATGAGACCATACAGTTAAGACGTCCATAAACCATCCCAAAACTGCTCTTTCGGACAGAGATCACTCCTTAAACCTACATGATTACAAGTAAACAAGCTAGACTAAGACAGATATGAGGAGGGGAGATGGACGCTACAAGGCTGAAAGATAGCTGTATGTTGCGTATAGTTTCCTATGTACATTCATATATATATTTTGTGTAATCTGAGTGAAAATTGAAGCACTGGACATTTGTATAGTAGAAATATTTTGATCGAAAGTACAAGGTAATACCTGAGACAGAGAATAAATTGAGTTCAGGAGAAGAAGTCACTATATTAACCTCCACGTCATTACCAGGGGTGACAGAAGAACTTGAAGAAGCCTATAGCACTAACCTGCACCTCAGAGACCATGTTGCAAGGGACGTAGCCGGAGTGACCACCAGCTTCTCCCCAGTAGAAGCCATCGGGGTCCTTATCGCCGATCACCTTGATCAGTTGTCCCTCTCGAAAACCTAGTTCCTCGTCGCAGGCGTCGGGGTTCGGGCTCATCGTGGGCGGGTCGTAGTCGAACAGCGCCACGAAAATGCGGGTGTGTTGGTCCCCGCCTGGTGCGGTGCCGCCACGCCCACGCCCCTCGCCACGCCCATACTCGCGGCCATACTCGCCTCCTCGGTGGTGCCCTTCGCCCTCGTACCTGTCCCTTAAGACTCGTTGGTCGCGGGGGTCTCTTGGAGGATGAGGCTCCCTCATGTGTGGGTCCCGTCGATCTCGCGGTAAGTCCCTGGGATCGCGCCCTTCGCGGTAGTGTAGTTCGCGGGGGTCGCGCCCCTCGCGTGGTTCTCGCGCGTCCCGGGGCAAAGGCCGATGTTGGTGAGGTGGCGGAGGGGGACGACCTCGCTCCTGATGCGATCGGGGAGGCAAGGCGCGGGGGTCGAACCGGCCCCTTCCACCCGGCCCGACGTCGTAGTCTTCTTCGTTGAAGCCTTCTATTGTGCCGTGACTCTCGTTGTCTTTGGTTATCTCTGCAGAGAGGAACTCATCAGTATCGCCGCCTCGCCTTTAGCACCTACAACCACTACAACAACTACTACTTCCACGATTCGAGGGGGATCAATCCACCGTAGGGTGTAGGTAGTGTGATGATGAAGAGTGTCAAGACATTCCACAGTGAGCTATTGGAGTAGATCTCAGACTAACTATGAGGAGAGGGAATGATTGATAGTGGCAACACGATCTGAATACAAGAAAGGCCAGTGGTTTCAGCAAGGCCTTACACGAGCCTATGAACTTTGTTCAAGAAAGTGTTCTTGTTTTAGTGTGATCAACATGCTTTAGTTCTAAGGGAACCCCAGTCAAAGAACTGTACTTTACCTCCTGATGTGTGTGTGTGTGTGTGTGTGTGTGTGTGTGTGTGTGTGTGTGTGTGTGTCTGCGTGCTGTTCCGAATGAGGTTTCTGTTTACCATCTACTCTGTATAATCAACTAATCGTTAAGTCCCACGTGCATTCACGAGCAAGGGCTTCAGCAGTTTACCTCATGTGTATTCCCAAGACGTGTATGTCCCATCCTAGATGCTATAAGGTTGCGCCATAACTGGTTTAGTATCGAACGTTAATCCAATATGATCCGAAACCCTACTGGCGGATGGACCTTTCATGATCAGTATTTAGTCCATAACATTTTTAGATCATACCTTGTCTGATACTGATACCAGGTTCAGACTGGAAGAAATGAAGCGCTCGTGTATAAACTAATAATTATTGAGCAATGTTCTGAAACTTTAATTCGAAACATGAGCAAGTTTGACTGTAGCAATGTTCTGAAACTTTAATTTACCTGTCGAAACATGAGCAAGTTTTACTGTTTTTTTTCTGTGTCCACTTTAGTCCTTTCAGAAAACGGTACATAGTCAGAGTTCTTGAGGAATGTGTAGCTGAATGATTGTATCTTTTTTTTTCATGTTACAGGTGCTGTCTTTCTGGTGTGGGAGCTAACAAATGGCGTGCTGTGCTGTAACAAACTACTATTGTGGTGAGGGAGGGGTGGTGATGGTGAGTGAAAAATCTGTCCCAAACCATGCGAATTTCTACTAAAGAGTCTTTAACAGGTTCCGAGCTATATAGAAAAAAAAAGAAAAAAATCTATTGAAAAAAGCAGTTCTGCCTCTTTTCAAAAGCCTTGTTTGACCCTCATAAAGGTTCTATGCCTCCTCCAAAAGTGTGAATAGATTTTACTACAAATTTTTTTTGGGGTCCGTACACAGGGTGCTCCTATGAGCTGTCCCTGTGCAGTTCGTTTGATGGCAGAATGTGGGGGAGGGTGTGCATACAAAGTGGAGGATGTTAAACTGGCTCGTCAATTGGAGGTCTGTGGTGAGGATCGATGCAATTGGAGGGAAATACGTGAAGGCATGACATTAACAAGAACAAGAGGTAAAGGGAACAGACACACATCCTTATTGTCAAAAGCAGGCAGAAAATTTGCATCAGAATGTTCTAAAGATTTAGAAAAAAAAATATGAGTGATTGCGATAGGACACGGGTATTTACAGTTATAGAAATGCATTGTCAAAGGTAAAAGTGACAATTGGAGAGTGAAAAATGCATACAGATTTAAGAGTGACTTATTAAGGCTAAATCGAATACTTGTAATGAAGAATGAAGCTACAAAGTAAAAGAGCGAGATGAGATTAAGAGGCTGAACCAAAATAAACGGACGAGCATGGGAGAGAATAACCCTAATAGATGATGGACAGATAATAATATCCCACATCCCAACACACTAACCACTTAGAACTCACGAAATGAAGCAGTCTCCTATAAACGTAACACCACAGACACCTGTTGGGAAAACTGACCCTAGTAGCCGAAAAAAGTCAAAAACGTTTCGAAACGTTTGGAGATCTTCACAGGGCCATTCACAGCAACGTGGTTTCTGAGGATTAAGTTGTTTTTTTTACCACACAGAGAGAGGGAGTTGATAAAAATCTTTGTCAGGATGCCAACCAACCAATGCAAAAGATTACGTTGTGGCAGAGCTTTGAGGACTGTGGCAGAGAGAAAGAGTAACTTAATATCCTAGGATCAAAATGGTTAGGGGAATCGAATCTCATGATTTAATATGATCGCGGTATGTTGTGATATATATATAAATATATATATATATATATATATATATATATATATATATATATATATATATATATATATATATATATATACCTAAAAACTGTGTTCAACGAAGAGAAAGGAAGGGATCGAAGAAACTGATTTTTTTCGAGTTTACTAAAAGAGTTGACATATTCTTATAATTCTGTTGATGAATCCTTGTTTGACCATCAATTATTTCAGCACATGACTACACCTCGGATGATAATATACAAGTCGCAGTATACGTGAATATATACCTCATAGATTCCAACGCTTGGAACTATGGAGAATCCGGCAAATAGCTTTAAAATTTAGGGTTTTTTTCAAAGAGTGATAAAGTTTTGACAATTTGATAGAACATATCTAATCAGTGTCTACAAAATGGATCGTTATACCAACAGGAACAATTTTTTTTAAGTTTTTGACGACTGATAATATTCATTGCGAATCGATTTCATCTCAATGGCACCAAAAGATGCAACTACGGACTGCTTTCCTAATCAAGTCAGTTGTACTGTTTCTCGAACCTAACAGGGAATTTATATTACGATCTCATACACAGTACACAACACATAGGGCAATAGTTAGCTCTCGCATACTGCAAAGCCTTAATAGAATGAAAGACATTGGGAAAAAAAAAACCTGATCCATATGCTAGATTAAAAGAACCAAAGCCTGAAACCTGTTATCCCAAATGTCGAAAGCAGAGGAGAGAAATCCTATGCTACATCCTGAAGTCCATAATAAGATACAGCAAAAGTACCACAGTGCACTTGTTATTGCAACCCAAATATCCAAGCTCAAAGATTTTTAATCAAAAGACTCTATGAAAAAGGAATGAACCAAAGATCTTGATTAAGTATCTTAAAGAGGCCACAAATATTTCTCCCCAGCAACCTTAAACCAATTCAAACACCTAAAACTTAAGACCAAAAGACTATAGATGACACTTTCATTAATCTACATTACATAACTTGATTTAAGTACGTATCATTTAATATTCAACCCAGATATCTTAAAACTAATTACCATGATTGAATCATTTTAAATCGTAAAAGGTGAGCAGGAAAATCCCAACTCAGGGGTTTTCAGTCTTAGGACTTTAATCCAAAGACCTTCCATCAATGACCTTAACCAACAAGCATCAATTGAAAGACCTTCAAGCAAAGACATAACCCCGAAGACCTTGAAGTAAAACCATTATCCACAAAACCTCGAAGCAAAGACATTACCCCTAAGACCCTAAAGCAAAGGCATTAACTCCAAAGACCTCGAAAAAGCATATATCCCCAAAAGACCCTGAAGAAAAACATTACCTCAGAGATCGTGAAGCAAAGACATTACCCCAAAAGATCTTGAAGCAATGATAGTGCCCTAA
The DNA here is from genome assembly GCF_036320965.1 of Panulirus ornatus. Lineage (NCBI taxonomy): Eukaryota > Metazoa > Arthropoda > Malacostraca > Decapoda > Palinuridae > Panulirus > Panulirus ornatus. The sequence continues at coordinate 5,904,007 of NC_092253.1, forward strand.
AGACTTTGAAGCAAAGACATTATCCCAAAGACTTTGAAGCAAAGACATTATCCCAAAGACTTTGAAGCAAAGCCATTATCCCAATGACCTTGAAGCAAAGACAATACCCCAATGAACTTATTTCAAAGAACTATTGTACTAAAGTATTCACTAAAGAGAAGCAACCCAGGACCATAACTAAAATGTATGAGACCTATTTGTTACAAAGCTTAGACCCATTGCCAAACCGCCAAAAGAATTCATAGACTTTCAGTGAATTCAAAAAAAAACAAAAATGAAACTTACATGATTCTCCAGATTACAAATCTCAGAACTGTAGCCAAAAAAAAAAAAAAAAAAACTTTATCCTTACTATCAAACTCCCTCAGAACTGAAGTAAAACCCCAGCAAAAAGAAAACCCTAAAGACCCATAGCAATAAAAAAAAAAAAAAGGGGATTCCTAGAAATTATGATCATTCCAAAATAGCCTCAAGCCCCTTGGCCCTCAGAAAGGAATCTCTACCAATTAGAATCATTCCAAAATAACTTCAAGCCCCTTAATACTCAAAAAGGAATGTCTAGAAATTAAAATCATCCCAAAATAACCTCAAGTCCCATGCATGGCCGTTAAAATGAAATATCTGAAAGTTAGATTCATCCCAAAATAGCCTCAAATCCCATAACCCTTAAAAAGGAAGCTCTATAGAGGTCAAAATAGTCCCAAAATAGCCTCAAGTCCCATGACCCTTCAAAAAGAATCTCTATAGAGGTCAAAAATCATCCCAAAACAGCCTCAAGACACATGACCCTAGAAAAAAGAAAAAGAAAATAGAGGAATCTCTAATAACAAAAACCACCCTCAAACAGCCACAAGACTAAAAAAAAAATAGAACCTCTAGAAGCTTTAACCAAAGAAAAAAAAAAAAAAAGCCACCCCAAAATTAAAGTTTACAAAACTGAAGGAAACCAAGCAAGCCGCCCCCCACCCTCAAAAAAAAAAAAAAAGAAAGGAAACCCTAAAGGCTGTTGTAAGTCCTAAGGATTTTGGAGGCAGTCTTGATACTTACGGCGGACACGGGAGACGCCTCTTCCTGGGAGGGGAAAGAGATGGTTCAGGCTCTGACAAACATGGAGGTAAAGAGTAAAAAACTAAGAAAAAAAAAATATATATATAATGATTGAAGACACAGATTGACCATAGTTAAGATTCAGAGCTTGAGGAGGATATGAAAAAAGTGCTAAATATATATATATATATATATATATATATATATATATATATATATATATATATATATATATATATATAATATATATATATATATATATATATATGAAAAAAAAATTATGTCTTCATAAAAAATGAGAGTGTGATATTCTTGAAAGCCAGTTTAGAATATGAAAAAAAAAATGTATCTCAGGATAGAAGTATTGAGAAACATACAGATGGCTGATAAGATAACAATACAACCTCAGCATCTATTTTTTTTTTTTCTTCTACAACAGTTATGATAAGACTACTGACCAGGACCAAGATAAGAAATGGGGGGTGGAGGGAGGAGATTGACAATTGAAAGAATTGAGTCAATTGACATCAATGATGAATGGAAAAAAGCGACTCGCTCTTCCCCTCCAATCAACTGATCATGATCAGCAAATTCTTTTAGACAAACATTGACTAAATGACCTCGTGGGGATCCCTTTATGTTAATTAGTCCTATGATTATGGGTATTATATAAGCATCACATTCAAAAATGCTAGTTCGAACAACACATACACAAAAAGAAAAATATGTTTAAACGGTGAAAATTGACCAAAATATGAAACAGAGAAGGTCAAAAAGAAAAAAAAAATGTACAAAGTAAGAAGGGAAATAAAGAGGAGACCGAAATCAAATACTCCAAACAAGACAAAAATAATGCATACAAACTAATCATAAAAAAGACTGCATAAAACAAGAAGAATAAATCAGGAGGATAAGAAAAAATTGAGCAAAGACATTACAGAGGAATAAATGAAGACACACAGCAGAAAGTCAATAAGGAACGAAGACCAGATGATGGAACTAATTACAATTGGAAAAAAGTCATGATTTGAATAATCAAGGAAAACAAAAATCTTGAAATTAAAAGGAAAATAATATAAAATCTTTGCACAGCTAACTGGGCCCAATTAAAGAATGAAAAAGACATGGAATGGTGAACTAGGGAATTATGAGAGAAAGATAGACCGTAAATTTGATAAAATTGAAAATAATAAAAGATAAAAGAAAAACCAGTAGTCTGTGACACTGATGTAAGACAGGCGTAGCAGAACCCAAGCAGAGAAAAATAACTGATAAGACAAAGTAGTAATATTGAAAAAGAAAGAATTAAGATAAATAAAAGAATTAATGAAAAATAATCAAATAAATATAGGAATGTGTTAATAAAAGGAAACGTCTTTAAGATATCAACTGAAAAGTCAAAAAGGAAATATTCATTCAAGAAAAAAATCACCATATTATAACACATGCGAATAATGGAGTTAATTAAGGATATAAGAGTAATTAAAATGATAATGAATGGTTTAAGAAAAGAGAGAGAAACTCATCTCACGTCAACATGAAGTATGAACGACTAGGAACTAACAAAGATGAAATTTGCAAAAAGTGCAAAAAATTGGCTTAAAAAAGGAATATATATATATATATATATATATATATATATATATATATATATATATATATATATATATATATACATATATATATATATATGCAAAAACGGTATATATCTATAATGATAATGCAACAAATCAACGGAACAAGGTAATGAAAAAAAAATATTAAGTAAACTGTTGAGAATCCAGACATAAAATGTACAAAGTAAAATATATACACACAGATACAGAGAAAAATACAAGAGAAAAATATCAGTGCCTAAAAATAGACAAGGCCCGGTCCACTGTTCTATAAAAAAAAAAAGGTCCCATAAATGTATATAGTTGATCTATACAATATAAAAATACTCTTCATACATACAGTTAGTAAGTAGATAAAGATAATATACACTATCTATACATTTGGTAGAATATTAGTAAAGGATTTCTCAATATCTACAATCCACCTACTTCTATAAAATCTAGTTACAGATACACAAAGCTAAATTTCTCTAGTAGGATTATCTTTTGAAATATATATGCTACTCTATAGAAAAGTTTCTATGGCATTCGATGATTATATATACAAATCATGATAGATATATTCTATGTCTCAAGATACTGAAAATGATTTTTGGAACCTCTCTCTACAGCGTTAATGAACTTTTGTGCCTTGATCTTAGGTACTCTAAACGTTAATCATCCTTGAACTTAGGTACCAACGACCTATATGTACACTTGCCCTTGATCATTAGTACCCCTTGATCGCAGGTAACATTAACCTTAGCTACCCTTGACCTTAGATAACCATGACTTTTGACACACACGGTGCAACATCCGTGTCTTTATTGTCTTCAAAGACTGTGTCGGTCGGCTATGCTCAACCGCTGATGATGGACTCTAACCCCACGGAGGTCATGTAGCCACTCGTGTGCGTGACATACACACAGACGTATGCTATCTTATATACACACACACACACACACACACACACACACACACACACACAGACTCGCGCGCGCGCGCCACATCTCACTCACAAGTGCAGACTTTGCCTTTCAGACGACATGCAGAGCTGAATAGGGCAAAGTTTATAGAATGTGAATACATGAATGTCTCCATAATGCGCCTGTGTATCCATCATACACTGTTTATATAAGACTTCAAATGTATTATGCATACACAGTAGATATTTCGAAGTATGCATTGTTATGCAGTTTGAAACATGTACTTTATATAGACACATTTTGTAGGCACACGAATCTTAGCACACACTGCAGGCACAGTTTGCAACACACAGAGGTGCATTTGATCTGTAAATACATCATCTATTCACAAAGAACCATGAGAACATTGCAGATAAATCACGTATGCACAGAGAGAGACACACTCCACAAGCTAGCAGACAGACGAAAAAGGACTACATCTTTCTAACATTCACTGGCATGAATAAGCGACGCCAAAGTATAATGCACAATGGTAGCGTTGACTGCAAAAGTAGCACATAGCAAGTGTAAGATGTATTAGGGAAAAAAAAATATAACAGGACGTCATCACGATTTTTCAAGGCGAAAAATATTAAACTAATCAACATGGGATGAAAATATGGGCCTCTGGTTCCAAAATCTTGGCCCATTAAGTACAAAACTTATTAGAAAAAAAAAAGTGGTGACCTATATTATGCTCACATGGCATCATCAACTATCATTTTCTGAGACTGTATTCTGTCCTTAAGAGTTTGATTTAAAAATCTACGTGAGAGCTCTCAAAATTACATGTTTATAAATATATATATATACAACTACTCTATGATAGTAAATCTCACGCCTTTTTCTAATGATTAAAATAAAGCATACATCAAAAACACGTCTCATGAAGACTACAAGTCAAAAAAGTTTTGGAACTCACTACATACTGTAAGACAGCTAACAATAAGACTTACGAATGTCTAAAAGTCTCTCTCTCTCTTACAGTGTCTAAGGATTGCTTGGGGGGTAAATCCATTCAAACTATGTACAATTTCCATTATGTTATGAAGGAGAAGGTGCGTTCTTTACCTTTTAATTGCCCTATGGTATTGAATAAAGAGTTTGACAGTCTGGCCAGACCACTTCTCGTGGGGCCTGCCAAGTGCCACAGTGGGAAGGGAGGTTGTGGGGAGGAAGAGGAGGGGGGAGAGAAAAAAAAAGATCGAACTCTTATTCATTTTACCAAATGAAAAAAAACAATAACTAAACTCTATATTTACGGAACCTCATATGTATATGAATATATGACATTAGGTCTAATCAACGGAACTTTTTATACATATAAATATGGCAAGAGGTTCAAAGTGTTATTCATTCAATATTTGGATCAGTTTGAGCAGGCATGACATGAGCAGTTTACACATGTATATATATATATATATATATGTCTCTTCCTTAAGTGTAATGAAAAACTTTTGAACTCATGAGGAGCTTATAAAACAGCATGACTGAGGAGGAAGTAAAGCAAAGCGGTTAAAGATTACGGTAGAGCAGCAGTAGTAGTAGTAGTAGTAGCAGCAGCATCAGCAGCAGCAACAGCTGTGCGGTGAGGGATTCATCTCAGCCAACAGTGCCAGTGCCGCACGCGCCCCTCACACATGCGGCTCTGTCCCCCACGACTCCTCCCGTGCCGTGCCGCAGGTGGGCTTAGTGGGTGTGGTAATACTCACCTATGGCCGGGATCTGGGCGTGGGGGCCTTGTTGCCCTTGCTGGTGGCCTGGGTAGATCTCCTTATCGCTGAGGTTGTCCTCGTGCTCCAAGATGGTCTGGTCCATGTGGTCGGACCGGACACCAGGAGCGGGGACCCCTCGACGTCCCAGCAATCTGTCCCGGAGACTCCCAGGACCGCTGGGGCCGTGGTGTGGGCCACCTGGTCCGCCGTGGTGTGGGCCACCAGGTCCGCCGTGGTGCGGGCCACCAGGTCCGCCGTGGTGTGGCCCAGGCAGGCCATGATGCGGGCCAGGTTTATGGCCATCGGCATGCATGTCCTACGAAGAAAGGAGAACTGGTTTTACATCAGCAGTCAGGCCGAGGCCCCCGCAACCACTGCCGGCTCAGGCTTACACCTGCTGCCTCCTCCTACCCCACTATTCCCCCAGCACCTCCCTCCCTTCACCACCACCCTCCCCCAGGAACCCCCTAACACACACACCCCACCACCTCACCTCCTCTCCCCGCCGCCCCCCAGGAACCCGGACGCCCTACTGCCACTCCTCCGCTCCCTCCACCCTACCGATATTGATCTACAGGCCCCCACGAAAATGACTCCAGGCTTCAGCGTGTCAGGTCACCCACAGTATTGCCTGCGAACATATGTTACCAATGCGAACATCTGGCCTCACGTGATGAGCTACTGATTCAAGCTTTAGCCTAAGGATCAAAACAAGCGTTTATATGGGAATCATAGGCAAAAAAAAAAAAAAAAAAAACTGACACTCATGTGAAACCTAGACAAACATTCAGAATCCTTTGTATTAAATGCTTTCGTAAATTAACAATGACGCAATGTTTGGCAACATGTCAATCGCGTATATCCACCCTGGTTGCAGAAACGAGTCTTTAAATGAAAAATAATGATTACAGTTGAATCGAAATCCTTAAAAAGGCTATATAAATTTTTACCCTCCGTTCATATATTCTCCATACACAGAGATAGATAGATAGATAATCATTACCTTTTTCTCTTATGTTTTATTCACGAAGATGTGTTTTGAAAAGAAATAAAGGCAGAAATCTGTATTAGTAGTATGGTACTAGATTTAGCATTAGTGCTAGTATTAGTTACAGCATTAGTAGTAGTGGTATTAGTATTAGTTCTAGTATTAGTATTAGTACTAGTATTGCCATTAGTACTAGTATTAGTATTGCTATTAGTAATAGTATTAGTACCAGTATTAACATTACCATATGTACTAGTATCAGTATTAGTAAAGTATTAGTGCTGGTGTTAGTATTGCTATTAGTACTAGTATTAGTATTAGTATTAACATTGCCATTAGTACTAGTATTAGTATTAGCACCAGTATTAGTATAGTCATTAGTACTAGTATTAGTATTGCTATCAGTGCAAGTATCAGTATTAGTACTAGTATTAGTATTACCATTAATACTAGTATTAGTATTGCCATTAGTACTAGTATTAGCATTAGTACTAGTTTTACCATTAATACTAATACTAGCACCAGTATCAGTACTAGTATTAGTACTTTATCAGTATTAGCACGAGTATTAGTATTAGGATCAGTCTTAGTGTTAGTACTAGTAACAGTATCTGTACTAGTCAGTGTTAGAAATATAATACAAGACAACCAACGTCGGTACAAGCCATCAAAAGCCTTTTTTTTTTTTTTAAATTACCTCATCGGAGATCTCTGTCTCACTCTCCTCAGCTATGTCTGACAACTCCGAGGGTCGATCCAAGTCTGAATGCAACATACCTTCATCATCTTGCCACTGTTGAAATGGAGGGGAAGCAAAGCTGAACAACAGAACCAAAAAAAAAAGGGGGAAAAATATAAAGCGGGAGAATAACTTAAAAGAAAGAGAGGAAGGACGGAAAAAAAAACTCGAATGCATGAGACTCGGGTGTAAAGCTTAGAGAAAATTACTTTTATAGAGAAAACGAGTGAAGAAAATGAGTGAAATTTAGGAGAAAGGGATTAATAAAGGATTGATAATAATTATAGGAAGAACCAAGTTTAGATAAACGATAAGATAACGAAGTGTTACAGCCTGAGAGAAGGAGAAGAACAAGGAAATTATCAAAAGTGCATTACAGAAGCAAATGATAAAAAAAATTAATTGTGCAACATAATTATAATGAAAAGATCGGGTTTACAAAAGACTATTTGAACAAAATCATACAGCCTCAAAATTATCATACAGCCTCAAAATTATCATACAGCCTCAAAATTATCATACAGCCTCAAAATTATCATACAGCCTCAAAATCATCATACAGCCTCAAAATTATCATACAGCCTCAAAATTATGACTACGATAGGGTCAAACGTTTTGATTCCGAGGTACAACAGCTAGGTCGTCGACCCTGAAAAGGTCAGGCTAAGAGTAAATAACCGTAAATAACCCAAATGATGTCAAAATGACGAATGGTGGGGACTCATTACGAATAATCAACGTGACATTTAATGCATACGCTACTGCGCATGACTGCCCAGGCTTGTCCTTGTGCGAGACCTGTCGCTGTGTGAGGTCTGTCGTTGTGAGAGGGGTCTGTTGTTGTATGAGATCTGTCTTTGTGAGGGGTCTGTTGTTGCATGAGATCTGTCTTTGTGAGAGGTCTGTCTTTGTGAGAGGTCTGTTGTTGTATGAGATCTGTCTTTGTTAGAGGTCTGTCTTTGTAGAGGTCTGTCGTTGTAGAGGTCTGTCGTTGTGAGAGGGGTCTGTTGTTGCATGAGATCTGTCTTTGTGAGAGGTCTGTCTTTGTGAGAGGTCTGTTGTATGAGATCTGTCTTTGTGAGGGGTCTGTTGTTGCATGAGATCTGTCTTTGTGAGGGGTCTGTTGTTGCATGAGATCTGTCTTTGTGAGGGGTCTGTTGTTGCATGAGATCTGTCTTTGTGAGAGGTCTGTCTTTGTGAGGGGTCTGTTGTTGCATGAGATCTGTCTTTGTGAGGGGTCTGTTGTTGTATGAGATCTGTCTTTGTGAGGGGTCTGTTGTTGTATGAGATCTGTCTTTGTGAGGGGTCTGTTGTTGCATGAGATCTGTCTTTGTGAGGGGTCTGTTGTTGCATGAGATCTGTCTTTGTGAGGGGTCTGTTGTTGCATGAGATCTGTCTTTGTGAGGGGTCTGTTGTTGTATGAGATCTGTCTTTGTGAGGGGTCTGTTGTTGCATGAGATCTGTCTTTGTGAGGGGTCTGTTGTTGCATGAGATCTGTCTTTGTGAGGGGTCTGTTGTTGCATGAGATCTGTCTTTGTGAGGGGTCTGTTGTTGTATGAGATCTGTCTTTGTGAGGGGTCTGTTGTTGTATGAGATCTGTCTTTGTGAGGGGTCTGTTGTTGTATGAGATCTGTCTTTGTGAGGGGTCTGTTGTTGTATGAGATCTGTCTTTGTGAGAGGTCTGTCGTTGTGAGAGGGGTCTGTTGTTGTATGAGATCTGTCTTTGTGAGGGGTCTGTTGTTGCATGAGATCTGTCTTTGTGAGGGGTCTGTTGTTGCATGAGATCTGTCTTTGTGAGAGGTCTGTCTTTGTGAGAGGTCTGTTGTATGAGATCTGTCTTTGTGAGGGGTCTGTTGTTGCATGAGATCTGTCTTTGTGAGAGGTCTGTCTTTGTGGGGGGTCTTTTGTTGCATGAGATCTGTCTTTGTGAGAGGTCTGTCTTTGTGAGAGGTCTGTTGTTGTATGAGATCTGTCTTTGTTAGAGGTCTGTCTTTGTGAGAGGTCTGTCGTTGTGTGAGGTCTGTCGTTGCGTGCGTATAACCGAGTCATTCGTTATGAAGTGGTTCGTCCTTGTATGACGGATGGTCTTTCTTTCGTGGCAAAAGTTGGTATGTGTGGCACTTGGTCACTCTCTTGTGTGGGAGCTCTCGCTGTGTATCAAATGTGTGGTGTGAGTGGTGGTAGTAGTGATGACGGACATCACCAGGGGGTGTCCATCCACTCAAGCAACTTCGGTGAATTCGTGAGTTCTGAAATAGTTCCTGGACCATGAAGTGAATTTCATGCGTCTGGATTAAGACCTGGGCGCTGTACGGCAAAACTGGTCGATTTGTGGTAGGTTGTCGTTGTCTGGTAGTTGTTAGCTGGGTGGTAAGTCGTGACTGTTTGATATGTTCGCTAGGTGAGACGTAGTTGTGACACCTAGTCGTTGCGTTGGGTCTGGTCGTTGCGTTGGGTCTGGTCGTTGTGTGAGATCTGATCGTTCTGTGGGGGGTCTGGTCGCTGTATGGGACCTGTTGGTCGCGTAGGGTCTGGACGCAGTATAAGGCCTGGTCCTTGTGTGTGGTATGGTAGTTGCCTAGTCGATAAGTGAGGTCTGGTCGTTGAAATGGACTTGGTAGTGTGTGTAGTCTGGTCGTTGCCTAGTTATGTGGGGGATTCTGGTCGATGCGTGGGACCTGGTTGCTGAGTGCTGGTCGACATGAAAGACCGTCTGAGGACCTAAGGATGATATAGGTGTCAAACCTTCACTCGTGGTTAGCCCTACGTCTCCTGTTCTTGCTGGGGGGGAAAATTCTTGAAGGGTACAACTATGCTCAGAAGTGAGACTTAGGCCATTACTAGGCAACCATTTAACTCGCTTAAAGAGAGTGGATGGAGGAGGGAAAGTTATGTAGGCGTCTGTGGGTTCCTCGAGTCTCTGACATTCAAGAGGCACTTCAGAGAAACAAAGATAAGCATCATTTACAGTGTTGACTCCAATACCAAGAGACACAGACAAGAATCATCAAAGTAATCCATCCATTCACTCAGGTCACCATTTGTTCACACGTAAGCCAGACAACTCATTTAATATCAAACGAAGGAGAACGTAGACAAAAAGTTATAGACAGTGGAGGAACAAAGGATTTTAGCCTATGATAACCAACACAACAAGCAACAAAGACGTCTGTGATTAACGAAGAACCCCAACTTTAAACGAAGAACAAACGAAGTAGAACCTTGACAGCTATAAAGCTAAAGAACCAAGCTATCCATCAAAGTTAATGATGATGGAGCTACCACAACACAAGACCCACCTTGCCTCGGCCACGCCCACGGGCGAAGTGAGTAGGGATCTGACTAGGCACAGAGTCACCCGACACGCTGTCCCGACTTTTGGTTCGCACAGTCACCTGCTTGGGCTCGAACCCCGGGATCTTCGTCAGGTCTATAAGGGCGTGGTCGTCTGAAAAGGGGGAGAGAGAAAAGAACACTGGCTTTAAAACTTATCCTAGTGCCCCTTTCATCTGTTCGTATCATCATGTACTAACTATACAGTGAAATTACAGTTAGCCTGACTACCATTCTTATTACATTCGTATCATTTCTATAAATTAATTTGTCTACAGTGGTTATTTGAGACTAGAGAGCTACCTCAACACTGTCAAGCGATATCTAGATAACAAACATTAACAAATGACAGTAAATCACAGGGTGGGACTTAAGTATATGAAGATGTATCCTAGGGACAATCCCTTAATAGTTAATAGTTTTTCAAAACCAATTTTTCTGTGGCATGTTGAATCAAAAGTGGTTATAGCAAACGCCGTCTAAAAGATAGCCTCTTTTAAAGACAGGTTATCTTGCCTTCTGTAAGGATAGCGAGGAAGGAAATCTGGTCCTAAGCAATTTCCTGAACCTCTTGCCACCATGTGGGGATTTGCAGGACTAAAGGGAACCCAATCCTGCAAAACCAAATCTCAAAACAACAACAAAGGATACATTTATGCCCCCTGATCCACCCTGTGTAGATGGGAAACAAATATGAGACAAAGGAAGAGACAGATTATTCTTTGGACCGATCCCTCGAAACCCAACGCCAAAAATAACCTGGCTATTACTCAATCTCGGGTGCCACTGACCTGTTGGACTTTCCACTTCGGTAACCTTCTTGCCGTCCGCGTACACGGCGTAGCCAGTCACAGGGGCGCCGTTGGAAGTGCCTCCCGTGCTGTTGATGGTGACAGGCAGCCAAGAGACGAGGAGGGAGCCATCCTGGGGCCCCGGCTCCACCTGCACGTTCACAGGAGGGTCGGGAAGACCTGGGCAAGGGAGGGGAGGAATACCTATGCCAAAAAATCTGTGTCGATCGCCGCCCAGGGTAATCCTCCTGACAGTGTGATCTAAATTTCTTTCCTCTTCATCTTTTCGTCCGATGACCAGGGAGCAGAGAATTTATCACTGGAGTTCCAGGGTCTGTGACCCCCAAAAATAATGCAGATTTCCTTCCCCCATTGTGAATTGAACTAACGTTCCCTCCCCTTGTGAAGGTCAAGGTCAGAATCCTTTGGTCAACGTCTGAAACGTTTGCTCTGACGAAGGTAAACATCTAGTGACAAAAATAGCAATGGAATTTACTCTTCTCTTTATAATCTTTCATCTCCACCTTGGCCACAGGAAAAAAAAGTATGACGATCAAGAAATCGGACACTGTCATTTGGATCAGGTCTGGTTATTCCTTAACAACGCCTCAGAACTGAGATGTCTACAATACTAACTTCTGACTACTGAAACTTCTCCTAAAGCCATTATCTCATAACACTGATAGGAAAAAAAAATAATAATCTACCCTATTTTTTTTTTTTTCAGCAACTGGCAGGAGCTATGATACACTCTTTAAGTATATAAGGCTCTAATTGTAGTCATGAATTGACTTAAAATTGAAAGAAAAAACTTATGTATTCAAATATATCTTTTTTTTCTCTATAGTCATCTAGGGGGGCTCAACTATGGAGGGGTAAAAAAAATTCATATCTAGTACCATGAAGGATTTGATCAGGAAAAACTTTAAGGCTCTTACGTCATTGATTAAGGGATCTGAAGCTTCACCTTTTATTCTTAAAAGTGTAAATTTCAAGACAAGATAATGCAAAATACTCTAATATCTCGTGCTAGATTATCTTTACTATCTCTCGGCCATTTCTTGAAGCAAGTCCCTCGCATCCTTCAGGGCAACAGTAGCTAAATGATTACCAGTATCAAAACAACATACAAAACAAAGAGTTTAAAAGGAAGGCTTCTGCATGCATTCGTTATTCAAAGGAAGTACTATAACACACGGAGTTATTACTAGGTATTGGTGCATATGGGGCTGAAGTGTTGCGATTTCCAAAGTTGCTCACCTACGTTGAAGCTATCGGTGTCCAATGTTAAACAATCCATATAGAAGTCTTTTAAGAGTTATTAGGAATTAAAGAATAAGGCTTGATGGACCTTCAGCATTTACTACTGTTAGACTAAACTCGTGGAGTTGAAATGATTTACTAAAATTGGAAGAGATACAGGTTTGTCTCGGGGTCGAGTGAGAATAAACGATTTGATGGGATAAATCGAACGCCTACGATTTTACGAGAGATGAGCTTTGAAGGCGCCAAGTGATTGTGGCAGTTCGAAGAATATGACCACACCTTGAATGGTGAACGTATTACCCACAGGGGTGGAGACTGCCTGTGTTAAGAGCCAGCTTCTGAGACTGGAGCAGTAAAGCAAGCGAGCAGCTGTTCTCATACCAATAACCCAAGACAGAGGAGAAGAATCTATGATACGTTCATACGCATCTGGAGCATAATCTTCCACTTCGTATCACGTGTGACCAACTTGAAATACTCAAGTAACAAGAATCGTTAGCAGGAGAGATTGTATTTTATATAGATCGCTGTAATCCTACTGAAAAGCTCGACTGTCTTAAATCTTAAGACGCTATAATCTTTAAGATTAATATTTACATGACCTTAGCGAAGAACGTTCCCTCTTCAGTATCGTCTGGGAATGTATAACACTGTGACTAAAGCAGACATTTTAAAACATGCGGCCTTCTGTCGTCGTAAGAATCATTTTAAAACGCTCCCTACCTTAAGTTTTCAAGAGGGATTTATTCTGCGTTTTTCATCAAGTCGTACGGTAAAAAGTAGAGCGCGTGCATCTTTAAAATCTTTGATATGAGGCACTGCTATTTTTGCCTCAGATATGTGTAATTTTCCTTGAATTATATCGTTTGGGTCAAGGAAATGCAGCACTGATCATTGAATATCGGCAGCTTTCAGTATTGCACGTAAGAACGAAGATCCCCTTCATAAAGCGGATTATCTGAACGTTCATAACGCGCCTGCACTCAGACACGAGGACATAAAACCCCCATTCGCCAGCTGGAATATATATGTAAAAGCGGATTTCTGTTATGAAAACGTTTCCATTCGTCTAGACCACATTGCCATCCATCATTTTCAAGGAATTATTTTAAACGCCAATACAGGATGAGAGATAAAGCTGGCAAACATAATATGTTTCTCTTTAAAGAATCACAAGTCATACATTATTATCATTATCATTCTTTCCCTCTTGTTGCCAAATCGAACGTTTTACATGAAATCGAACGTTTTACTTGGTTTTTTAATTTCTTCACCGTCAGAAGAGCAAATCATCTCCAGACATGGAAAAATCGTTATAGAATATGGAATACTTTGAAAAAAAAACAAAAAACATCCTTATGGATGGGTTCTAATTCCCCGGGAGATTATCAAACCAGTCAAAAACGTTTCCCGAGGCTGCCGAGAAGGACGCAACGAACGGCATACTGATGAAACTTTCGCAGATTTGGACGTAGTGAGCGAGAGTATCACGAACGTGAGTCAGGGAAAAGAGGGAGAGAGAGAGAGAGAGAGAGAAAAGTGGTGTGGGAATCATGTGCGGGTGAGTGCTCAGTGCAGTGATTACGGGGGGGAAACATCAAGACCCAGTTGGGAAAGAACCATCATACTGGCTAGTGAGGAAGTAAAGCAAATGGCAAATAAGCCCATGAGGTAACAAATTATAACATTTAAGGGCAGGACGGAGGTGGAGGAGGAGGTGCAGGTTGAGGAGGGGAAGAGAGAAAAAAAGGTCACAGGGAGTTCAGACGATGGGATCATCCTTGAGACACTTAGTTCATGGAGGGGACATGGAAGTGTGGGCGTTAGATCAAAGACAAAATCATACTGCATCTGATTATGGGTTGATTTATCTAGGGAATTATTCGGGCACTCTGAATGTTACACAGCAGGTCGCTATAAGAATGAAGAGCAGCAATAAAAGTGACTGGAAGAAGGAGACAAAAGTGGCTTTAGAGTTGAAGGACGAAACTACAGAGTGGCAGTGAGCGACAGAAAAATCATGGAGGGGAGGAGGGAGGTCGGGCTGTCCTGATTTAGAGGAGAAAGACAGAGACGAGTGGAGAAAACGAGAGAAGATTTTGTGATGAGACGCCGCCGGTGACAACTGAAATCGAATAGAGGAAGCTAGCGAATTTCACTGACGAATGGGAAGTTTAGATCATGCTGAAGTGTCAGCAGGAAGTCGGAGGTCCGATGACAAGTACAAGGGACACAGAAGGATCCGTAGGATATACGTATAAAGGATGCAACATAACCACTGACAAAGATCAGTGGGGAAGGCAAGGGGCATAAGAGGACTTATAGGAAGGACAAGTGATACATGAAAATGGTCACTAGGAGGTCCAAAGAACACAGAAAGGTCGGACTAAAAGACGACGAATGGCACGGAAGGGAAAGTGAGATGTAAAAAGGGGACATCACAGTGAGAAGTATATGTGATAATAGGAACACAAGGAAGAAAGTAGGAAGGAAAAGAGACACAGGAGAGTTATTAGAAAGGAAAAAGGATACAGAAGAGTGGGTAGGGAGGAAATGGTCACAGGAGAATTGACGGAAAGAAAGGACACATTAGAGCCTGCAGGAGGGGAGAAAAGCACATGAGAGTAGACAGATAGGAAAAGGGACATAGAGTTGGTAGGGAAGGGAAAGGAACACAGAAGAGTTCGTAGGAAGTAAGAAGGACACCGGAAAGTTGGTGAAAAGGAAATGTGATACAGGAAAATCGGTTCATTAGACAGGGAACAAAGATGTGATAACAGGAGAGACACAAGGGACACTGAGTGGTTAGTAGAACTGACAGAGAACATAGATGGGATGGTCGCAAGGAGAAGAAACACACGATCAATAGTAAGGACCAGAGGAAATCTGGCGAGGAGGACAAGGAAGAAAAGAAAAAAAAGAGGAAGAGATGGATACAAGACATAATTGGGTCAGTGTAAGGGCCAATAAACACAAGGTCAGAGGGGGATTAAGGAAGGACACAAGGGAGTTAGTGCAGAAAAACATAGAACAAAGGAGGATCAGTGGCAGGAACAAGGAACACGAGAGTTGGTTGGGCAAAAAAAGGGATACAGGAATTTAGATGAGGAGAGCATGGGATACAGAATATTCCACGGGAAGACCACATAACTTCTCATAATTGTTAGGGAGGACAAAGGAACTGGAGTGTCAGCGAGAAAAAACCAGAGACAATTTAGAAGGCCAAGCAGAAAGGAGGTTGGTAAGAGGAACGCAAAGGACACATAAGGACCAATAAGGACACTTTAGATTCACAATACAGTGCACAAGACCACACAAGCCTTGAGTAACGCAGCTCTTGAGCTGTCCTGAAGCTATAAGCTGCCGAGTGCAAGAGACAAGGAAGGTTCTCTCCGTTACTAGGAAGTAAGGGGTTGGATGCCCTGAGAAGCAGTCATAGGCTAGAGTTTGAGTGTGTGCAACCTAAACCAAAGTCTTGCGTCATTTAGTTGCGAAAGTCGAGACACAGCTTCCCTCTTTCCATCCCCTTTTAAGTGGGCTTATTAACCTAGATTACTGAGGGGATGTGGCCGGATTCCAAGGTAAGTATAATAGCATAATTCCAATAAATAAAGCCTTGGTCACCCCCTTTCATTAATGGAAACTATATTATAATTTCCTTTTATCCTTTTTTTCGATCAAATGGAAAAACGATAATAATGCCCGATTTTTTTTTTTTAAACGATGGAAAAGGTCTCTCGACTTGCGCAGCTTGGGCAAGTGGTGGTGCTGAGCCTACAGAGGTGCGCACAGCCTAGTCCGAACATGCTACTGGTGCGCAGGTGAGCTACAGCGTCATGAGTCCTACCCACAGGTTTACCTTTTGGATCTGTCAGGATGAAGAGAAGAAAACATGATAATTAGCATGGCTGGAATTTTTTGAAGTTATACTTATCTAATTCCTTACTCAAAATAAGAATTTACTGGTACTTTCAATTTGGCATTAAGATTCTCAATGATTCTTTTTTTTTCTCTCTCTTTTTTCTTCAGTATGGTCTATGCCCCAATATGTAGTAAAAAGGCAGGTGTCTAAGGCCACATATATATTTGTAATGGTCTTCAACATGTGACTAACAAAAATCTAGGTTATACACAAAACAGCGTCAGCTTTGTCTTTACATCTGACGATAAAAACTATAACGTAGATAAATCTTTAAAAACAGCGAAAAACAAATTATAAGAATTATTGATGATAGTGTATATGCATATAAAAATGTGTGTGTGTGTGTGTGTGTGTGTGTGTGTGTAGGCATGTGCGTTTGAGTATGTGCATGTATGTAAGCATTTATACTATGTTTATGGAAGTCTGTATAGTGTATGCATCATGTATGTACGTACGTATGTATGTATGTATGTATGTATGTATTGTATATATATATATATATATATATATATATATATATATATATATATATATATATATATATATATATATATACACACACACAAACATACAACAAAAATAGAACGTGAATATGCTACATATTTAACAAATATAAAAGCGAAATTGAGAACACATCTAAATACATTAGAACTATTCTGGTTAAGGCAAGAGAGCGAGGAGCCGACCCAGCTGATGAACTCAGGAGAACCAGCCAGTTTCCTCCTTTTAAATCCTAAATTTAATCTTTAACTGGGGGGAAAAAGCCTACTTAACATTGTGAGATTGTCTGCAAGCAAAATTACTATCTTTAAACCAAGGGAAAAATATATATTTGTTTCTCTTAAATCCCCATATTTTGTTGGAGATTTCGTAGAACGGACTGCTTTAAAGTGACAGATTCCACTGAAAATCTGATAGTTTGTTCACATGAAGAGGAGCAGGCGATGGATCCCACTGAAAGTCTGCAACAACTCTCGGCCCCTCGCGGTTACCCTGTCCGTGACGTCAATGAGACTCCGCCCTCGACACTGGCTGCCCTATATTCATTAAGGCCCCACTCTAAGGGGGATGATGCCTGTATACTTGGACCTTAAGGAATGTCAAAAAAGGCAACCATTGTCGTCAGGAAGGTCTGTGCCTACCCTACAGGAGGTAGTGGCGGTGATGGGAGAGACAGGGAGCCGGGTGGGAGAACACAAAGGGTACATATGATCAAGGCTTGAGGGACATGATCACGGCGAATGACGGAAGCTGGGGGATAACAGGAGCAAAATAGATGGGATGGCTAAGGTACAACGCTTGGGAGATAAGGTCAAGAATCACAACGCACGGAGGGCAACTGGAGGGAAGGGTGACACCATTGTGGAGGTGAGCTAGGAGCGTAATTCAACGTATAACAGGGTCAGCTGAGGGTAGAATTAAAAAAAGGGACTCTCAGCATATGGTGTGGATGCAGGGAGCGCTGTGGGGGCGGAGGGAAGGGAGGTATAAAGGGAGTACAACGTGTGGAGGGAGCCGGGGAAAGAGACGTACAGCGTGTGGAGGGAGCTGGGTGGAGGCGTACAACGTGTGGGGGTCGGTATATTTACCTCTCCAACCTTGGCGGGGCATGGAACACAGAGAGGGAGCGTGTCACCATATTACACAACCCGTACAACTTACACAGTATCCTCAAACTGCCGGATCTTGCCTTTCATGATTCTCTTAGGATGACATACTGAAACCTCTTATCATGATTCTCTTAGGATGACATACTGAAACCTCTTTATCATGATTCTCTTAGGATGACATACTGAAACCTCTTATGATAATCAAATAGTTTCATCATCGATGATTAATCTTGCTATAATACCCCTTGAAATCAGACATACTGTCCCTATGAACGCTGAGTGTTATATATATGTATATATATACTCCTGAATTAAGTTTTCGTCTCCCCTTTCCTGTTTAAGACGTATATTTTCCCCTCCAATCAGAGTGTATGTGACACGAGACACGTTTTCCTTTTTATCTCCACTGTCGACCGCACTCAGCCCATAGCTTTTTCTTAATCGTAAGCTTGTAATGTACGATTTCGTTTCCTCAGAATTACTCGCCGATTTTCGTGAGCGTATGAATCTGAAGTTCGAGGTGTAGGAATACAGTATTGTTGTATCGTTTCTTTTGGCGCGTGTGTGTGTGTGTGTGTGTGTGTGTGTGTGTGTGTGTGTGTGTGTGTGTGTGTGGCCTCATCTGCATACATACACTCTCTAGATGTCATATATAATCAACCGAAACCACAGACATCCATTTAAAGCTAAGGCTTACATGGTTTACCATGACCACTTTCTAAGATAGCATGGTTCAGCCCAGCGACATCATGTCGCCCTCCGTATACCACATCGATCCAATTTATTCTATCCCGTGCTCACCTCTCACCTACTCCTGGATGTCCAGACCCTTTCGCTTCCTCCTTCTATCTCCTTCTGACTTTCCTATCCTCCTTCCTCCCTTCACTTTTGACATATACATCATTTTTGTCAATCTCTCTCTTTCCTCATCTTCTCCGTATCTGATAAAGCTCAGCACAACCTGGTCAGCTCTCTCAATCACACTGCTTACTGTTACATTGTCAATCCTTACACAATCACTTAGTCTCACGCCATATATCAACCTATTGCATTTCTCTTCCAACTGGTCCACCCTCCTTATTTTGTATTCAGTCCAACACTGGCAACCACGCAATGTTCTTAGGGCCACCCTACCTTCAAATATGTCTATCTTCGCCTAAATTGACAATGACCTCCTTCGGCACACTTCTAAGTGCACTAAAGACCATAGATCCTTCATCCTGTCACACAATATCCCAACCTCTGTCACAGACAGCGTCTTTGTTACCAAACTTCATCTTACGCGAGGTTCACACTATTCCCTCCCTTTTCATTGACGTAATCCTCATGATTCTTTCACTCTGCCTGGCAACTCATCCCAGTCACGCCACATCCACCATCCTAGCCTCCTACACATTGCTTTGTGACCCTCAATCTCACGCATAACAATACAAGAAACTTTATTTCGTTTTCAAACCATGCATTCTCAGTTACCAATCCTCTAACCTTCTACTGTGTGTAGATATCAAGTATTGTAACTGCATACTGTGTTATGAAAGATTACGTTAAGTGAAGATTATGTCCTTCTTTGTACCTATATCTTCTTAAGAAGTTACTCATATCTGTAAAGCACTATTGCTGATAATTCATTTCTACGCAATGTTAAGTTCTCGCCACTATGAAAGTCATTATTTACCACAAGAAAACACTTTCTATACGAAAACATAAAGTTCTCAATCACGTTCCGGCCTTGCAATTTAACTTAAAGATCTTTTTCATTTCTATACTTATCTCTAGCCCAAATAAATTTGCGCCCATTTCATCCATATGGTGAATATCTACGTCATATAAGAGTATCACATTTCTCCACAAACGTTTCCTGATAAGTAATTCAATTACTTTTATCTAAATCCCCATATTTGTTCGAGTACTACATTCGTCTTATTCACCCCTGAAAAGCCGAGCCTCTCACAATAACATATAAACAAATAGCGTCACATCTGCTGTATGTCAGTCGAAATAAAAGTATTCATGACGTTTCTTATAAGCCAAACAAATGAAAGGGTCTTGAACAACGCCTAACCCCATCTCATTTTCTTTCTATTAGTGAAAAATGGTGAGAATTGCCCCTCCAAAAGATACACAAGATACTTCAAGACTGTATAAGATTCAGCTAAACAAAGGCCAAAAAAAAAAAAATAGCTAAAAAAAATATGTATATATATTCATTTGCAAGATCTCGGCAGTAGAGGTAATCAAGCAAAAAGCAACAATTCATCAGCAGGCAGTAAATGCAATCATATCCTTTTTTTTATAATATTGTGTGAGCAAGCCACCTCATGCGTCCTAGATTTAAGAGGAGCTTGAACAAAGCCGTGAAAACATATGATAAAGCCCACAGCCATGATGTCCCCAATGATCAATGTCTCATTAATCTTACACATCATCTCCCGCGTTGATAAACTCCCCTTCTACTCAATTCTAAATCTCAACTTGAGGCTATGGATGATGGTATACACACACAAAACTTGGATTATATGAAGTGGTGTAGAGAGGACAACTCTATGACGAGAAGGATTGTGCAACATATAAGGGAGGTGGACGACGAACATAAAACAGATTACTTTGGATTTGTTTACAAACAGTCAACTGTGGATTGGACGAAAGAGTGACAGTTGATGCCTAATAAGCTTCTATACGTGTAAAATTCCAATTGGTAAAGAAAAAAAAGACTTTGTAATCAACGCTAGACATCATGGTATCTCTTGAACTCTGAGAGACAATATTGAAGCAACAAATAATATGCTAAAGAAACGATGGACAGTGTAGATACATAGGGAAAATTCGACGGCACATGATCAACATACGTGTATAGGCAACTGTTCTTTCGATCCATATTCGATCACTACAGAAACCTAGATAATACGCACTAATATTAGACTTCATATAATCCAGTTTTCCCTTTTTTTTTTCTCTCTTTCCCTCTCCTCCCTCTTATTATATTAGCATGCTTGAACACCCGCGTGAGGAACAGCGGGTGAAGATGATCCGTTCGTGGAGCAAATGACATCATGACTGGGGGCTTCAAAGAATACGCGTGTGTAGATAGGCAAGCATCATAAACAAGAGGTTTTTAGGCTCCTTAAAATAAGGTCGCCATGACACTCTGTAGTAGTAATACTTACCAACGTAAGGAGCGGCATCTTTTTTGTGTAATACATTGGTTAGAATGGAATAAGTGACAATTGAGATATTGCACATAATCAAAACATAAAATAACAACTGTGCAAAGTAAGAAGGAGACCAAAAAAAGAGATGTTGGCAAATCTGAGACAAGTAAATAGGACTACGAAATGTGGCGAGATGAGTCTTGTGTTTATTTTCTTTATTAATAAAAGTTTCTTAATAAATGGCATCATCCATCAATAGTACTTGGCCTCACTGTGCCGAAGGCTAGCTAACCTCAATTCCACAGGTGCGCCCATCTCATCCTGCTCTGAACAGGAGCAAAGTGTTATGGAGGATGCCTGATTATGTTTATCTCCCTCTCCATATCCTCGTCGATAATCAAACATTTGAACCGTAGCTTTTTAAGAATGATTCGAATTTTAGCTTTATTTCAGCTAGTAAGAGGAAGAGCAGATATTTGAACTGAAGTGGAAGAAAAGGACTTTGATTTAAAATGCAGATAAATTGATTATATGGGGTGCTTTTTAATATAGGGAATTCATCATTTAACAAGGAGGAGAAATCTAATTGAAGTGATGATTAACAAGAGCATAGTGCATTCATATTCCAATCTAGATAGGGAGAAAAGGGTTCCGAGATAGTATGGTTGCAATCAAATACGAAAAGATATGACAGACGATAGATATAACGAGGAATTTCAGTCTATTTGATGGGCAAGGGGAAATGCATACAGGGTGGATTTCTTACGTAGAGGCGTCATGCACCACGACTGTACTACATTGCGACACAAACTGTGACTCCATATCTCGCGGCTTTCTCTGAGTGTATCTTCAGATAGACATCCAATCCAGCCTAAGCATCTCTCCCACGTCATGGCTTTTGACTCCCGCAATCAATAGTCTGAGCCCAACATCTGTTCTATACCCCTGTAGGCAGCAAGTCCATCCCTTTCAAAAGCAACTCCAGGAATAGGATCAGCTTTCAAGAACTGACTCCACGTAGCTGGTACACCCAAGACGAAATTGGTAGATTGAGCTCAACTTGTCCCACAAAGTAAGGCGTTAGATAGAGCCACTCTATAAAGAGGTGAATATAAGTACAAGACATCTATCAATGTCTATGTTTCACAGTAGCAGAGTCCATACAACATTAGAACACCAGGGTCCTGACGAAGCCAACTTAAGTTCCTTTCAGATATCGAAGGCACCAGTTAATCCACACGGCTGAGTCAGTGAGGGGTAGAACAGACCTAGACTTCATCAGGTGACCCCTGTTGTGGGCTTGCCATTGCTGTGACCTACTCTATCAGGATAGGTGAAGTAACACAAGACATCAGAGCCATTTCCATGTGCATGTCATTTAAAAACTCTTCATTAGATTACATTCTGGTTTTAGTTTGAAAGGCTGAAAACCTTAGCAAAGGCGATGGATTTCTATCTCTTTATAAACAACATCAAACTGGACTCATCATAAAGGGTTTTTCGTCAACATTTTTCAAATCCCTGTCACGAAGCTTTGCTACATAGCTTGCAGTTAAGGAAGGAAGGAATCTAGAGCTTAAAAGCTTGTGGATCAATCATCTCCAGATATAAGTCTAGAACTATCATAAGATCTTCGAGATGATACATCACTTCATTTACAGTGACCGTAAAAGTTCAGACTAGTGCTTTAGGAAGATCTCGCCACACAATGTGAACTAACAGCCAGTCTAGGTAAACAGGAAAAACTAAATCAAAATTCCTCCACCTCACTTGAGAATATTCTCGTTTTCTAAATACATTCTTCAGAGCAGTATCATGTGGACCGAAAAACCACCCGTGTTTACAATGAAGTCCACATTAATGATGATGAAATGGGGACGAATATTGTCGATTTGGAAAGGTTCTTCATTGCACCTGCTGCAGATGAGAGATTGTACAGGAGTGTTCCATCACTCGAGGTATCAATCAGCTCATTATATCAGGCAATTAGCATGCAATTAGCATAAGATTCTCGACCAGTATTTCCAGCCACTATATGAGCTCAATCATCCGGGTGAATTGCGTCGGAAAAGATAACAGATTATAAGGATAAAATAGACGTCTGTTCGACATATGGAAAAGAAAAAAAAAAAGCATTCTACAGACAGAAAGAAAAGTATTAAAGAAGGTTGAATCTGAAATTACCTTGAATAGAAGAAAGATAACAGAAAAAAAATCGAAGGTCCAAGGATTTTGCATCTACAAAGGTACACAGTTATAAACAGACTGAGATTGTACATAGGTAGACTTTGTGGAAGGAACAGGATCAAATAGAGTAAAAAATAGGGTTTAACCACTTTTATTTAAGTATTATGTAATCTATAGATAAGTGCAAACTATTTAGAGGCATTACTTCTTTAATACCCAGTTCATATATCATAACCCATTGAGTTTAACCCTCCTACAAGATCAATCTTTCCAAGATATTAATCTTCTCCCTTGAAACCCATCATAGATGCCCACTATTCACCCTTTCCACAAAGACGTCCATAATTTTGAGAACCCCAGGTCGACTCATCAAACCACACTCTATTTGTTCTATCCAGATTATATGGCAAACAACAAGATCATTAATGAGGAGGTGTATCTAGACTACTCACCCTTCGGCAGCGTCCGGAATTCTATGGTGGTGGAGAGGCGATCTTGGTTCTTGGTAGCCTTCTCATCGAACTGCGGAGCTCGAAGGTTCTTGGCACGAATGGTCACACGGTAGGTGGTGCTGGGAGACAGGCCTTGGCGCCAGGTTGGTTGGTTTGGTTGTGGTGAAGGTGTTGGCGTCCAAGACGAGGGATGGTGGAGGAGGAGAAGATGGAACCATGGTTAGTCGTGACGCAGCAATTGTGTGAGGAGAGAGAGAGAGAGAGAGAGAGACATGCAATGCACCGGTCTAATTAATGGGTTTTGATCTCCAAGTTATTGACATGCAATCACTGCTTTTAATTGCTTTCTACAACATGACGTAGTTACAAAACTGATGTTGTGTTCTTGTTGTTGTTGGTTGTTGTTTTGCCGTTTCGTGTGGCCTATTTAGTTATATCAAGAGTAAAAATCATTCAAGATTTTTTTCTCAGACTGCTACCGGAGAGAATGAAATTCCTAAGCACCTAGGTGGGGTGGTATAATATATATATATATATATATATATATATATATATATATATATATGTATACAGACACGAGTGTGTGTGAATACCCCATTCGTCTGTAAGGCCAGTAAATTCAACTCATCAGGCCAATCAGCTGACCGGCAGTGTCAGAAATAAAATATACAAATGTGTATATATGAATACAAATGTGTGTATAGGATCGTGTTGTGCATACACCAAGGCATGTATGAATGGCTTCATGAATGGAATGAACAATGAAATCAGCGAGGTGCACACGTGTTAGAAATTCTGAATGATGAAAAGTTCACTTTTAGTTCACTGTTCACAAGTAGAACACAAATGTTATAAACAAAACCTTTGTTGGAAACAGATGGAAGCACAATATGAAATGATCATGAATGAAACAGTAAACAGATCGTGGAATATACATCAGAGGACAGGTCATATATGTATCATTTGTGTAAGAAAACTATATTGGAAATGAGCTTAAAAAGCCACGAGATGTAGGGGATATGTTGTGTTGCACCCAAGCTGTACTGATGGGTGTTGCAGGTGTGTGACCAGGTGTCATAAGCTCAGGCTATTGTGGATGGGTGTTGCAGGTGCATTAACCGGTGTGATGCGCTCAGACTGTATTGATGGGCGTTGAAGGTGTGTGTGTGAGCAGGTGTAATGCACCCAAACTGTATTGGTAGGTGTTGTAGGTGTGTGAGCAAGTGTGTTGCTCTCAGGCTGTCTGGATGGGCAATGTGACTAGGTATTAAAGGTTAACAAAATGGTATACAAAGATGATGACACATATGACCTACTGCAATGGTTGTAATAGTACAAAGCTACCATGGGTGTATATGATGATGTGACAGTGAAATCACTGATGGTATGTGGTAATGATGATGCTATAGTGTTATCATGACGGGGTGTGTGATGATGTGTTACAGTCATCTCATGAAGAGGCGTGACAGTAATAGTGTTATCATGACTGTGTGTGTGTGACATTGACGGCGTGACAGTGCTCTCGTTATGGAGGTGTGACAACAACGATAGGTGTTACTGTGGTGTCACGGCGATACGTAACCATGATGAAGGTGTGACAGTCTACCAATTTTAAACGCCACGTACCATCGGTACTGTGACGGGTATGACGTCGTAGGTACGTACCGGTGATGGTATGACGGTACACCCCGGGCTTGACGGTGCGCACCTCGACGTTGTTAACACAGACGGTGTGCTGGAAGTTGGAGTTCGAGGGAAGCCAGGAGATGACAGCCGACGTCGACGTGATGGACGAGGCCTTCACGCTGGTCGGGCCGAGCGGCGCGTCCTTCCCGATCACCATCGTACACGCTGCGTCGCGCGAAGTCCGCCGATTCGGAGTGACGGAACGCACGCTGATCCGGTGCAGCTGTGAGAGAGGGAGAGAGGAGTGTCGGGGGAAAAAAGAGAGGTGGGAAGGAGGAGAGAGAGAGAGAGAGAGAGAGAGAGAGAGAGAGAGAGAGAGAGAGAGAGAGAGAGAGAGAGAGAGAGAGAGAGAGAGTAAACGGGTTAATGATGTATACAACACAAAATTGGCTTCATAATAATGATAATGAGGAATACGATATTATGCGGAGGATCCTAATGGTTACAATACAGTGTTGGTATGGGATAATAGTGTTGTCAAGGGGGATGAAAAACAAATGACTGTGAACTATTGATCTTATTTGTGTTTGGGTGTGTGTCAGTCGATTCGCATAGGCTTTAAAGGGAAAGAGGAAGTGACATGGGTGGGAAGGTATTGGTGAAAGTGAGTGAGCCTGGAAGAGAGACTTGTGTGAAGAGATATCAAGAGAGAGGGTGAGTGTAGCATGGCAAAGTGTGAGAGTAAAAGAAGCCACGGGATTATGGTATGCGTGTTGTCTTTAAAGCGCGTAGAGCAAGTGTGAAACTCAGCGTGTGGATAAACTAGTGTGTGTCAGGGTGTGTATGTCTCGCTTGCATTGTCCAATACCCATGTTACATAGTGTGAGTGTGTGTATGTGTTCTACTTCTACAGTGCACATAGCCTGATTATATGTGCATCGCCAGCATATGTATGACTATGTGAAACACGCATCACCTATTGCAAGAACGTGCAAACCTTACGTGTGCGTGTATAATAGTTATAACAATGTCAGTGACTGTCCAAGCGTACATATGTTTATGTAAACCTAATACTGCACGTATATACCTGCATGATAGGAAAAACAGAGAGCAAAGGCAGGTGTTTCAACACATTTTTCTCTTTACATAAATTGTAAAACACGTTTTACCTATGTGGTGGTTATTGTGCCGACTCCTCGGCACCGGTGGGTAAAATGTTATTTTGCCAACTACAGTGATTTTAGGCACTGTTTGTTCTCCCTTACGTCACCTTTAGGGTACATTGAGGCAGGAAAGGATCGGGAGGTCGTTGTGTTGGAATCCCCCTCTAGGGGATTAGGTAAGGTTGTTTGATATGACTCTGTTAACCTGGCGTGTAGCCAGTAGAAGCTATGAGGGTTCTCATGCGACCCTGGTGGACTTGATTGGAACTGACCTCTTCGCTCATCAGAAATGAAATTTGTGTCAAACTCGATGTCTTACGAAAATAGGTAAAGTTGATGGATCAAATATTAGATGGGACATGAAGGTGAATGTAGTAGTTGGCAAAATCCTCTTTCGTCCTCTGGTTCCGACTAGCCAGCAAAATAAAGTTTATATATATAAACTTATACAGTATCAAATATCATTTCAGTTCAAATACAGAATATCATTCTCAGCTACTACGCACTTTCCACATTCAAACAAATACGATCTTAGGACATCAAAAACTGTGGCTAGTCTAATCATCGAAATGGTAGTCTGTTAATTAGGTAGTTACGTACTATGAGGATCTCGGGCTCCCCAGCTTAATAAATATTACATGATTCAATTTATAATCTAATTAATTCCACGAATAATATACATTAAGTCGGGCAGAGGGAATGATTTAATCGTTGTCAGGGAAATACGGTAAAAGGATGAAAACGAACACGAAAGTAGGAGGAAGGTACGACTGAACTACCACCACGGAAATCTGTTTAGAGAAGATAACAATGTCACGAAAATACAGCAAGAAAAGGTATCACTTATCACGAAACTTTATCAAGAGAGGCATGACTTGATAACGTGAAAACTTGGTAAATAAGTGGAAGTGTTACTATCACGGAAATACTGTAAGAGAAATCCGTATTATTATACCATCATATTTTGGCTATACGGTAACACAGCCAAGCGAGATTGTCAAGTATGCTAGCTTATGGTTAGCAAGAAGGGACTAAGGTATACTAAACTAAGTTAAAGGACATACTAAGTTGAAGAACACTTCTTCAGTAGCAAATGTTACATTAACAAACAAAAAATCGGTAAAATTCCATTATAGCTCTGTTGTTGTACAAAAGAAATAAATTTTTCGGGCTAATAAAAAGACAAATGACGAAGTAACTGATTTTACCGCCGGAAAAATAATTCATTACGTGGTATTCATAACATATTGTGTAATATAAAGAATCTTCATCCTAAAAAAAGACTTTCTTGTGACGTCATATTGGACGTGTTCGATTCGCTTATTACGACGTGAGACTAGGCTTAATATATGTACAGCGATTTAAACGTTATGGGGGAAAATAACTTTAATCAAACGTTCAATAGTATAATGCACAAAGACAAATATTCCCTTAATTCAGTGGGTAATTCAAGTAGTTGTAATCGGTAAGAAATACGAAAATAGGAACGGAATCGAACGCAACCATAATGGCGGTCATGTTTACCCAACGTCAACAAACCCTGCAAGCTTGTCGAAATTTGTGTAAACACACGAATTGTAAAGATGCAAACACGCATCAGACATGCAATGCCTCGAGGTGTAATTATTTCCATCCAGATACACTGTGATTAGCTTAGAAACATAGACCGATCGACATTTATTTATTCCTATTCCCTACGGCTGCCATAGATTAGCAGATATTGTCCATCGAACACGTTGTAGCATCAAAGTTTCAACTGAATACGAATAAAGAGAGCTTTTGGGTGTGTGGTATTGTTGGCTATCTGATCAAATTCTCACCTTGAGGTTTGGTACGGGAACTTCATGACGAGTTCGCTGGCTGGCTGGTTGTTCGGGCTGTAGGCCTATCGTCAGCCGGGATCATTGCAGTAGCCTATGTCAAGTTTTAAACACCACTCGGAAGGACCTGAACACTGTTCTTCTGGCGATAGTGCTTAGATATAACTTTAATGCCATTTTCTGTCTATATTACACGGTAATTTGAGGAGCCACCACTTGACGTCCGCCCTACACCTGCCAATGATCCACACTGAACTTGCTAGAGTCGTTGCTTTGAACGAGGAATCGGAACTGCTTCGCGATGTATGAACTGTTTCGAGGCTTCGTCATTATCTTGAAGCGAACAATGATCTCTGCCATTCTCTTTTCATTTTCTCTACTTCAGAAGATTTTGATCGAATGCTTATCTTACGGTTATTTAGATCAATTCAATGATTACTTTGATGAGTTTCTTAGTTTCCCTAACCATTGCTTAAGCAGCTAGTCTCGAAGAGGGAATGGTGATTTGATTCAAACTGAATCGAAAAGTTTATAATGAACTCTCTTCGAGGCCTTTAGGCTCAAGAACATAATATAAAGCACCACTTGGGTAGCCCTACGCGATCCGATCTTTGAAAGAAATCGGGTTTTCAGCACAAAACACATCGGTTGGATGTTAGGGAATCTTAAATACCCTCATTGATTAACATTTGTATGATGATATTCAACATTCTCGACATTTAGAGAAATGAATCTTTTGTTCCACAGATATTCGACTCCAAGACCTCATGAACCTTCGAAACCCAATGGTGCGGAAGGTTCTCCATGGCTGACACAAATACTAAAGCCTAAAGGGTAACGGTACAGTCCAGGGGTACAACAGTACGATCCCTCAGCAAATGCTATACGACCTTCGAGCACGACAAGACTATCCTTGAGTACGACGAAGTGAATGAATCAGTGTCGTTGTCCTTTCCACATTCTAATGACGTCATGATTCCACACGTTTTCTGTGGTTACTGGCGTTCACACAGAGAAAACCATCTGTCGGAATATGGTTTGTGTAAGAGGAGGTGTTTGGTGCGAGTAAGGGTGTTTAATGTGTAGAGGGTGTTTGGTGTGTGTGAGTGTGGGGATGGGGAGTATTTGGCGTGTATACTGGGGTGTCTGAGGTGTGTAGGGGTGTTTAGTATGTTACGGGGTATTTGGTGCGCGTGTATGAGCACTTGGTGGGTGGAGGCGAGCGTTTTTTGATCGTGTCTCCCTCTCATATAAGCACATCTCGGAGTTCGTCACACATATACAATAAAATCTTGAAGAGTTTATTAATGCTTATGTCATCACGGTGTCCCTTTAGGTACGCAGCATGTCCCTTTCAAAGCAAACCCCAATGGCAAAAGGATGATATTTACATATTAAGTGAGAGATCTATAACAAGAGCTTGAAGTATAAGTAATAAGACGATTCAGCTCGAACGACACATAGGTAACATTAGCGAAAAAAGCATGGGATGCTCTCTCTCTCTCTCAAAACCTTGCTACATTTGGACCATCAGCCTTAACTACTTGAACACATCTTTACGACCCTTAGGTGGAAGCATGAAGGCCAGGCGTACGACCTGATCCTTAAGGGAGATGTCACAAGCTAGGCCATCTCATCCAGAGATCTTACTCGCTTCTTACTAATACATTTCGAGACATTGTCGTTCAGCCCTGCAATAACATAAACAAGCTGGGTGTATCTTCTACGCGATCTTGCAAATCCTACGTAATGAGCATCGCAATATCTGCTCCCCCCAAAATGTAATAGACTTTCAAAGGTGCCTCATTCATTCTTTGTTCTGTGTTGCTCCCGCCCTCTACCTGTTTTACAAATAACACTTCGGCCATTGCTCTCCTGAGCTTTTTGCGTGAGTACAAGGAACTTAGGCCTAGACCTGTGGCAAGCGACTGGCTGTCCCTTTCCCTTAGTTTAGGTATGTAGACCAACCCAACGAGAATTCACCGTTATGACACCTCCTCCTCCTCCTCCTCTCCCTGAAGAACGAAGCTGCGGGATTCTTTTCCTTTCTTTTTTTCGTCTTTCCCTCTTCTACTGACCTCTCTATCCTTATAAACCACATCCACAAACAACTGAGAAACTCAAAGTAATATTCTATTCGTATATTCTTTATCTTTCATTCTTCACGTTTTCTTTAAACCGAAATGGTTACCACTAGGAAATGTCTCTGCCTGCACCATGTCGGCTACCAAAGGGAGAAAAAATAAATGAAACAGACAGAATAGATAAAGTAAAAGATCCTTGTCAGACCAATGCGAACTTCCGTGTCAATGTCAACTAAGGAAAATATCTATGACCTTCCAGATCTACCCAAAATGACTGTAATATTCTGGAAGAGATCTTAATCCCTCTTTATGTCAGCCTGGAACGTAATACAACCATACTGGAACTCAATGTCAGATAAACTAGCATCTCGCACGACCTCATTATTTTCTAAGACCGAATGTCTTATGCTTTAAAAGAAAATTATGTGAAGATGTTGATATTTATTTTGGGGAAATAAAGAGCAGAGGCTATTTCCAGCCTCGCCTGACGAAGGGATGATAATCCAGCGACACGGTCCCGCCATGCAAGGTTGACGCACAGCCAGTGTGTGACCTGGCTGGCTGGTTCCTCCAGACGGTGGAATAATGTTGACCAAAAACAGATCGACACCGACCATACGTACTTCTTAAAATCAGATGCATATTTACGAACTCGCATATATATATATATATATATATATATATATATATATATATATATATATATATATATATATATATATATCGGAATTACGTATGAACTACAGAAACCGGGAATGGTATGTTAAATAATCACATTAGTATTGCATCTTGGAAGAACGTTTTTCTTCTAGACTAAAAACATTATTGACTTTCGCCCGAAATTTAAGACGTATGGAGAAACTACTGAGTAATGTAATAAAAGTTTTGTAAAGCACATTTTAGATTCACTCCCTAAATTAGCGACTCTTTAGCATCGGGAATATTGTGAGTTGGAATTACGATTCGCCAATGGGAGGTTTTTTTCTTTTCAATATTTTCCCATTTTTTCCTAGGAAGATTAACAAGCTGATTGGCAATGTTCTATCTTTATCCCAGGATGATTCTGCAGGCGATAGGTTGGCTTACACTATCCTAACATAAATAAGAGGTAGATCTAATTTTCGTGATGATTAAATAGAAAATAAATGTCTGTATAGGATGACTGAATAATCGATTGTGGTCTGTTTCCTAGAATGACAAAGAATAGAAGGAAAAGACACACATATTCTCTTTTTTTCATCCCTAAGAAGATTACGAGAAAGGTCGAATCTATTCCTAAAAAATTTTCTTTTTCAAAAAAGTTCAGAAATGGTCTAATTCTCAAGGAAATTGTGGAATTGTTTTGGTTCCTTTTCAGACAGAGGAGGAATGATTGAGTGAAAAGGATGACAGAGACGTATCGAAGTTCGTCGGGGAATTCGGACAATCACACACACACACACACACACACACACACACACACACACACATTCATTCCTCCTCGAAATAGCGGTGCATAATCAGGACAACGATCGTCAATAATACGCGATAGCCGGCACAGTCGGAATGGGATCTATCAGCGAATGTCGTCCTTATTTAGCAAGGTTATAAAGATGAGAGTCGTTTGGAGGGATCTTTCCGGTTGTCATGGTAACAGGCGGTGTTGCCAGGACAACGAGGCTCATCTCGTGCACAGTTGGCGGGGCTGACGGACAACAGACAACGAGATTGAGCTGGCAACGATGACCAGAACGGCCATTGTAAACAGACGCTGATGTCTGCTGCCCAGATGGTATTGTATACATGTATGTATGTATGTATGTATGTGTGTATGTATGTATGTATTAATGAATCTAAGTAGGTATGTATGTATGTATGTATGTTTGTGTGTATGTATGTATTAATGAATCTAAATAGGTATGTATGTATTATGTACGTATGTATGTATTATGTACGTATGTATGTATTATGTATGTATGTATGTATGTATGTTTGTGTGTATGTATGTATTAATGAATCTAAGTAGGTAAGTATGTATGTATATATGTATGTATGTATGTATGTATGTATGTATTAATGAATCTAAGTAGGTACATATGCATGTATGTAAAGACGTACGTACATATGTACAAACACATGTAAGTATGTAACTATATATCTAATCATGAAGTATGCATGCACGTATGTATGTATATGAAATATATATGCATGTATACATGCATATAAGCAGGGGGATATATTCATATGCACGCTTGTATCCATGTATATATATGTATATATATATATATATATATATATATATATATATATATATATATATATATACAAAAATACTTTACAATTATAATTCATTTTTAGCAACCATGAAATGAATGCATGAATGACCCACGTATGTATGACGAGGATGTATGTATGCCAAATACACTAGCATTCATATATGCAAATCTATCTACACATGAATAGAATATATCAGACCAGGAATTATATGTGCACGAATACACGACAGAATTGAGTAGCCTTGGAGCCACTGGCTGCCCCTGGATACTGGGATTATATTCCCACGAGACCTTTCACAAAGATGGCCTTGGGATGAGATGATGATACACAGATGTGTGTCCTCACAAAGATATGAATCGCTTCATGAGAGTCACTCTATTGGCAAAGATCGTAAGATGGAAGGTACTATAAGGAAAAATGATAATTATAACGAATTCACTACCTCTTCGAATCGATCTTCCTTTAGCATTACTAAATGGAGTTCAATACCTCTTCGAAACTATCTTGTTTTAGCAACATCAAATTTCATGAATGTGTCATTGTTCTCTTAACTTGTGCTGATAACTGCCGAGGTGAATAGGTATGTGAGAAGGCATATGGTTCTCTGGGTGTACGAGACATTATGAGTGTGTTGTTAACGTGGTGTGTGGGAAAGCGAGAAAGCAAACGTTTTACATTCTAAAACGTTTTGAGAAATGTGAGTGTAGTGTTCTGACGCCTCACTGCATTAGACAAGGTGACTGTATCCTGAAATTAATCTTTTAAAAGGTGATCTATGAAATCTAATTGTGAAAAATTTATCAAATTACATTGGGAAAAGATTTGAGATGGTTACCATTCCTTCTCTCTATGGGATTACTGCCAACCACAAAAGAGGAAGCTCAAAGCAATAATAGAAGCAGTGTGCCAACATGGACAACTACGAACATGTAGTTTTCCTTATTTGCTTTTCATTTCTTAAAAAAAAAGAAAGGTCACTCACACAGGTGAGAAGCGGCATCAAAATGAAATAGAAAAGAAGAGAATGAATTCGAAAGTCACCTTACCCCCAAATGTGTTCTTGCGAACCATGATTAGAAGATGAGGAGCCACATAGAAAACAACGGACCTCCCGTCCACCACCACCAACTTACCTTAGTCGAATCGACGCCCTCGACCAGCGCCCTGGTTCTCTCCGTCGCCCGTACAGTGGTTTTCAGAAGCCCGTTGACGTACACGTGGTAAGACTCGATGGAGCCCGGTGGCGCCTCCGGAGGGGGATTCCAACCAATGAGGATGCTCTTGTTTAGCTGTCGTTCGAGGGTGAGCTGGACCGGCGGTGGGACTAGCACCGAGAAGAAGAGGTCTAGTTAAGAGAAGGGCTGTGTCACTTGGCTAGCTCCATGCATGTGGCAAGCGGGACAGCAGCAGGCAGAGTGTCAGCAGTAGCGACAGCGGTAACAGCAAGAGCAGCAGCCGTAACGGTAGGAGCTACGTAGTTAAGACCCGTAACAGTAAGAGCTACGTAGTTAAGACCCGTAACAGTAAGAGCTACGTAGTTAAGACCCGTAACAGTAAGAGCTACGTAGTTAAAACCCGTAACGGTAAGAGCTACGTAGTTAAGACCCGTAACAGTAAGAGCTACGTAGTTAAGACCCGTAACAGTAAGAGCTACGTAGTTAAGACCCGTAACAGTAAGAGCTACGTAGTTAAGACCCGTAACAGTAAGAGCTGCGTAGTTAAGACCCTTATCTTTTATTTCTCTTTTTTTTTTATCTTTGAGCAGCCGCAAAAAAAGGAGCAGTTGGTTGGCATCTTTTCGCTATATAGCCATAACAGACAAAGAGAATATATATATATATATATGTACATATATGAATGTGTATATATATATATATATATATATATGTATATATTGGAAGAGCAGGCTACGCTACCGTACGGCCGCAGCGGGCTCGTACCTAGCCGGCTATATTATATGAACACCCATGCATCGCTGACCCACTTAACCCATTAAAAAAAAAAAAAGATTTTTTTTTTCTTTTTTTTTTTGGTCAGGCATCCACACTACGCCCATGACATACCCGGGGGGTAGGGGGGGGAGGGGGGCCCACAACCACCACCCCCCCTGATCTCATGACCCTGGGCCATTCTCTAGCTCATTTACATGAAAAAAAAATAATAATAATGATAATAATGATAATAATAATAGACTTAAATGCAAAAAAAAAATTTAAATATATATATATATATATATATATTAGATGAACAAGATCGTGCAATGCAATATCCGAGACACCAAAGATGCTCTTTGAAATAAAAGAGAAAATGGGATGTCCGCAAAAATGCCCATTACTTGTGTACTGTGAGGCTTTTTGCCATCTAGGCTACAAAATGACTAGAAAATTACAGATTCCATAACAGGCACACAACAAAATGAGGCAAAGTATCAAGGCATGTTTAATTTCTTTTGCCATACAGTCAAAAGGGGGGGGAGGGGAGTTGGAGGGGGGGGGGGGGATATCGGGTGGGCGGGCGGGCTTTGGGGAAGGAGGGAGTCACGTTAATAAGAACAAGTAAACTTTAGAGTAAAAAAAAAAAATAAAATAAATAATAATAAATAATAATAATGATAATTGTAACCTTCTATCACCAGAGAAAAATTCATGTACCCCACAAAACGTACTCTACAACTAAGATATAAACCTCTACATCACAAATGGGTCTACACCAAGTAATGATAATTGGTAATACTGTTCTACTGTCGTGATGCAATGTTACCAATGCGGGTAAACAGACAAATGATTAGATCTACTACATTGTGTGTGAGCGAGAAGTCGATGGTCTTGGAAAGGTAACAAGGACACTCTCTCTCTCTCTCTCTCTCTCTCCTCTCTCTCTCTTTCCTTCGTTCCTTCGCTCTGAAATCTCATCAAATTCTTATTTTCCACCCCTACTGTTTTCCCTATTTTCACTCGTACTTCCTTTCGTCTTTTGTGTACAGTTCCAACCTTCCTGACGCCACATATTTCATACCTGCTTACCTAAAACCTTGATTCGGATTTACGCTACTATTTCTTCAGTGTCTTTGAGTCTCATTTTGTCTACCCTATTCTCAATGTCTCTTTTATAATCATCTGACGACCCCTTAACATGATGTACTTATTCATTCCACTCTTCCTCGTTGACTTCATTTTTCATTCTATTTTTGATTGTTTTTCAACTTCCTCTTTACATTCATTCTCCTCACGTCTCATTTATCCTATTTTTTTTATATATATTTCATTTCATCTTCATCGCTTTCTTCTATCCACTCATTACATTCGTTTACTAAAGCAGACTTTCTCTTCGTGTTTACATCCCTTCTTACACCAAATCATCTCTTCTTCTCCCATCTCTTATTCACCTTCATATCCAGTTATTGCACAGGCCTTATCACATTAAATGATTTTTTTTCTCACACTTACTCTCCCTTGTCTTAATACCCTTCTCGTTCTTTTCATTTCACCCTCTCTCTCTCTCTCTCTCTCTCTCTCTCTCTCTCTCTCTCTCTCTCTCTCTCTCTCTCTCTCTCTCTCAGTCCATAAACATGCAATCTCTCGATTTCATGCATCACACTTGACAACACGTAACTCACGCAAGTTCATTCTTCGTAATCTATATATATATATATATATATATATATATATATATATATATATATATATATATATATATATATATATATATATCTTTTTTCCTAAGGTAAGCGCTACGCGCAGCCCTTTTAATAAAATTCCGCTGTTAGCTCACATAAGT
Organism: Panulirus ornatus; assembly: GCF_036320965.1. NCBI lineage: Eukaryota > Metazoa > Arthropoda > Malacostraca > Decapoda > Palinuridae > Panulirus > Panulirus ornatus. The sequence goes on from NC_092253.1 coordinate 5,940,492, forward strand.
ACGTGATTTTCCTCTTCCTTTATCCAATCCACCTCATTCCTCCTCCTCCTCTTCCCTTCTTCCTTCTTCCTTCCCTTCCTACCTCCACTCTCCCTACTCACCCCTCTCCTAGAAGCCCACACGCAAAAAGTATACACTCCCTCAACAACACACGTTAACACATCCCCATGGAAACAATCTCCCAGTTGATTTAATCTCCCCCTCCCCCATCAACACAACAGACCTTCGACTTTTCGCTCAAGCTGTAGATGCTCGATCTTCGACTTACTTTCTGGCTTACTTAGCAGCTTGCCTTGAGCTAGCAGACGTCTCTCTAGAAAATTTTGGCATTGTATCATTAGTTTGGCTTGATTAGGAAGGTGCTACATGTGTCTATAAATAAGTGGGCCGCGATGATAGAGAGGTGCAGGAGAGCCCTGGCTATCGTTAGGGGCTGTGAAAGAGAGACAGATTTTCGAAGTCGTATCGGCTTTGCCTACACCGTAGCCTCACGAGAGGTTTACTTAAGTGAGCAATGCAATTTAAGTGATTTAAGTATTCACTGGAGAAAGTAGGTAGTGAGCGATGTCACAATGCCTTGTGTAAATTATATCCTAAACTTTTCCGTGTTTTATTCTCATGTAATGTAGTCATCACTGAAACCCATGGTTTAAGAAGAGAGACGATAGCTCGAGGTGATAGTTCTTAAGATACGACTCCTAATCTTTGCTAGACATCTGGTTTGATGGATTACTGCAAGCTGAGATTTCTCTTCCAATATTTTGAGCCCCTTGCTCGTACAATATTCATGTATTTTACATCCTAAGTGTCCAGTTCGAACGAAATCTAAGGAGTTAGTATCGAAAGAGCGGTTCCGACAGATTTCTTCAGGAACGAGAACATTATCTCTCTGTCTCTCTCTCTCTCTCCAACGAGCATTTGGCTAGCGAACAATCGTCCCAGCAAAGACAGGCAGAACTCGCCTCCACACCTCTCATCATGCGGTCATGACGCAACTGCCAACACGAGAATCGTTTGAGTACGCTCTTACCAGATCCTTCAAGGCCATACCAGGTTATTCGACGTCAATGTAAGTCTTAATGGTATTTCTTAAACAAATAAGGTTGTATACAGGCGTTTTAGGTCGTTACGGACTATTCAATATAAGTTCAGGGTATAATCGCCTATTCAAGCGATTCAAAGTCGTTGAAAGACCTCATAGATGTTATAATTGTTTGTTATTACAAGGTCTGATGATGGATAATGTGAGGTTATTGTAGAGGATATGATGCTCCCATTCCTCTATACGATTTAGAACTCCCAGACCTTCCTTTGTTTGGATGAAGACTTTGGTCTCAAACGAGGAACCAGCTTATTGCGGAAGTCCATGTTACACTTTAACACAGTGAGGCTAGGTTGAGGATATGTATGTGGGTAATGTTACCAAAGCTGTCAATACCTCATTGATCCTGTTGTAATGGGATTGGAGTAATGATGATATATAGACAAACTCTGTGGTTCAAACATCTTAAGTTCACTGAAAATCTCTCATATTCACCTCAAGTCGAAAAGCATCTCAATTTTGGTCTTAAAAATTCATAAAGTTGGTAATCTATCTGTTGCATCCAGATCCAAGAGCTCCATCTGTCCTTTCGATAGGTAATGGAGTTTTGAACTGGAACATAATTGTATCTTACTCGACAGGGAATCCAGTAGTGTTAATACAGTTTACTTCCGCATGAATTATATAAGTTGGGTAATCGTATGAGGATAAATATTAAGCGTTTTAGATTCTGGACTCTGCCAGTTTCTACGTGAACTTTGAACTTTTGGCAACAAAAACCCATGGTGTATTGTTTGTATATAATTTGCCTTGCATTTCAGAATCCTCTTTTCCTCATTTATTATTATTATTATCATTATTATTATTATTATTATTATTATTATTATTATTATTATTATCATCATTATTATCATTATTATTATCATTATTTCTGTTATTATTATTATCATTAGTAGTTGTATCATTATTATTATTATCATCACCATTATTATTCATATTGTTTTTGTTATCATTATTCGTGTTGTTATTCTTACTTCATCACTATCATCATTATCATGATATCATTAGTATGGTATCATTATTATCATCATCATCCAATACTCCATCTGTATCACTCAGCTAAACATCATCTCATCGCAGCATTTAGCAATTTGAACAAAAGCTTAGAAAATTAGTTCGAATATCATCACCCATCTTTACCATGTATTATCTCTCAACAGACTCTTTGATTTCGATTATAATTACTATCAATTTTTTACGGCTGATAATTTTCATTTTCAACCCTCTTCTTTCGCCTGTTTCAGTTAGCACTTACTGGTATGGAAGTGGTACCTTGAAGTTAGAAGCAAGTGGCGCCTCTCCACGTTCCTTGTGTCATCAATGGTCAACATTACAGTGTACTGGCTAATAATTAAGTTCTTAGAAGTAAGTAATCATGGCTGGAACTCGTGTTCTAAGTCATACCATAATATACAGTGAGGATAAGTCATGGTAAAAACCAGAAGAGGTTAGCAGAACTAGATAAAACCATGTGTCTTAGCTCGAGCCGTATCTATTACAATATTTATATACTGATTCTCAAAGGATCGCTACTCTGATTAATCTAAATGCCAGGGAGAAAGACAATAGACTGAATGTATGGTAAGATTAGAATCAGATCACTGGGAAAATTTTACGTGAATCCTCTGTCTTCAGTTTCAAAGTAAACTCTTAAGCAACTGAAATGCATGCTTACAAAAGAAGAGGAATTATGACAATTGTGATAATGATGGTACTAATCATAATGATAATGATGAATGATATCATTAATAATAATGATAATAATAATGATAATGATAATAATAATAATAATAATAATAATGATAATAATAATAGTAACAATAGTAAAAATGATAAAATGATAATAATATTGATAATGATAATGATAATGATAAAATGATAATATTGATAATGATAATAATAATGATAATGATGGTGATGATAATAACAATAACAACAATAATAATAATAGTAATGATAATAATACTAATAATAATAATAATAATAATAATAATAATAATAATAATAATGATAATGATAATAATAATAATAATAATAATAATAATGATAATAATAATAATGATAATAATAATGATAATAAAAATAAGACTGAAACCATTACAAAATAAGAAACGATTGAAAGCACTCGCCTAGATAAGCCTATATAACTGATAAAAGAAGATATCTGAATCTTCACTGAAATCAGATAAAGCTTTGACACAAATGAGTATCAGGTAATGCAACCACTTAGCAAAGAAAAAAAAAAGTGATGAGCATAGAGTCCTTATACGACCCACTGAGGCTTTGGGGGTACTCGACGCTGCATAATACCAGTCGGTTTCCAAGGTTGAAATATCCGAGATTGTGTCAAAATGTTATCTATCCTTATCTGCTTACCAATTCTGAGATTTACCACTAACTCCTATTCTAGGATTGACTCAAGGACGTGTGAGTTGAATTGGGCCTATATAGACACGAACATTATCTCGTGGTGATAAAGGGTTTCTATCTATCTCTCTTTCTCTCTTTTTTGTCTCTCTCTCTCTCTCTCTTTCTCTCTTTCGTAGATGCATCACACCAACTGTAGCTTGCCTAGTGCTGTGGGGTCGTCTAACTAGTTCAGGCCCCTGGATGAGCTAATGCCAAGCCTTTCCCTGAATTTTGCTTCACATCTTCCTCCACCAGTGAGGTAAACATTCGCACTGTGCAAGTGAAAGTTAAACTTTATGACTCAAGTGCTTGTGTAACGTAAACTTAGATTTCTTGAACTTTATAAATACGATGAAAATGAAGGCAATTTTACACTGAGAAAATATGATATCCTTCAGTTCGTTAAATCTAGAATATCACCATATTTTCATATACTTTACAATTGTGACTGTTGATAAAGCTTCTCTAATGCCTTATGGACGAAAAAAGAAAAGAATAAATCTTTGAATATCTTAGATACAATTTTAGGAATTCACCAACGTACAGTGAAACGACCTAAAATTCGTGGCGATTTCTGGACGCCAGAAGGTACTGGTGAAATCTTTGCGGAAGGCCTTCAGTAGCTTATCCAGCGACGGGTGATGAGGGGGGACAGGGATGTCAGTGGTGGGAGGAGGTCCTTTTGAGCCAAGGGAGCGCAGAGCAGCGAAGGGGAGCGTCTAGACAAGCTATCTTTAGATAAAAGTATGGGGACGGCCAGCCATGTATGTATCTATATATATAAATATATTTACATATATATATATATATATATATATATATATATATATATATATATATATATATATATATATATATATATATATATCAAGCCAAATAGACACTAAGAGTTCTCGGGAAGAGCAAAATTGCCTGCTGTGCACGATTATACAAGAGTTGCAAGCTTTAGAAAAAAAATATATATATATCTATATAATTCATCCTGTGTCAAAGAAGTGGTTCTGGTTTGTCTTAATCATCTGCAGCTTCCTTCTTAACATCCTAAGTTGACTCTTATCTTTTTTTCTTATCTTTTTTCTTTGACTCCTTCGAGGACATGAGTGACAGCCAGTATCATTTCCTTGACCAGTGAATTTGCCACTGGTTTTCTCAAAATAACCTTCTCATATGAATCATAAGTATCTCACTATCTTTCTTTAATAGGTCTTATATTTTTTCTATTTGTGCTCTCCAATTTCCAGATAAAAGTGAACCTCTAATTTTGTACTATAAGAAAGAGGGACTGCTCTATCTTACTTAATCTAGACTTTAGATCCAATGAAGATTATCACTAACTTTGAAATAGGATGTTAATTGATCCCCCAAAAGTTCAAATAACGAAGTTATCTTTTCTTATGGGTTTAACTCTCGTGCAACTTCTTGTTTTTCTTTGGAAATGAGCCAAAGTCGAAAGCAGCAGTCTCATATGCACATAGATGTAACTCTTACATTGAAACTTTAAATGATTCCACGAGATTTGACCGAGTAGCAAATTCACCAAACACAGGAAAAGTCACTCGATTATCATCATCCCAAAGCAATTAGAATAAAGGAGGCAATCATTGTCAACCGTGGCACTCGAAGGAGTCAAGTCCATTAGAGTTGCATCTTCGAACAGAGTGAACCACTTGGATTCGAGATAACCAAAGCTTCGAATAGAGGCAAAAAAGAATATGAAAAAACGAAGCAGGAAGAGTTCCTACCATGCTCTCCGAGAGTTTCCTCGTCTTCCTCGATAATGTCCTCCAGGTCAATGTTGCTGGTGAAGGCGTTTTGGCGAATCTGGTTGCTGGCGAGATCTGCGGAGGATGGAGAGAGGGGAGGGAAAGGAAAGTAGATTTTTATTAGTAACGGCAGACTCAATGGAATCCTATCTACTTCGTCATAATGTCTCCCTACACACTTTATGGAGACTGTTTTGGGGAAGAGGATGGTGGTAACTGAAGCAAATCCTTCGTTTTAAGATGTTCATGAGTGACTTAGATGCGTTTTTCATTTACATCACCGATGGACATGATTTGTGCAGAGTATAATGACATGATTTTATGACAGTACTATAACTAAAGGAGAAGAATTGATGACGGGGTACGATCTCATGTTTTATATAAAACTTAGATACACCAGGAATCAAAACCTGAGTGGTTCTCTTATCTAGTTATGTTAAACGTAATCGATAAAAAGGAACATTATACCTTCAGATTACATGATCTAATGACTCAAATGATAATTCACTCCTATAAAGAATTTAGGCAAATCATCACATATATGTGCTCAACTTAAGAAGCACATATTATGGCATTTTTTGACAATTAACAAAGCAAATGTTTCTCCAATCTGAAAGTGAGTTTCACACATTAAACAGCCAACAAAATGAATTTCACTTATTAGATAGACACAAAATACCCTCCACTTATTTAACAGCCAACAAAGGGACTGTTTACCCAATTTGATAGACAGCAAAATGATTGTTTACCTAACCTGACAGCCAACAGAGTGACCGCTTTCTTAAACTGGGAGCCAACAAAGTGATTTTTTACCCTAACTTGACAGTAAACAAAGTTATTACTTCACAACCTTGAAGACTAGAACAAAGATTCATAATCTTTAGTTTAGCCTGAATATCCTGCTGCAGAGTCCATGGATTGAATATATATATAGCAAAGATTATACTTAAGAATCTGTTGTCAAAGCTGGAAAATCCAGCATATTACAGACGCATCCTACATCAAACGAAACGACAAATCATGTCCTCGTGGGTGATGATCAAGAATTTGATTGGGGCTCAATAACTTTGAGAAGAACGTCTTCCCTTGATGAACAAACCAATGTAATGGAAGGATAATGAACTCTGTTCTTCAAGGGTAAGAACCAAAAAAAGATACAATATTTTCGTGATGGGAATTTATGAAAAACAAACTCCAAATCTCCATAAAGTGGGGAACAATTGAAGCATAACCAGCTCTTTAAGTATAAAAGACTCGTATATGTACTCAGACCAGGGGGAAAAATACTCAGAAGGAGAGTTACAAAAGAAAAAAAAAGATTATAAGAAGAATACTGATAACTTATTCATAATGTTCTCTTTTCTTATACAGGGAGTCTGGGAAAGCAATGCAAAATATAGAGCTGACAAGAGACTGTGCAAGAATTATTTAAATGAAGATTTGCCATGAATAATGACAGACTGCAACCTTAGGCAGAACAATGTTTTCCTCACGAGCAACAGCAACACTCGTCAAATGCATTAAGAGGATAAAAGATAATTCGATATTCCTAGATAGTTGCCTCTCTGAATAATGCTTGCAAAAGGAATCACATTTCAACATAAGATTTATGATATATATGTAAGTATATATATATATATATATATATATATATATATATATATATATATATATATATATATATATATATATATATATATGTCTGTGTGTGTGTGCGTGTGTGTGTGTGTGTGTGTGTGTGTGTGTTAGTATCTGTGTGTCTATGTGTATGTTGTGTGTGTGTGTGTGTGTGTGTGTGTGTGTGTGTGTGTGTGAGAGTGTATTTGTACATTTGCATTAATACATGAATTACATATATGCATATATTCATATATATATATATATATATATATATATATATATATATATATATATATATATATATATATATATATATATATATATATATATGGAAGCAACGATCCAGTACAGTTAAACATGTAAGATGAAATTACCTTATGAGAGAAAGTATTCAAGATACGATCTCAAGCCACAATCATAACCCTTTGTTCACTAATTTTCTGCCATATATATATATATATATATATATATATATATATATATATATATATATATATATATATATATTCCTTATCCCTTGTAAACATCCCGCCTGAGCGAGGTAGCGTCAGGAAAAGATTGATGATTGAGCCTTTCAAGGAAGATCCTCACTTGGCCCATTTTGTTCCCACTTTTCTAAAAGTTTACACAGAAGACGAGGATATCCAGCCCCGAGCTCCCGTGCCTCTTAGTCGCTTTATACGACTCAAAGGAGATATGTGGGTAGGATTCTGTTCTCTAATCCTAGGGATAATAAATATATATATATATATATATATATATATATATATATATATATATATATATATATATATATAGGTAATTTGCTTAAGAATACCTGAAATAAAGCATGACTTTAAATTCCTTTTGCAGCTTTGCCGTTCTAAGAGATCAAAGAGCAACTTGAATTTACGATTCTTGAATACCATCTCAAGGGTAAAAGAGAAGTCCAATAAAACATGCTATCATGATGCACTTACACTCGACACAGACTGGATGCAGGTAAAGGGAAAAACATTATGTTTTGGTCGGCATTAGTCACGAGAAACAGGGGCGGTTTATATATCATAAGGCACAAAAAAGGGGGGTAACATAATGGTTTGTGATCCTAAAAGGAGCATTCTCGGGTTGACATGCAGTGTTAGGAGAGCACTTTAAAGAGTCCCCGAGTACAAAAAGAAAAAAAAAAAGGCTTTTGGGGGTGAGGGGGACATCATCATCATCATCAGCTGCTTAGCTCTTTAGATATATCAGCACAAAGACACATTCAGACCAATGTTCCCAGAAAGCTGGCACAACAGAGATCGCTCACCAGAGCTCAGGGGAGTATCTGTTGAACAACAGGGTCAACAATTTTTGCCCATTTTCTTTATGACTTGACACAGACGGAGAAGAAAATAATGCTACATCCTTGGCGCGAAAAAAAATAGCTAGCGTATAGCCACTGGGCGTAAGGGATCACACTAGACTTGACTCATTTAGCCACTGGCTATCTTTAGACCAACATGAGGGAAGGTGCTGCGGTCTCTGTCTATCAGCTGACTGAGAGATGCAAGCGGCAGAGTAGATAGTGAAGAGAGAAGAGGAGTGAAGCAGTGGGCAATCCAAAGTGAGAGAGGTGTGAGAGGAGTGTTCTGTCTGTGCTTGTGAGTGTCGGGCGAGTGAGAGTGACACAGTATCAAAAAATGAAATTGCCTGTAGAGGTACTTCAGTAGCCATGCCAAAACATCTGCTGCAGAGATGTGTCAACCAGTTTGTGAACTGCTTTCCTGAATTCCTATCCAGTGCCACTCATTTTGTCATCACTGCTAGGCACCTGCAGATCCATGACCTTTGAATATATTGATATTAGAAATACATCATGAAAAAAGAATATATATATATATATATATATATATATATATATATATATATATATATATATATATATATATATATATATGGTATTTCACTCCATTCCCAGGATTAAGAGGAATTGAATCCTCTTTCTAGAGCGAATATCTTTGCTTGGATGGTAGCCAGTTTGAAAAATATTATTGCAAATACGTAACAATGATGTCAAAGCACGTACTTTCGTTGCGACCTATTTCGACATAGTGATCCTATTTCTAATACCTTCTGGGAGTGTGTAGACACGAATATAAATGCCATGACAGCTTCAGTAAATGCTTGATAAATGCTTAAATCAGATGAGCAGATTCACATAAGCAATCAAGGGTATCGCTTGTTCATCGTCAGTAATCTTCGGTGTTCATGAGCTAACGCATGAGCCATGTTTTGAACCAGCTCTTCTCCTAACGTGTCACCACCACCTTCTTTATAAAAGGGCTTTTGACTACCCGTAGGACCGATATCTAGTGCCTCCTCATTTGCCCATCATACCTAACCCTACTGATGTCCCAGTAGGAGACGTATGCTGTTCATTTACCTCGTAAACTCAGTCGTCGAATTTGCAGTTACTTTGTCACAGTTTTTTTAAAGGCCAAAATTTGCGGCAAGATGAGCAATACAGATTGTCATCAGTGGAACGAGAAATGACAGTGAGAATGAGATATCAACTTGCAGATAACCTCAGTATGAATTTTGTGGTCTACCAAAATAAATATACTTTGTAATGTCTTAACATTAGTTATATTTATCCTCTACACACTCTATATATATATATATATATATATATATATATATATATATATATATATATATATATATATATATATATATAAAGAGAGTCAAAATATCAAGAATGAAAAAGCTGTCTGCATGTCGACTCCATCACATTTTTTGGCTGCAACCTGCCCCTCCTTGAACAATGAGGAATCAAGAGGGAGACATTATTTTTCGTACAAACAAAGAACCTTGTGGCTAGTTGCTCTACAATTACGTAGTTGATTCTTGAAGTAAAAAGACGATAGTTTTGGATCACTGACGTCGGGTGAATCTTATAGAATCTGGGCCTTTAAGAGAAGAATCTCATGTTGTACAAAATTTCTGCAATACATTGTACAGAATAGTGGATTCAGAGGTATACACTCATGATAGTACCATATACTATATATACATATATACATATATATATATATATATACATATATATCATAGTATAAGGATATCATGTGCTACGGGCTGTAGCGAAACCACCGTAGCACGAGACAGATAATGCTAAAGCTCTGGTGAGAGATTTGAATTCAGTGGCAGTGTTATCAATAGTGAGTCTGAGTTACTGAGAGCAAAGATATCAACGGTGAATGTCCTTCTCGATTATACTGGCAGGAATATAAAGGGGAAATAAATGGCTGTGTTTACTATGACAGAATCACACTGAAGGAGAGACAGGGAAAAAAATGTTGTTGGTCATTATCTATGGATGTGGAAAGAGCTAAAATCACTAAGTGGGGAATTCGTCCAACATCCGATGGTTATTTAGACAAATGTTTATAGAATCATTGTACATTCGACATCATAATTATAAATTTATAAATTATGTACAACATATCTACAAGATCAACCTTTATAAAGAAAAGAATGAATCAGTAGCTTTGATAAAAGACGTTAATGATGATTGATGATGAAGGATGATTATGTAAGAAAAATAGATCATGTATAGATGATGTATGATGAAGGATGATAATGTATAGATGATGTATGATGAAGGATGATCATGTATAGATAATGTATGATGAAGGATGATCATGTATAGATGATGTATAATACCAAAAACAGATGAAGGACAGCGTAGTTTGTTGAAGTGTTCTGTGGTGCTGACGATCAAATATTTTCATATCGCTGTTTCACTTCTGAATAAATAAAAGACTGAACTCTATTCTTGAATCATTCAATGGTTAGACCATACCCACTGGGCCTTGAGCGTTATGCTATAGTGCGGAAATAAGATATCGAGTGAAGGATTAGTATATGGTAACATGAATATTAGAGTAACGAATACTGGTCAGCTGATAGTCTGCCCAAAAAATAAAATACTATCGCATTTCGAGAATAAAGGCGACTGTCAGGAAATCGCTTATCCCATGCATGAAAGACCAACAGGTCAAAAGCCATGAAAAATTATTCAATGCATCTCTAATCATGTGGCGTAAGAGGAAATTACATTCATAACTGTGGTAGATAAAGAAAATCATTGTTAATAAATACAGTATTTCGATCGAGTATAAGAGAAATAGTATTGAACTCTCTTACGGCAATAGAATACTATTGAACTCTCGCACGGCACTCTATTAAGACAAAGAATTCACGTCTTTTCTTTTTAGTCTTGACGCCTCTCTTCCTAATTTATCGTCACATATTCTCCCTTCCTCTCTTCCTTGGTCTTCCTAATAGCCCCCTACCACTCACACGCTCCCACATACTGCATAGTTTACGCTAACAGTGAGAAATCAACTACGATGAGGCTGTCACACTTTATCAACGGACGGGTGTGAGCAAAGTCTCTTTCATGATCTACATATTCACCTCTAAAGGAATCCATCATTCATCCGATCCTACAAAGAGAGCATCCTCGAAGATACAGGAACCCCATAAAAGAGGTCTTGGGGTTGTATAATGGTAATTATAATAATCCCTAAATATGGCTATACTACTAGTTCAAAAGAGTGGCCTTCGTGTAATGTAACGATTGCATGGGATTCCACAAAAGAATCAGGTATGATATTACACTGTGGTTTAGTGACGCTATCCGTGTGAGTAATACCTGAGTGCTAATGATAATATGATACTTCCATGACTGGCTGATGCATTGTGGTATTCATGTTAATATAATACGTTGCCTCTCATCCTCACAAGATTGAGGACACGTATGAGAGAAGTTAAGAGATTAGGCGTGTATCGGATCCAATCTCCAGCCCCGCCCACCACCCCAAAAGGAAGATCATGAGTGGAGTAATGATAAACAGGTGTCACTGTGTCTGGTATAGTGTATTATGATGTAGTGGGACTGAGAAGATATTCCGTGTGGAGTTGAGATCAAGAAATGAACGACCAGCGGCGTTGTTAAAGGTCTGTAGTGTACTAGCAAGAGCATTTAAACTGCATGACGGCCGTTCTGTTTATTGGCTGCAGCTGTCCTTACGTCATCCACCAGACAACCAATCATATTTGTTTATTTCACTCCCATGTCATAATTCAAGCCACGATGCATTTCTACAAAGACCTGATTATATATATATTTATATATTTATATATATATATATATATATATATATATATATATATATATATATATATATATATATATGAAATGTGAAATCAAAATGCAGCACTCAAGAAGCATCACCAACTGCCCTGTTTCTAAGAGAGTCAGGTCATTGAGAGACTCCTGAAGAAGGCCAGGGCGGAAGGGAAGCTTGGTTGGGGGGGGGTTATTGGGGAGTTGCCATGGCAGGGGGCTCGTCACCGCAACCACCTCAGGACTCGCCTCCACAGACACCACCACCACCAGGAGGAGCATTGCAGAAGTTCACAGAAGTTGAGAAAGAGGAGGGATGATATGCCACTGCTTTTTTTTGGCATAAGCTTTTTTTCTGGTTTTTTTTTTCATATGAGGGGAGAAAAGAGAGAGTTTATATAGATTATAACTGCGATGACTGACTGAACTTATTGATGGACTGGAAGTGAGTGGGTGAATGTGTCAGGGAGTGGTGGCAGGGGTATGGTAGGGAGTGGTGACGGTGGGCAAGACCTCCCCAGCCATGGTCAGGGTGCGGTTGTCAGGGCTGGAGGTGAGGGAGTGAGGGAAGGGGCGGCCCAAGGGAGAGTAAAAGGGTGGACGACGACCCACCCCCACCCAGCGCTCCTCCTCCTCCTCCTCCTCCCTGACAGCCTGCGTTCCCCCGACAGAGTACTGATGGGAGAGTGCAAAGAACGGACGTACTGGCGGAAGGGACACCATGCTGGGCAGGGTTCTTCTGCCCTGCGTGTGGCGTCAGGGGGTTGAGGGAGCTGAGGGGGTTGAGCAAACCCTGCATCTGGCCAGACTGAGGTATCAGAGAGCCCTTAGGGATGAGAGCTTGTGCGGCCGACCCTGTGGTCCCCAACACGGTCGACACCAATGTGGGGGCCCCATTTTTATCGCCTGGCCCGAAAAGTCCTTGAACACCCTTGAAGATGTTTTTTACAAACTTTACGGGCGCCTTCGTATCTGTGAGAGAACCGAGACCGATCATCACGCCGGGCTGGGGAGGGCGGAACTACGGGGGGGACTCGCGATCAAAATCTAAGGTTTTTTTGCTAGGTAGCCTCCTAAAACACCTACGCCCAGGCCATCCACACCACACCCAAAAAAATTCTAGATTGGTGGGGGGATGGTGGGTTTGCATGTACTCTAACTAAGCTGGCTGGGCCCTTGCCGGCCCGGAGTGTCGGCTACACATCTAGGGAAGCCAGGAGACAGGTGTCGAAGGCAGCAAGGGATGCTAAAAGCCCCTGCTTGGTGAACTGGTCTACCGGGCGTGCTGGTGTGGCTGGTGGACTGTTCAGTCTGCTGGGGTGGTGGTGTGGTGAAGCCAACTTGTATAGCGGGTGCGTGTCTGACTAGGGAAGGGGGCGGTGCTACCAGCTGGAGAACCACCTGTCACCTGACACACACAGGTGAGTGGCTGGCTCCAAATGACGAGGTAGGAGTCCATCACAAGTGTTCTATAGACATGCTCGTCTGACAAATGTTACTCTTGAAAATATTTACGTATATATACACATACGTCTCCTCAGTTAAATGATCACTGTTGCTCTATTTCTGCGTATTAAATCAATGAACCACAGGAAGGACAAAAACTATGAGACCCACATATAGATATAGATTCAGACATCAGGTCACTGTGGTCAAGATAGGCGAGTTTGAATTAAATGCTGTTAGCCTTCTGAGGAACTTTAGTTCCCAGTTCTGATTTTCTGAATACAAACGACATTTACTTTTCTTCTGACAAAATAGCCCAAAATAAAAGAGACGCCTTATTTAGATATTTCATACATCTACTTGGCAAAAAAAATCCATAATGAGAGAGACAAAGAGAGACCTTTCTCAGGTCTCCCTGGATTTTGTGAGGGACTCCAACCTCGACATTTAGCCAAAGGAGAGATAGAGACAGAGGGAGGGGTCGGGAGAAGAGAGAGAAAGAGAGAGTGAGAGTGAGAATCCGGGTGAGAAAGGGGTGTATATATATCTATATCTATATATATATATATATATATATATATATATATATATATATATATATATATATACTGGAGAATCACTACCGGCGACGTATATAAGGACACAGCCATGACACCTAAAGAAGAATCAAGAGGGGCATTGCAGAAGTGTATATGGCTCGACAAAAAAAAAAAAAAGAGGCTTTGGTGATAAAGCAATTCTAAAAATATATCTAAAATCTTGACAACTTCTGCAATGTTCTTGGAGGAAAAAAAAAATATAATGATATTCTAACTCTAAGCTAAGTACTAATGTAGCAGAAGTAATATATATATATTTTTTTTTTTCAAAATCAATAGTTTTAAATAGTAATCATGAGTGACAATGGAAACACATGATCTTATTCCAGAATAATATTAGGTGAAAGACAAGAACACAATAAGAATTTCTCTGTACTGAAGATAAATAAACAATGGACAGTAAGACATACAAAAAGGTTAAGAATATGAAAAAACACCAATAGTTTGAAATAAGAGAATAACATCAAATTTACTCCATTTTGTGGCTTTGAAAAATTAGACTAAAAGATTCATCTACATGGATTTGCAACAATATGAAAGAAAGTGTGAATCATAGAAGATTATATATAAGACTATACCACATCATGAAACCACTAGTACAAGTGATGTAATTAAGCATAGTGGTACGAAGGAATAATTCAGCCACAGAGATGAAAAATAAAAAAGGGATACACCGAAGAACAGGTTTAAAACCTGTATACCAAGAGAGAGAGAGAGAGAGAGAGAGAGAGAGAGAGAGAGAGAGAGAGAGAGAGAAAGACAGAGACAGAGAGGAAGAGATTCTGTGTGAGAGAGAGAGAGAGGAAGAGATTCTGCAAGAGAGAGAGAGAGAGAGAGAGAGAGGTGGGGGGGGTTAGTAACATGATCGTTGCCATACCTATCAACAACTGTGATTCATCTTGTGATATGAAGTCGAGGTCCTGAGGAACAGATGTGGACATTGACTCGTCCCCGTCGCGAAGACCCATTACAACCGATTGATGGAACTCGATCAGGTCCTCCCCAACCAGTTTCTCCACGAAGTTGGAAGGGACGAGTCCACGACGCCCGTCCAGCAGCTCACCATCGAAGAAGCCGTCCTGAGATTCGCGAGAGAAAGCAAAATGTAACAGTGACATCCATCAGTTATCATGTAGTTTAAAAAAAAAAAAGAAAATAAGATAATCGTCCCTCTCTCCTTTGAGATGGTATAGCATTAGATATAACTTAAGAAATATGCATTCGATTCATGCCATAGCATATATAGCAGTAGATATTCAGAGAATAAAAAAAATAATTGATAATAATTAAAGACAATACGAGAACCTCCATGTATTTGCCGGGGTTCCTGAAGAAGTTAGAGTGGGAATGAAAGAATTTTGAGGTCAAGGGAGGAGGAATCATCTTCTTCAAGGAAGTGTGACAGCATTGGAATACTGTTCAATGACTTTTTGAGTGTGTACGCATTTGTGAATGCAGTTATAACACGATGCATGGGTATACATGGCTATACATGCCCTACAGCTTTATGTGTGGATAATGTATTCATGAATCAGATTGGATAGTCTAAAATTATTCCATTTACCCGCATACGGGGGGACAAAAGAATCATTAGGGAAAGGAAGAGAATATTCATTAGTAGAGATACCTAATTGCCTTATTGGCGCGCGTAATTTATCGTTCTAATTCAGATAATGATAACAGCCTCCACTGTATTATACAACGAAGCAACTAAACGTACAAAATCATCATTGCATTCAAGCATTCTAAGCTCGGTTACAAAAAGGCTAAGCCGAACTACTTAAAGCACTGCAGTATCTACTTGCACTGCATAGTAGATGCATGGGATGGATACTAGTTAATGAAAATCATCCAAGTTTCAAGTCATGAGTGTGTCTTGAATCATTCAGACTTATTTCTTTCTTTTTTTTTTTTTCCAAGTAAGCAATCTTGAAGTCTAGTGGAAATCACGTCTGATCACTGTAAGACATTATGTTCCTATAATTTCTAAATTTCTTCACGAGGACTGGAGTAGATTTAAGAGCAAATAGAGAACTCGATCTTATCAACATTACTGTAATGTCTCGTAAGGGAGGAAGCATCACACTGTAACAGCAAATGGAAATAGATCGCCGTGGAGCAGCGGTTAGCGTTCCTGACCATGTCGCATTCACAGGGTCGAGCACATAGGTCCACAGTCAACCCAGCTGTTCATCCACCCCTAAAGGGGAGGGGGTCGATAAAATGGCTACCTGGTTTCAAATAAAAACACACTCCCGGGAATGTGACAGAATTTACTCTCTCACTAATACCCCCCATCGAAGTCACTGCTATCGAAGTGAAAATCAAATAATCCAGATCAAAACTGACTTGATAAAGAATCAACTGAACCCCCAAACTACGTATTACATCATATTTTTTTTTTTTCAAATGAGTGACTTCATCTCTAAATCTATTGCTCTATCATTATCATGTCTTATGAAGGGCAGGTGTCTTATCTATTGATGGAAGCTTAATGTATGAAACTTCATTCAAGAAGCAAGGCAAGGGGGAAACACAAGGGTAAGGCAGGGCAGGGCAGAAAATTAAGGTCATCCAAGCAGCAGGACGTGCAGGGTAGATACTGAGGGTCAGGAGACAGAAGAAAGAGATCCACCTGGCTCTCCCAATGACACCGACCAACCCATTGGCCACTGGTTCTTCCCTTTGTTTTGTGGCATGTGTGTGTGTGTGTTGGGGGAGGAGGGGTTTAAGGTGTATACATATGTACCTGGATGTGAGCACTGGGTCGTTCAATCTATGGTTTAAGGATGATTACTTTGAGTAAAAAGAATAATGGTATCACGGCTCACATGTGGAGGCTTTTTCAACGTAGAGTGAGTATGATTTTGAATATGATAGTGAAGGGGTATGATTCGTGTCTGAGGCTACATTATCATTTACGTTTTCTTAATCAGTACCTTTCAATCGGCACATTATCAAGACGCATAGGGGTCAGATCTAAACCATCTTCACGGTGTTTCAGGGCCTTTAGATCATGGAACATTATTGATATGTAGGAAGGACATAGTCTGCACTGATTACAGAACACACTTCAATACCCTGGATGAAAATAGGGGGAAACGGGTCGTTTAAAGACGTGAACTGTCCTAAGATCATGTCCAGTGACTCCTTAACAATACACCTATATTGATTATTTAGTCGGCACTGATAGACCATGCTCTAAGACAAGGTAAAATTAGTGTTATGGACGGCGAAATGAAAGGAGTGGAGGATGGAGGTGTGCTGGAGACGGAGGAAGAGGAGTGGAGGATGGGGTTGTGTTGCAGATGGAGGAGGAGGAGGAGGAGGAGGAGTGGTTAATGGGCTGTGTTGGAGACTGAGGAGGAGTGGAGGATGGAGGTGTGCTGGAGACGGAGGAAGAGGAGTGGAGGATGGGGTTGTGTTGCAGATGGAGGAGGAGGAGGAGGAGGAGGAGTGGTTAATGGGCTGTGTTGGAGACTGAGGAGGAGTGGAGGATGGGGTTGTGTTGCAGATGGAGGAGGAGGAGGAGGAGGAGGAGGAGGAGGAGGAGGAGGAGGAGGAGGAGGAGGAGGAGTGGTTAATGGGCTGTGTTGGAGACTGAGGAGGAGTGGAGGATGGGGTTGTGTTGCAGATGGAGGAGGAGGAGGAGTGGTTAATGGGCTGTGTTGGAGACTGAGGAGGAGTGGAGGATGGGGTTGTGTTGCAGATGGAGGAGGAGGAGGAGTGGAGGATGGGGTTGTGTTGCAGATGGAGGAGGAGGAGGAGGAGGAGGAGGAGGAGGAGGAGGAGGAGGAGGAGGAGGAGTGGTTAATGGGCTGTGTTGGAGACTGAGGAGGAGTGGAGGATGGGGTTGTGTTGCAGATGGAGGAGGAGGAGGAGTGGTTAATGGGCTGTGTTGGAGACTGAGGAGGAGTGGAGGATGGGGTTGTGTTGCAGATGGAGGAGGAGGAGGAGGAGTGGTTAATGGGCTGTGTTGGAGACTGAGGAGGAGTGGAGGATGGGGTTGTGTTGCAGATGGAGGAGGAGGAGGAGTGGTTAATGGGCTGTGTTGGAGACTGAGGAGGAGTGGAGGATGGGGTTGTGTTGCAGATGGAGGAGGAGGAGGAGTGGAGGATGGGGTTGTGTTGCAGATGGAGGAGGAGGAGGAGTGGTTAATGGGCTGTGTTGGAGACTGAGGAGGAGTGGAGGATGGGGTTGTGTTGCAGATGGAGGAGGAGGAGGAGGAGGAGTGGTTAATGGGCTGTGTTGGAGACTGAGGAGGAGTGGAGGATGGGGTTGTGTTGCAGATGGAGGAGGAGGAGGAGGAGTGGTTAATGGGCTGTGTTGGAGACTGAGGAGGAGTGGAGGATGGGGTTGTGTTGCAGATGGAGGAGGAGGAGGAGGAGTGGTTAATGGGCTGTGTTGGAGACTGAGGAGGAGTGGAGGATGGGGTTGTGTTGCAGATGGAGGAGGAGGAGGAGGAGGAGTGGTTAATGGGCTGTGTTGGAGACTGAGGAGGAGTGGAGGATGGGGTTGTGTTGCAGATGGAGGAGGAGGAGGAGTGGTTAATGGGCTGTGTTGGAGACTGAGGAGGAGTGGAGGATGGGGTTGTGTTGCAGATGGAGGAGGAGGAGGAGTGGTTAATGGGCTGTGTTGGAGACTGAGGAGGAGTGGAGGATGGGGTTGTGTTGCAGATGGAGGAGGAGGAGGAGGAGGAGGAGGAGGAGGAGGAGGAGGAGGAGGAGGAGGAGGAGGAGGAGGAGGAGTGGTTAATGGGCTGTGTTGGAGACTGAGGAGGAGTGGAGGATGGGGTTGTGTTGCAGATGGAGGAGGAGGAGGAGTGGTTAATGGGCTGTGTTGGAGACTGAGGAGGAGTGGAGGATGGGGTTGTGTTGCAGATGGAGGAGGAGGAGGAGTGGTTAATGGGCTGTGTTGGAGACTGAGGAGGAGTGGAGGATGGGGTTGTGTTGCAGATGGAGGAGGAGGAGGAGTGGTTAATGGGCTGTGTTGGAGACTGAGGAGGAGTGGAGGATGGGGTTGTGTTGCAGATGGAGGAGGAGGAGGAGGAGTGGTTAATGGGCTGTGTTGGAGACTGAGGAGGAGTGGAGGATGGGGTTGTGTTGCAGATGGAGGAGGAGGAGGAGTGGTTAATGGGCTGTGTTGGAGACTGAGGAGGAGTGGAGGATGGGGTTGTGTTGCAGATGGAGGAGGAGGAGGAGGAGGAGGAGTGGTTAATGGGCTGTGTTGGAGACTGAGGAGGAGTGGAGGATGGGGTTGTGTTGCAGATGGAGGAGGAGGAGGAGGAGGAGGAGTGGTTAATGGGCTGTGTTGGAGACTGAGGAGGAGTGGAGGATGGGGTTGTGTTGCAGATGGAGGAGGAGGAGGAGTGGTTAATGGGCTGTGTTGGAGACTGAGGAGGAGTGGAGGATGGGGTTGTGTTGCAGATGGAGGAGGAGGAGGAGTGGTTAATGGGCTGTGTTGGAGACTGAGGAGGAGTGGAGGATGGGGTTGTGTTGCAGATGGAGGAGGAGGAGGAGGAGGAGGAGGAGGAGGAAGAGGAGTGGAGGATGGGGTTGTGTTGCAGATGGAGGAGGAGGAGGAGGAGTGGTGGAAGGGGTGTAAACATGCAGCAGTGAGTGCATGACAGGAAGAACCATCAAGGTGCTGGTTAGGTTCATGCAAACAGAGATGGAAATGGGTGCAGGTGTTCTGTTAGGATATAAGGATTGACCAGGATGGGATAGGATGGTGAGGAAGGGTGGCATAAGGTAGATCTCTGATGTACTGAGACGGGTTGGAAAAGGATGAGGAAGAGGAGGTATGACCCGAAATGTTAGTGGATAGAAGGGATGTGTACTCTGACCAGGAGAAGACTGTAAGACACATCCCATGAGGACAGAGGTGGAAGATGTGAAGAAATGATGCCTCAAGAGGAGAACAGTAGGTGAGGGGGGCGCATTTCCCTAAGATGGTCCAAAAACACTTCTGCCGAGGAGAAAGAGAAGCGGAAGAGAGGCAAGTGTCAGAGAAGTGGTGTATGTAAGTCTTCACCAGTTGGCGAAGGACAGGATAAAGAGGTTTATGATTAAGATATCGGAAGGGAGGGTATCAGGACAGGGCCATTTATCATGGAGAAATTGTGGCTAAGGATTAGAAAGGTTCTCATGCCATGGCAAAGGAAAGGGAGTAGGAGGGAAGGTCCTCATGCACTGGAGTTGTGGGATGGGAGGTGGGGATCGGGTGGGGTGGGGGGGAACATCGACTATACCGTCTTTATCGTAACTGGTGGTGATGATGGTGGGTAGTGGGTTGACGCTGGAGAACACCGGGTTGCTGATGCCACCGCCCACCACCCCAGGTCCTGAACCCACCACGCCCACGCCGCCTAAGGATGTAGGGAGATTGCCCGTGTTGGCCATGGAGAGGGGGTTTGTGCCCTGTAGGGAGAGTCCCCCTATGCTTCCCCCACCCATGAGGGAGGTACCGGTGAGGGAGTTGATGGTGGTGAGGCCAAGACCCGGCGTGGTGCTGCCGAGCTGTGAAGTGAGGTTGAGACCCGTCGTGTCCATCTGGGAGAAGCTGGAGTCTATCACCCCTAAGGGGTTGGCGGCGAGGGCGTTGTTGCCTAAGGGGTTGACTATAGGGTTGGATAGGTCCATAGGCTGGGACGGTGGTCGTGATGGCCTGACCTGTGAAAGACCCGCCCACGCCAGACCCGCTCATGACGAAGGAGGATGGTATGCCCGTCACATTCCCGGTCCCGAGACCCAGTGACGTCATGACATCGCTCGTCTTCAACGACGTCACTCCCGAAGAAGTGGAGGACAACCCTGTGGCGAAGAGATGACAAGTCCGCAGAATCAGCCCTTCTGCAGGAGGCTGTCCCTCTGAATTCAGAACATGTGTGAATATCCTTTGCCAGTATTGACCAGTTTTTTGTTTGTTTTTTTTGTTTTTTTTTTTGTAGGGGAGAAGTAAGGAATATATTCATTGAATCTATAGACTTCCAAAGGTCTATGAATCTGTCTAGACCGTACCCATGCATGTGAGGTCTGATCATGCACATAGCAATGCTAGACCACGATTGGATGATGTTAATGGGTCATGCGAGACTTCTGGTGCTGTCGGAACAGTCCCGCGGGTCTCAGACTGGTTACAACAAGAGTATGTGTGTGTGTGTATATATATATATATGTGTGTGTATATATATATATATATGTATACAAACTGTCTGCTAAGAATCAAGACATCTACGAGGCCTCTCCTCTTGGGAAATCCAATGTAAACGGGCATCACCACTAGCTTTCTTAACTTATGTACAAACTGTTTTTAAAACGTATAAATATATATATATATATATATGTAAATATATATATACATATATAAAAAAGGAAAACTCTTGGTTGTAAAAAAAGACAGATAAACTGACTACTGACTCAAAATATACAGGCCGGTACCTACAGGTAAAGACAACATACAACTTGTAGTACACTAAAGACGCTAAAATCAAGCGAAATCTAGGATGCCTTTTGTGCTTCTTCTTCGCCAATAGTCTCAAAAAGGACGAAAGTAGTAGTAGTAATAGTAGTAGTAGTAGTAGTAGTACTGGCCCTACGTCACAAAAAAATAGTGTGTATATATATAAATATATGTATATATATACGAGCAAAATTGCTGGCCCAGGGGGACGGCACGAGTACACGGAAAAGCAGCCAAAGGAACGAACAGGAGGCAGATGACGGCCCGCGCTACCACTACGATGCGGGTTTGTAAATCAACAACTCCATAACAAATGTTCAGTGGTTCAGCAACTCCATAACAAATGTTCAGTGGTTCACATTTTGTTCTACAGGCTTTTGTTGTTGTTTTTTTTTTGTCGTTCAAAGACCACCGCTCTTTTTTTTTAAATATCTTTCGGACTGAGTTGTGTGGCAGTTGTAGTAGTGGCAGTAGTAGTTGTAGTGGGTGAGTAGTATAGAGAGAGGGGTTGATAGGATGGTAGACATCTGCCTTACGGTGCTGTTGGCTTTACGAACCCAGCCTACATTACCAGATGCAGGAGCGGGCCGCCCGTTTTGACCACGACTATAAAGGTCGCCCTACTGGAGGAGAGAGGGGGAGGAGAAGAGGAGAGTGAGAGAAAGAGGGAGAGGAGGGTGGAGCCCTTGGGCGCTCTTAGCTATCACCAGCAGCTAGAGCTATACAGCACCAGTATAGCAGCAAAATCACCACTTACTGTGGTGCGCCGTAGGACCAAAGTGAGGCTTCGGAACTGTCAGAAAATTTTTGATACGGGACATGGTGGAGGGGGCCGTGTCTCCGACGTGGTGTTGACGCTGGTGAGTTGGCTGGTGTGGGAGAACCCGCGTCCGGGGTTTCTGCTGTCCCGTGGACGTCTGCCTGGTGAGTTTGGTGACCGAGCGACTGGTGCGCCAACGAGCGTGTCCCATACTGCTGTGGGTGGCCGTGGTGACCCGAACTACCATGGGACTTCTGGCTCTTGCTATGTTTCTGGCCCGAGCTATGGTGCTGCTTGTGGCCCGAGCCATGATGGCCGGTCTCATAGTAGCCGTGTCCACCACGGGCGTTCCCTTGGCCATCATGGGACCTGCTCATGTGCACAGCTTGCATCAGACCATCCATGAACTGCACGTGTTTCACATGGTGGGGACCTGAAGACACGCGCAGGTCAAAGTTCATCTCCTGACAGGTCCTAAAGTGACTACCAGCAAATGACCTGGCCCATCCCCTGATTTTTTTTTTTTCCGAACCTTTTTACTGGTTAATCCTCTCATATACACTACCATCAAAGCTCCCAACCTTCATGAGTAGCCTAAGATAAGGTACACACATTGACTGAAAAAAAAAGAAGGTATCTCTTTTCCCTTCAAATCATGACTAAAGGATTACTTGAAGAGAAACACTTTTTCTCTCCTGTAGATGGATGACTTTATGGTTTCATGCGATAAGGCGACATACTCACACACACATACAGACAGACACACACACACACACGCATACACCGGATAACTTCAGACCTTACCTATAGTCGACCGGGATTTGTCAAGTTCGGCGAGGATCTTGTTGTCCTGTTCGATCTTGGCCATAATCCGGTCGATCTCCGAGGAGGTGTTCTCCACCCCACCCGTTGGGGGTAAGGGCGAGGAGCCCAGGTAACCTCCAGAGCCCGAGGTGACGAAGCTGGAGGAGGTGGTGTTGGTGTACACGCCGGAGGATATGGAATTAAGGGAGTTGAGACCTGCAGGAACGCGCGTCCACACGAGAGACAAGATAACGTTAAGAAGGAGAAAACACAACAGCAACAACACAAAATGATATTGCAACACTTCTGAACATCTATGACAGAAAAAGTAGCTCCACTCATCTCTCTATCATCATGAAATGACTCCTTAGAAATGTATATCAGGTTGAATTCAATCTTCTGTGATTCATTTTAACTGTAAATTATCATAAAAACAACTATTTTTAAGTCGAACTTCAAGATCTTCTTTAGTACGATGGTAAATGGGACATAAAACTCAAAAAGACGAGGAGGTATTAAAGAAAGACGCATCATCAAGATAGACGTGGTGTTCCAATAATGCAATAAATAACCCTTAACTTTCTAGTTATCTAATAGCAACAATAATCCAGACTATATATGGATAGAATACGTTCTTTGAGAATAATTCTTATGAGCTTACGTTTGAATCTAATAACAAAACAGAAAATACTCGACTTGGTTATTAATTGAAGTGATTGATAAATCATTTGAAAATTAAGGATCAGGGACATTTTCAAGTCACTATTAAGTCAATTCTGGTAAACTAATTACTCCATTATTTAGCTGTTACCAATACCTCTTCCCCTCATAGGAAAAAAAACTCCTATTCATTTTTTTCTCCCTTATCCTAAATCCAAACTTCATTAAGCAATGGGAACTTCTCACCCAACTTCTACATTTGAGGTAACTACTAAAGATAATTCACAATTTTGACTGCTTTCTAGAGTGCTACTTTTTACTGCATGTTGAATAATTACATATAAAATTACATGAAGGATGAATATTCAAGATAGACTTAGAAATTTAGGTGTAGGATTTACCGAGTTTAATGCACTTTTATAAGTCTAAATATAATCAAATGATATGCAATTTTACACGTGATGAATGATCTACTTTAATTCATTCACCGTACTTACTAGCAGTGACTAGTTACACATTCTTCATTATATAATTATCCTACAATAATATATCATGATATATACAAATTTGTTTTATCAACTAGAAAAGTATTACATCTATATCTAAGAAGAAATGAAGAATATACTACAAAAGGAGTTAAATTAGTTCATGTAAGGGATATGATAAATATGCTGTGTGTCTAGTGAGTATAGCGTATGCTATGAATCTATTGAGGATACCAATACAGGCATTTGATACTACTGTGTATCTATAAACGTGCCTCATAGCGTGAGTCTACCATAGCATGTGTTTACCATGCAACATGCATTCCAGCATAAACTGGTACATCTTTTTCACTTTTGTCCCTGGTTGCATTTATGTATATATCAGTAGGGTTTTTTTTTTTTCTTCACATATACGGGTGGTTCTTATCCCCACCTGTATAGATGTTCATCTCTTCCACCTATACGAGTGGTGATGTCCCATTAATTCATGTAATCATAGTCGTTCTATCCATAATGTTAGGTATTCTATTTCCACTTGTATTACTGGTAATTATCTTCCCACCCATGATCCCAGTGATTTTCGCCCTAACTGTT
The DNA here is from genome assembly GCF_036320965.1 of Panulirus ornatus. Lineage (NCBI taxonomy): Eukaryota > Metazoa > Arthropoda > Malacostraca > Decapoda > Palinuridae > Panulirus > Panulirus ornatus. The sequence continues at coordinate 5,965,353 of NC_092253.1, forward strand.
CTTTCTTCGTCCACAATAACAGTGGGTCCCTCCCTACCTAAGAGATGTAGAGTTCCTTCTTTGTCTTTTCTACAGAAACAGTTATTCTGTCCACCACTGTTCTTAATACCAAACGTCTTTCATCTTTAACTGCAGCTGTTATCATCCTGCCATTAGATTAGTTTCTAAATCTTCACCTTCTCTGTTTTCTACAGTCCCCCTAGAACTGACTCCTACAGATCCCTCTTTCCCATCAACTGCCTTCAACATCATCTACTCAACAGCCATTCTCCCTACAGCTACCCTCCTCACCATCAACTTTCTCTCCCAGTGACACTTTTGGCACGTGTCTTATCTATTCATTTCGACCCCACTGTTAATCTGCCATGGTATCAATGCTCTCCCAGCATGAGGACCTAATAAAGGCCTGACCATCCCCATCTGACCCAGAGACCCAAGAATAACCCTTGTCATGTGAACTACTGACGAAAGAAACACCCTGGCCACTTGGCGGTATTGATAAAGGCATAGCCCCTCCCACCTGCGCCCCTGACGAAGACATGGCCGTCCCTTTCCAGTTCGAGCTACTGACGAAGACAAAAACCCTCCCTACATAAACCACCTGACGAAGGCATGACCCTGGTCACATGAAGAGCCACTGAAGGCATATCCCGCCTTACCTATGCCTCTATCAATGGCATAAACGTTTAACGTACACTTGGTCCTACCCAAAACTCGTGACACTAAAGAAGGGCCTGTGGTCATAGGTATAGACAAAATCTCCCATGATCTGAAGTAGAAATTTAGGGATCGTCAGAGTCTCCTGATGGCACCAGTGTGGAGACTTTAATCCTGTTTGAGTACAGACGAAGACTACATCTGTGGGATCTGTTAGAGGATGAGATTACGAGTTTCAAAATCATTTATAGGTGAAATATTTTTTTCTGTCAGAATGAGATGGTGTTCACTTCAATCGTAAGCTGAGATTTCACGACTCAAATGAAAGTCTGAATGAGATCTATTGCTTTTGATAGTGTAGAAATGACGATTTGATTTCTCAGATTAAATCACAGAGTATGAGATTTGTTTTTAGAGACTGGCCTTTAAGAAAGAAAACTAATCACAGAAACGAACACTGTTCAAGAAAAATAAGACTCTGTTACATTATGGTGCGTCAATTTGTTCACTTCATCACCGAAGAGAGAAATTCCACTGTCATGTTGAACGGGTCTATCTATCCAGAAGTTAGCGAAGGCGTTGTCTTGTGGATTAACAGAGTCTTCCATACTACTTAGGGAAGGTCAACCCTTGACAATAATAACGAAAGCAAATACCTAAGTTTACTTTAGAACGAGGATAGCGTTCAACGAGGATGATGTTCAACGAGTCTGATATTCAGTAAGGTCAGCGATCATTAACGAGTCCCTAATTTGATCTTCGTTCCACCCACTATGTTACGCGATTATCTTCTCTCCTAAGACCATCCACACGTTAAGAACCAGTCACAAACATTCCACATCCCAATCCCATGCACTCTGATCACTAAACCACTCAACCGTTCACTCCTTGTCGCTCTAAGGTCTAACTTTAGACAACTGTATTCCCCAAACTTAAGAATTTTCAACAGCCAATCTTAGGCTCTCTGTATAACGGCCTTAAATCTTCTGCACCTCAACTAACTCACAATCTTAGAGTTTTGCATAATTAATTAACTGATCATTATCATGATCTCCCAGTTTCTTAGATATCTGCAATACCTCAACTGTATATTTTCAACCGAATGACTGTCTGAATCCAATTAACCGTTATTTCATCTATTCATCTACCTATTTATCTACTCATTTAATATCCCTGACCTTAAAACGTATATACCCAAAATATTGGCACTCTACGTACACTCCAGTCTCTAGTACTCTGTACTCCAATCGAGGATATCTTAATCCCAGGTTTTTGGCTCCCTACCCTAAGAACTTATTACGCCAGAAACTCTATATCCAAATCTCTTGATACTTATACTCAACACCCTAGATGTATAAGCACTCTTTCCTTGAACCTTTGGCAATCGAGATCTCATAAGAGGCACTTTGCACCTTACTCTTAGGTAGGAGACATACTCCACTCCAGTCCAGGACTTTCTGTAATCCTAATATGAGCTGTGCACTCCGCTCATAAGCAGTCTGTACGCAACACTCTATACCACATTATTTCGCACTCGACACCTCTGGTCATCGACATTCTACATCCCGCCCTAAGGCTTTAAGACCTTAGTGTTTATCACTCTATAGTAATCCCACAGTGCCCCTCATTCCTAAGACCTCTCCACTCCCTGGGACTGCTCCTCGCCTGCTCTGTCCTTCTTCAAATCGCACCAGCAAGTCCCTCACTCGACTGATGGTTGACACGATGAAGCAAAAAAATCCTTCACTCTTTCTGTCTCTATCCCATGAATAACACGATCTCATTCTGTGCTAAAAATATATGTGACGATACATGAATTGGATCACAAATCTGAATGCTATTGTCGACAGAAGGATATGTTTATCTAATTGGGTGGTGGAGAACAGAAATCTATTATAAAAAAAAAGCACTAATAAAGGGGGGATACTAATGCCTCATGCTCTAGTTAACTCGGAATAACTGAGAACTACAAAATCCTAGACTTCCATCAATCGCTTTCTACTTATAAACACTATTCTAGACCCCACAAATCATCCCGTGTGACAGTCTGATGTTTACGTGTGTGTGTGTGTGTGTGTGTGTGTGTGTGTGTGTGTGTGTGTGTGTGTGTGTGTGTCATGACTCTGTCCTCCCCTTGAGAATAGGAGGAGTGAGTCACAAAGCCACTGAAATGAGTCTGGAAATGATAATCAAAAAGACAGAGAAATCGGGGAGCAGAATCTTGAATCGAAGGCTTAACTACGAATCTACCTAATCAGGTTGTTTGACACCAGGCAAGGTAGTAGTAGTAGTAGTATTAATCGTGGATGGGTTGACCTTCTCATTAAACACTCTAGTCTCCTTCTCATTTTTTTTCTTTTTCATCCTCATTTATCTACACATTACAGTGGCTTAGTCTGTGTGTATGGCGTGAGTGAGTGAGTGTGTGTGTGTGGTGCCCTCCAAAGCCTCATACAGGTGCCGAATATTGTCCTAACATCAGACAACATCACAGTCCTTGGGCAGTGAAGGAATCCATTCCCAAGAACCCTACCCTCCCTCCCGACACACCCAACCCCACAGAAAAATAACACTTGAGAGATCTTGCAACTAGCTAGCTGCAGTCCTGTAGCATGAAATGCTGAATTTTGAAATTCGGGACGACTAACTCTTGTGCGTCCTTCTTGAGAGTGAGAGGGAGGAGCGAAAGGGCGACCAATGAGCGCGCTCCTCGCGCCAGCTCTGACCTGATTGGCCAGCGAGAGGTGACGTGGACATGGGGGGGTGGTGGACCAATAGAGAATCGGGGAGATCAACCAGGCCAATCACGTCTAGGCTGTGGGGCAGGCTTATGCCCATTCCGGAGTGGGGCACAGGTGTCGACCGGGCCGTGCTACCATTGGACAAAATTTGACTGGAATCTGTAAAGAATTGGTGATATGAGCATGCACTCTGACCTCTACAGGTGGGTGGAGGGGACGTCACGTGATGGTGAAGCACGTACGGTGTTGGTATTGCGAGCTGTACTGCACACCTGTATTACTCTCTCCTGCAATGCATCTCCTCGTCTAGAGGAAGCAATACTCGTATATAACGTCAATGGCATTGATCATTTATATATTTTCTTTACGTATGTTTGAGCTTAGGATCATATATATATATATATATATATATATATATATATATATATATATATATATATATATATATATATATATATATATATGTATATTGTCCACATTACTCACCTGTCGCGAGTCAAACTCAAATATTCCGGATCAAAAAGAGATTGAAAGAGACACATGAGAGATCCCACAGGTGTGCAGTTCACCTCAATAATGCATAACTAGGTGAGGTAAAGTGCACCACAGTGTGGAGGTGGGGAGAGGGAGAGAGAGAGAGAGAGAGAGAGAGAGAGAGAGAGAGAGAGAGAGAGAGAGAGAGAGAGAGAGAGAGAGAGAGAGAGCATCCGTATTAATCAGACATCACCCGCCCATTTAAGCATTCAGTATCTCAGTCGGCGTAATGCTCAAGCTGTTAGATATATATATATATATATATATATATATATATATATATATATATATATATATATATATATATATATATATATACAGTGTTCCACATGACAGTAATCCACGAGACCCGTGCACAACTCTAAGTGTATATATATATATCTCTCTCGTCGGGCAGGCAAATGCAATCCAGACTCCAGTACACCAAAAATGGTTGACAAAATCGAATATCTCTCTGAGAGTCATCTCTTCTTGCTTTTGTCTCCCGGCGGGAGAATAGTGGGGGGGGGGGAAAAAAAAAAAGGAAGACAATGGTTATCAAAAGTCTATGTCCCACCCCAAAAAAAAATTAAAACATAAGAAAGGCGTGGCATTCCCCAGGGAGTGAGGGAGGGGTGAGAGGGGTAGGAGATAATGAATGATGATTACTAAATAATAATGATAATTAGTAAATAATAATGAAAGCATTCAGGCGTGAATCATGAGATATAGTGTGATGTTGTCAGGCTTCAAGAACAAGCGACCCTACAGAGGAGGAAGGGAGGCTGTGGCTGGTGTGTGTGTGTGTGTGTGTGTGTGTGTGTGTTATTCATATAACACACACTCTCTCAACACGCGCACTCCCAACAAATCATGTCATACCAGCCATATGTGTGCACAGGAAGGAGTCTATATATATATATACATGTATATATATATATATATATATATATGTAAAGGAAAAACCACTATGGCTCAGTTGGGTCATGATAGGGTCGGGAAACAAAGGATAATTTGAAGCGCATGTCTTTCAACATGAGGAATGCGGCAATGGAGGACGAGAAGAAGTTAGGTGGGGTGGATGGTTGGATGGATGGATTAGTGAGAGAGAGAAAAAAAAGAAAAGAGGAAATTACTTAGTCGCTGCAGTGTATGGCGTAGAAGTGCCTGCTTGTATAGAGACATGCCTGCCAGCACATCAGCGGGAGAATGGAAAGGAAATAGACAGTGTCAGAATTAGACGTGGTATAGATAAAGTGATAAAAGTGATTATAAAAAAAATGTCGCCAGTGAAAGGCCTGATACATATATACATATATACATATATATATATATATATATATATATATATATATATATATATATATACACAGAGAACCAGGCGTTTCAAATGCATTGATATCTGACCGATAAAGAATTTAGGTTAAGCACATTTTCACTTGAAGGATTGAACATCTCTAACTCAAATGTTTATGAGAAAGCTTTTTATTTCATTTTTTTTCTTCTCTCCTACGATAAAACTTCCCAAATATGAAAACCTCACTGGAAGAGTGACCACAGCAACAAAGGGGAGAACATAAGACGTAATAATGAACAGCTTTACGAATAAACGATAATCAAAATACCACTCATAACTCGAAGTGTTTGGGATGTTTTGCAAACGTTCATGGGAAAATGAAATAATTCCTTGAGAGACGCATCGAATTTTACAATAAGGAAAAATGGAAAGCGAAACAAGCAAGTAGAAGAAAACGGTAAAAAAAATAATGAGGTGAAAACGAATGCCAAAAGAAGAACGGGAAAATAAAAAATCATATCTAAAAACGTAGAAAAATATAAGACAGAAAAGAAATACACCAGATGAGCAACATGTGGGAGTATATCTGGTCGATTAAAGACAAAAAAAAAGACATATCCGGATAAAACAGAATTAGCTATGAAAAAAAATGTATAACATTACTTGAAATATTTTCTTTTCTTGATAACGCTGACGAATATTATGGTTACAGGAAGACTGAGTGGCTTGGGCAGCTGTGCGATGCTACGGGCACAGTCGCCACCCTTAGAATCCCAGGATTGATCCCAGGGATCGAGTCGTATGCCAAAAAAAAGGGAATCTGTATGGGATCATAAGTGCCAGTTGCTCTTCTAAATCCAAAGATCTCGAGTATAAGGGGTTCGGTGAGAGAGCAATTAGATGCTTATGCGAATGTCGGGTGACGCACACAACTTTGAAGAAAGAGAGGGTGAATAGGGAGGGTAGTGATTGATTTACAGGGAGGGCAGACTGGGAGGGAGGAGAGAGGAGGGAGGGAGAGACGCGCAGGGAGGATGAGGGGGAGGGGAAAAAAAAAATGATAGAGCATTGGTCATGGAAATACGTTTAAAGGGGGGAGAACGGTATGGGGTTTAAGGGCGGGTGAGGACTGGAATTACTGAAAAAGTTATTCTCCTCCAAGATGAGATGGTGATGTTATCTGTTGGTGTGGCAAGGGTCCTGAATGCAAAGCAGGGGTAATTTAAATCATCTTTGTTAACTGTACACATTTCTAGAATACGGTGATGCACAGGGGGTGTGGGGTGGTGTTCAGAGTTCTCTGTACAGTGCAGAAACAAAGGAGAATAAATTCTTTTTATATAATGAGGATGGCATTACGGTGAGTCAAAACGCTACACAGCCTATGGAGATGGTGCACATGTGTGTTGATTCATATGTGACCTAAGGCAATGAACTAAGAAAGCACAGGTGATGTATATATATACATATATATATATATATATATATATATATATATATATATATATATATATATATATATATGAATGTATATATGTATGTGTGTATAGGATTATTGATACTTCTATCTTTCTCTGATTCATCATTGCTATAACCTTTCCTACAGGTTGAGCCACAGGTTCTACAAATACTCCAAAAAAATAAAAAGTTTATAAAGATTTCTCCAGCTGGTTTAAATCTGAAAATTTTTCCATTCGTCTGCTCCGACCTGATCGTGTTTCGAAAATGGCTTAATTAAAAAAAAAATGACTTTTCACTTTGGTTTGGTAAATATTTTGTTCTACAGCCTTTTCTTCTCTTTCTTTTTAAATAGATCCACATAATATTCTTTTTAATTTTTTTTTTTCAGATCTAAATCAGTCAAAAGAATTCTTTAGGAACATTTTATTGCAAGAGTTTATTCTTTAGACTCATAAGTTTTAAACTAGTAAAAGGTTTAGAATGGTACTCTATATAGGGTTCTCAAAAGCACCCAACACTGTCAGTGTTTGATGTCTTCTCTCGAAATACCAATGAAATCCTTCACCATAGTAGTAAATCATAGTTCCACCATGTACTTATTTGCCAATTCGGGTATCGTATGGGTTGGATGGCTAGATATAGACACCTTAGCATCAAGGATAGCGAAATACTTTTGTGATATGAATCATTACTAAATAAGTACTAATTAGGGTTACAGCCCTATAGCTAGGTCCTTTTTAATTAGGGTATTTCGAGATTTAGAAGACCCATATGTCAAACACTGGTGATACTGACTAGAGGAAAACCTTTTTTTTTTATTTTTTTTTTTACTTCGACGTTACGATCCATGGACTTGAGAAAACTTTACCTAGCTTACCTGCGAGAATGGCAAAATATTCTGAAATGATAGCAAGAGAAGGGAATTAGACATTTCAGGTCACCGTGAATTATCACACTGACTGGAATACATGTACATTAAGCCTGTGGCTGGTGAAGACTAAAGTGGTGAAGCATATATATATATATATATATATATATATATATATATATATATATATATATATATATATATATATATATATATAAGTGGTGAAGCTTTGTAATGTGATTAAGAAAAAAAATAAAAATATGTGCACACAGGCCAGTGATGGGACATGGGACAGATCTTTGGTGTGACGTGCACGGATTCTGATTTCCAATTTTGGTTCACCTTGCCAAAGGTGACACCTAAAGAGGCGATGGATATTCACATGCTGTCATAATAAGATATTTGTTATAAGTCCTGGCATGTTTGATGTTAGCAAACCTCTTTCCATTCTCCCAGTTTTCATAGCAAGGCCTATCAACACACTAGAAAAACAAACACTGCATTCGCTATATATGAAGATTAAGATTTTTATAATCCATCCTGGATTTTCATCCTGGTCTGCTTGTATGCCTCATCCTCACACTATTCTACAAATTCTGGCCACGTATCCCACATGACAACCCCCAGCAAGCACAGACATAAAGGTTAGTGAGAACAGAAACACAGGCTATTAAAATTCGAGCATATTTATACCCGCCATCACCACTGACAGAAAACACCCCATCCAAAAAAAAGAGACATTCAGCATAACCTGAAGTAACCCACGTAGACCCTTCTGAGATGATGAAAAAAAAAAAATTAGGAAAAGATTAATTGAGAATGACCCAAAAAAGAGGCTATATCAGAGATGACCCAAATAGCACTAAATAAAAAGAAGAAGAAGAAGAAGAAGAAAAGTCTTCATAAGGGTGATATGGTGCACGAGAGTAGGCTAACCTGGTGTGACATCACTGGAGTCTGGGCTCTGAAGGTCTGCGCTGAGAGATCTTGACCAGGAGTTCTTGGGAGAGCTCTGAGACTTCTTCAGACTCTGCATCTCCAGCAGTAGTTCCTCATGGCGAAGGTTCTGCACCTCGGCTTTCTTCTCTAGTTCGCGGATTTTCGACTGCAAAGCAGAAAAGGACTATAGAGGTCTGTGAGGGCTTTGGTTGAAGTGTATGTATTCGGGGAACGATTATGTTATAAATTCTAATGGTAAAGTGGATGCTCGAGGTGGAAGCGTCAGAAGGTAAAGACGTTGCTCGTCAGAAATAATACTTATGAGTATTAATATGCAAAAAAAAATTATAAGTTCATATAAGTTCTTGAAAACACTGTGGCAGAATACATCGCAATTAAGCGAAGGTCGATAGAGGAAAGATGGCACACAAGACACCAATGTGAATTACAATTTACTAAGATACTTGCAATGTGTTGAAGGTCCCCTTCGTCCCACCCATGAGAAAAAAATCTTCGCGAGTTAAAGCATCGTAACAAATCCCTTGACAAAGTCACCATTATGACATCCACTACAATCTCACTTGTAATCTGTGTAATGTAACTATAAGTAATGATTATATACGCACTAGGGAAGTTATACTTGCTAGGATCATACAACTACACTGAGCTTTTTACTGAGGGGAATCGTTTGTGTTAACGAGAGATATGTAATTCTGTCTTTACGGAATGTCCCCCGAACCTCATTGCACCGTCCTCACTCCTCCTTACCTGTAGCGCCTCGACCACCTCGACGGAGGCCTTGCGTTCCTTGTCATTGGTCTTGGAGGGGTCTGAGATGGCTGCTTGTCGCTCCCGGAGTTGGGCCAGTGCCTCTGCATGTTGCCTCTCCAGCTCCCGCCGCTTGTCAGCAGCATCTTTCATTTGCTGCGGAAGAAACACGAGGATGTTGCAAGCCTATGTATGGTGGGGAAGAAAAAGGATTTCCAAATCATACATCTCTAGTCCTTATAAGCCACTGCAAAGCCCAAGAGTCCATTTCAAGTAACTATTGACTGTTTTCATACACACGTCTTACCGCAGCCTTGGAACATGTACAACAGCTGTAGCTTACGTCTTCCACAAGAACACATTAACATGAGCTCAAAGCCTTCGGTGTTACTTTCAGACACCTGCGAGTCATGCAAAGGTCGAGTTTCAACGCCAAGACAAGAAAAATTGTCACATGCAGATGAACTACTTTGTGTAACAGCTTCAGGAGTCATGTGGAGATCGAGTTGCAACTCCATAACAAGAAAATATCATCCACAATTTGTCTCCACCACTTTTACATGTGTCAACTGAACACCGTCCGCCAATTTCTCTCAAAGATATTCGTAAGCTATTTACGGGTCATTATAGGTACATTCAACAGGGGGGTTTTCTCTCCGCTGGACCATCCCCTTTGCCTTAATCTTGAGAGACCAATGGCTTAAAAGACAAAATACAATCGGCTGAAGTCTGTTCAGGACATATATATATATATATATATATATATATATATATATATATATATATATATATATATATATATATATATAGCTTTGTGGGTATCATGATAACCGTAACAAATACAAATGAATAAGCTTCTGGACAAGAAACTGACATACGATCTTAAGGATGCATGTATCATCTACACGTGCCATAGAAATTCGACGCTCTCGATTCAAATATCTTTAATCATTTGATCTAAATGACTTCCTCCTGCATTTGTAAAACTCCTTTGAGACAAATGAAGAGCGCTAAATATATACTAATGATAATATCTATCTACGAGAAGGGGCTTTTATGAAAACAGTAATAACAATATATCTATAAATGACACGATATAGATTCTCCCCACACATCGCATACATGTCTTTCTCAATCCATAAACATCACGAAGATAATTTTAGGTTTAACGAACATAGTTAAAGTGTAGAAACGTTTCACGTTTAACACAAAAACAAAAGTAAATTCCACAATATTCTTTGAGATACCCTTGCATGGAAATTAGTACTTTGAAACTTTCGTTCGTCAAATTTTGTTCAAGTCTTAAACTTTAAGAGAGTTTTAAGGGTAGAAAGTCTCGCAAAGTAACGTAGGTATCATCGTAAAAAAAGTGAGAAAGTTTACTTGGTAACAGTGATTCTCGCGTCTACGCCGATCTGAATGAGGAGCGCGACTGTAAAGATGTAGGTATGCTGATGACCAAAAGCGTAGGTAAGGATGGTAGGTATATAGGCATGGACAGGGATAGTGGGTGTGGCAGTGGGTGCTGCGCGAGGTCTAGAAAGACCAGCTCGAAATTTAGGTTCATCTCTGGGACGCAGATGAGGAAATGCTCTTCGCAGATCGAAAGAAATGGGGATCTTGACACAAGACGTGGAGAGGGACGGTGATCAACATAAGCTGGGGGGATAAGCAAGACTTTAAAAAAAAGGGGTTAAATAGGGAAACTGGAGATGGGGTAGGGATTAGCAATACCTTAAAAGACTTATGCAATGGGTTACTGTCTGTCATAATCGTCTGATCGTTGACGTAAATCCTACTGCATCATACTTATAGTCAATCAATTCTACACACTGAAGACCATCAGGCTGGGTTCGACTCCTGCCTCAGGGAGGGATGGGAGGACAGACTAGTGAGGTGAGGAGGAGGAGAGAGAGAGAGGGGATGTACTCACAATCAAGACGGTTTCGAGCGAGCTGCTCCCCCGGGGGCGAGGACCATCTGCCAACCCGTACACATCTTCAAACTGATGCCGACAGCACCAGTGAGGTAGGTCACAGGCGCAACACGACACACAGGTGGTGGCATCATGCGTGCAACGTGACAGACGGTGAGAAATGGAGAGACAGAGATAGAGAGAGAGAGAGGTGAGGGGGGTGGGTGAGGGAAAATTATAATGTGCGTGTGCAGATTAAACCAGGTCAGATATGGTTAAAGATCTGCATTAAGGCAAAGGTCACAGCTGATGAATGAGTGGTTTGAGCCAGATCACAGGCTAATGATGACATAGGTCGGGCAAAGTAACAAGTGCTGAATTCGTGCGACAGACAAGGTCATACATAATTAAGGTGGGTCATGGCAGGTCACAGCTGATGTGAGCGTGAATTGGGCCAGGCGACACCTAATAGTGATTACCATTCCAAAATCAGGTAACACCGAGGGAGGAAGGAGTGTTGACCTGGACCATTGTGAGAACTCGTTTCATGCCAGGTCAAAGCTGGCAAAAGGGTAGGAGGTCAAGACAAATCAAGCGAAAGAGGGAGGCTCATGCTGTGCCCCACACTTTGTGCGAAAGAGGTCACTCAAACCAGGAAGGTGAGATAACCAAGGTCACATCTGGTTCGAGGATAAGGTCAAGCCAATTCACAGAGAGTAAGAATGTTAAGCCAGGTCACATTTAGTGCCAGAGAAGATGAGACCATATATATGTATATATATATATATATATATATATATATATATATATATATATATATATATATATATATATATATATATATAAGAAAGGTATTGAGCGTTTGTGGAATAAGCCAGGTTACATCTATTAACAGAGCCAATGAAGCAGATCACAGTTCATTAATAAGATGATGGATCTAGACAATTCACCTGTGCTGACTAAGGAGTCGAACGCTCCCTCTAGAGAAATGAACACAGATGTCAAGTCTATACACAGAAAACAAACTCAGCGTCACTTTCTGCCCAAAGATAGCTGAAAGCAATAAGAGTCACGACACGTAGAGAATCACATCACTTAATAACAGCAGACTGTAAGGGATCACATCAAAACAATTACAGATAGAAGGGATGTGCAGTTGTGAGATGCAGCACACATGGAAAGGATAAGGAACAAAAGAGGAACGTTTCTCGGTTGGTAAATCCTCCAGGCACTAGAGGAATCAAGCCAGGGGACACTGATAACACACACACACCTCAGTCATCATGCCTCATATCAAAAAACTATGGCCATCAAATAAACGGAGAAAAGAATAGACAACTATTATTCTTATATATATATATATATATATATATATATATATATATATATATATATATATATATATATATATATATATATATATATATATAATCAAACTGTCTTTCAGGAGAGAGAGAGAGAGAGAGAGAGAGAGAGAGAGAGAGGCATCAATAGTCCACATATGGGAGGGTATACATCGTTCTTGTAACATGCCCTAAACAAAATAGAGCCAAATCTCGTTATTCGTAATGAAAAATCAATGGGAAAAAAAAAGGTAACAATATTTTGTTAGAGGAGAATATAAGAGCACGTGAAATTTTATTGTGCCTTTTCATTTTACTGGAAGGTCAAAGGGCCAAATGGATACTAATTACAAAAGCAATATTATGAGAGTTTATGTTTGACAGAATTTTCCCCCCCCCCCAAAAAAAAAGATTCAAATGGGAGGCCAATCTGTTATCAATCGACGAAAATGAATACAAAAAGCAAAATTCCCATTATTATAAGCATCGATAAAAACCTGTCCTATCTTTATCCTGCGTTATTAATAATGCATCAAATTCATAATCTGATTCTAAGAGATGAGATTCTAACAAAAGTTCAGAGGTGAGTAATTTTGACGAGAGTGTAAGCAAACCCAGTTGATATCAAGGAGTGAAATTACTTGTTAATGTATTACAGAAGTTAGGAATTAGAATCACAACTGTGATGGATGTGTTGTGAGAGTCAGATAGAATATTTCGATACAGATCAATCTAATTCTTTATATATATATATATATATATATATATATATATATATATATATATATATATATATATATATATATATATATATAAACAAAGACCCGTTTCTAAGAAAGTCATCTGGTGTTACACAAGAAATCTGACCAGAAGCTCCAAAGATGCGCTACTTCTAGCAGCAGGAGAATGATCGACTCCTTTCGAGTGAGAAACCAAATATCCTCTTTTGAATCGTAAACTAAGAAGAAAAATACGATTGATAACTATACGGTCCTCGTCCTCAGATTTGTTTCAAACTATAACATGAAATGATAAAAAGGTTTAGAAAGATAAGTTCTACGGACATTGTGGTTTTATGGAAAGCAGAAAGATACGCAGAAAAGACAAAAAACAAAAAACAAAGATAAAACAACAAGAGATGCCACAGACTCTCAAAGAAAACAAAAGATGGAGGAAGAGAGTAAAAGACATTACGTTTATCCCTTAATGTTGGGTTCGCCCGGGTTGTGCAAGCCTTTAGGGAGCCACAACACGTACCTACAACATGCAGCACTTGAGAATAAACCCCAGCCACATGAGACGCTAAAGTACATTAGCTGCGTGCCAGCGACCCCATTTAACGTAGTTCATTACCAAGCCATAATAATGATCCCAGCGTAATGGCTACGTCTCCCACCCTCTTAGCATTCGCCATTTCTTCAGAGGCGAGTCTCGTGCTGGCTAATTAACATCTGACCTTTCTTGAACGTGATTACCCCAGAAGTTCGTCATGTTCAGTGATCGGTCAGCTGACGAGATGTGAGATCACTTTGACGGTAAATGATCACCAAAGGAGGAGAGATAATCCAAGAGAGAGAAACGGATGCAAAAGAAGAATAGAAGGGAATATTGCCAGACAGAAGAATCATGCTTGAGAGTGAGAATGGGACTGAGACATTTCATTAGCCACATCGAAGTAGATTAAGTGTAGACATTCAAGACACCAGAGGAGCAGTTATATCATTCTATGAATAGAGAAAAACTGGGAAAAAAATAACATAAACTCAAGATTACGAAAGGCTGTACAGATAAAGAATAGGAATGATTTTATGGTCTGCCACCAAGGAAACTTACGATATATATATATATATTTTTGGAGAATAGAAAGGGTTAAATTTCAGGACAGAAACTAAATTACACATAAAAAATCATAAAAGTTATAATGATAATGAAAATGAAAATTATATTAATTTGGGATCAAAAAGCAATGGTACTGATAGCAATAATACCAGTGTAAATAATATGAATGAAAAATAATAAAGATAACCTAAAAAAACTAATTAAGATGATAATGAGAGTAAGAAAGTAATAATGAATATGATGATAATTATAATGATAACATGAAATAAAGATAAGAATAATATGACTACTACTACTAGTAATGCAATAGTAACAATGATATTAATAATAATAATAATAATAATAATAATAATAATAATAATAATATGATAAACTTAGAGTGGACAAAAACACTGATTATATTTCCTTATAAAGTAGACACAGTAAGAAAAAGGGGTAATTCAACACTAACTACAGTTGAAAGGGTGAAAACAATGTGAAACAATCTTTAAAACTGTGACATTAGCAGGATTTCTGTGCTCTCAGGTCGTAGTGTTTAAGGAAGACGAAAGTCACGGAGCTTTTACTATCGCTCACGTTTGGGGTCATTACAATACTACACAACGCCGGTCATTACTATGATACTACACAACATCCTTCAAAGAGAAGTCACCTTTATCTCCCACGGTTTTCTTATAGATGGAGGTTGAGTCCATGAAGAATGAGGACGGGTTTCAACGCCAACTGCTGTGTGTGGGGGAGGAGGAGGTTAATCAGATGCCTATCCCTCTACCTTCTTGGGAAAATGGTCTTCCAACACCACGAGAAGGAGAGTTGGTCTGCCTTATCGGTTCCACTAGAAAATGAACCTTACAAGGAAAACGATATGGTCCTTCTCCTCCTCCTCCTCCTCCTCCTCCTTCTCCTTCTTCTCTTCCCATTTCTCATAACCATGATTACCAAGGAAAGAGCGGCCCTTTATAATTACGAATATTAATTAGATCTTTATCCAAGGAGCTTTTTTTTTCCTTTTTTTTTTTTTTTTAGAAAAGGAGGGAGGGAGAGAGAGAGGGAGGGAAAAGGGTGAGTGGGTTCCTTGCATCCTAAGGCGGCTCGCTGTTGTGTGCATCTTCGTGGGTTCAGTTCAGGGTCGGGGAAATTGTGGCCACGGGAGAGTGACACAGGAAGAGAGAGAGAGCCCCTCTCCTTTTGTACGCGGAAACTCTCCACCGATGGAGAGAGAGAGAGAGAGAGAGAGAGAGAGAGAGAGAGAGAGTATTCCAGTTGTCTTGATAGTGCCGGGAACGTCATTATATGGAATGAAGTAACTGATGCGTCTCTATGAAACTAGTCTCACTGAACTGGACGTCTACATGATCTCAAGAAAAATGGAACATGTTACACTAGGCCACTGGGCATGTTGGGCATCTAGGTGTCTCCAGTGTGGCATAATTCATTTTTACAATGCCTACTAGGTGTCTCTAGTGTGGCATAAATCTTTTTTGCAACCACAGAAGCTTTATTCCCAGTCACGTTTACTAAACGAAAGCATTATTGTTTCAGGCGAATACAGCGTTTCCGATCGACCCTGAACACTGTCACATACATTATCAACACGGGTATTATTCTCATATCACTTCTATAATCGTTTGGGATATCTAGCTTTGTTTACTGCAAACTGCCTTTTTAAAGAAAATTAGGATGTATAGGTGTAGACTACGTCTACACAGGTACCAAGGGAAATAATATTCGAGGGTTTCCTGCACAGAGGTCATTATAACTTCTTAACTTTCACGTCAAACAACCTTAAAGATTTCGGTCATCCTGTCAGATATCTCCCTCGCGGGAGAGCAGATTACAGTGCCATTAATGGGATCACGTTACCGATGCTAATTCCGAGAGAAATCTGATTGCACTTAAATCTTGCATGCGTCACATGCCTCAAGAAGGAAGGGGTGATAGAGGGTATCACATCTGCGTGACGGTATGTGTGGTGAGGTAGAGGGTACCATCGTATGTGTGTTGTGGCATACAAGGCTCAAGGTGGGCGGGTACCGCTTCTGGATCATCGTGGGTGCTGAGGGGTACAGTCCTTAGATATGTGTGGATGTGGCCACCGTGTGTATGTGTGTGGATGTGGCCATCCTGTGTACGTGTGTGGGTGTGGCCACCGTGTGTATGTGTGTGTGTGTGTGTGTGTGTGTGTGTGTGTGTGCTATGTGTACAAGCATTAAGGGGTGGCACTTCAAGGGTTTACGGTGCGTGTATCTGTGTGTGTGTGTATGTGTGTGTGTGTGTGTGTGTGTGTGTGTGTGTGTGTGTGTGTGTGTGTGTGTAGTGGGATAGCATTCCATAAAGAGGTGTCGTTTCTCTGTGTGTGTGTGTAAGGGAATCAAACTTTAAGGAGATACCACTTATGAGCTACTTCATATATGTCGTGGAGTAGAACCACTTGAAGGGGGTTTAACCACCTCTAAATCACAACGTGCATTGGGGTACAAGCCTTCTATGGGCACCAACCACACACACTGGCCATCGTATGTGTGTGAACAGAAGAGGATACAAGCCTTGAGAACGGCGTACCACATCTGCGTCACCGCGTCAATAGTGAGGAGGGGAGGAGCAACTCACCCGAAGTACAGACTCCAGATTGCCGACTTTGCCCTGTAAGCTTCCAACTTGAACCTTGGCTGAGGACCAGTCGGTCTCCACCTGCGTGAGGGTATGTTTCAGCGTCTTGCACTCTTCACTGACCTGTCGAAGAGAAGGGAGACACACTCGCGTTAAGTCCATGCCAATAAGACAAGACACTTGAGGAGATAAACTAAAAGTTACACGTGTGTGTGTGTGTGTGTGTGTGTGTGTGTGTGTGTGTGTGTGTGTGTGTGTCCGTTCAGGCTCCTGGAACTTATCGACCTTCCGATATGGAGAGAAAAACACTTGCTGGAGTGTATGTCAATAAGACGAGACAGGAGATATATTGCATGTTATACACTTGTGTGAGTGTGTATCTATAATGCCTGGAACTCTTTGTGGACACTGCTGTTGATGAGGCACTTCGCTAAATATCCTAGAGTTAGGCGAGATTAAGAGGAAGCAACTGCATAAGTGAGTCTTGGCACCACGAACTCCTCGCTGATAAGATATAGATAAGAACCACTTGGGGGAGTGCTGATCTGAGGGAAGAAAAAGAAGAAATAAGAGGAATTTTCGGTGGAGGAATATTTGGTTCCATAAAACAGACGGAGAAAACGTCAATGTAACATGAATGGGAAGGCTGATGAAGAGGCATTTGTTATAATCATCATGAGAAAACATTTTCTTACCGTTTGCGATCCATTAGTAGACATTTATTCATGTGCATATATCATCTATACGCTCTTTTATCGTCTCCCGTGCGAGCAAGGTAGCGCCAGGAACAGACGAAGAAAGGCCACATTCGCTCACATCCATTCTCTAGCTGTTATGTGTAATGCACCGAAACAACAGCTCCCTATCTACAACCAGGCGCCGCAGACCTTCCACGGTTTGCCCCAGATGCCTTAAGTGCCCTGTTTCAGTTCACTGTGAGCACGTCGCCCCCTCTATACCACCTCAATCCAATTCGCTCTATCCCGTGCACGCCTTTCACCTTATCTATCTATATATATATATATATATATATATATATATATATATATATATATATATATATATATATATATATATATATATATATCTTTTCTTTCTTTCAAACTATTCGCCATTTCCCGCATTAGCGAGGTAGCGTTAAGAACAGAGGACTGGGCCTTTGAGGGAATACCCTCACCTGGCCCAATTCTCTGTTCCTTCTTTTGAAAAAAAAAAAAAAAAAAAAAAAAAAAAAACGAGAGGGGAGGATTTCCAGCCAACAGATAAATACAAAAGTGAAAATAATGAAAAAATAGGAGGAATTAATTGACACATCGATCACCAGATTAAACTCATAAATACGATGATACACAATAAGCTGTAGAAACTAGGCAAATGCGTTCGAAGAGAGCTACGTTAATATATGGTGACTGGAAGAGGGAAAAAATGGGTACATAGGAATCCATATATTACGTCACCAATAATAGAAACCCCATCACACCGGCAGGAACGAAAACCAGGAAAAAAAAAAAGGGAGAATCTTTTCCTATTTTTCCCCCCCTAGTGTGTTATTATGGTGTAGGTACACTTCTCAGCCACCATAAACTGGAGGGCGGGCGAGCGGCGTGTGACAGCCGTGACGTCATCACCGCAAGGGCCTGAGGGTTATGACGTCACGGGGCGGCAACACACTCTTGGCCACCCCGCCAGAAATCAGGAGAATTTCCATCATAAATACCGCCCGTCCATCTGCTTCTGAAGAGAGATTTCCCTCTTGTTTTTTTTTTTTTCCCTCGCTCTCCTCTCTCTCTATCTATCTCTATCTTGTCTTATCTCTCTATCAATCTTTATCTTGTCTTATATTCTTATTCCCGTACAGAAAATTCTTGTGTGGCCAAATATAGTTAAGTTTTTTACATACTTTCCCCAAAAATTGACTTAGAAAATTCTGTTTGTTCCTTTAAGCAAGATGTTACGACCCTTGAGCGCGACGGTACGACCCTTGAGCGCGACGGTACGAATCTTGAGCGAGACGGTACGACCCTTGAGCGCGACAGTACGACCCTTGAGCGCGACAGTACGACCCTTGAGTACGACGGTACGAATCTTGAGTACGACGGTACGACCATTAAGCGCGGCGGTTCGACCCTTGAGCGCGACGGTACGACATCACGACACTCTTGGAGTAGGATGGTGTGACCTTTCACCTAATCCTTAGCACAGGGGACAGGTCAAACAAAGGTCACGCCTCGTTATCCTCAAAGGTCGTACCGTTCTGTTCAGTAATAATATCGTCCAGTTTGATGAGTAGAGAAAACATCAAATGGTTGTTGTGGTTGTGGTTGTGGTTGTATTTTTTTTCAATCCCGGGACCCCAAGAGAGGAGGGTTCGATTCCCAGAACCACTCGATCCAGCTCGATCGCTTGTTACCTTCGTGCAGACGTGGCCGAGGGGAAGGATTTTGACCCCTGGTGAGCAAGCTGACGTGTTTCACGTCTCTATCGTCGTGTGTGTGTGTGTGTGTGTGTGTGTGTGTGTGTGTGTGTGTGTGTGTGTGTGTGTGCATCCACTCGCAAGAAATCAACCCCATTCCCCTTAAAATGGCTCGGTCTCCGGCCGTTATAATTTCTTACCTTACGAAGCCATATATCTGGAAATGGTAACAAGATACCCACGACAAGGGCTTCAGTCTGTGGGTGGAAGAATATCTTCCTGCGGATGACCGTACCAATACAGATAGATAGATATATGGATAGATAGATGGATAAATAGATAGATAGATAGAGAGATAGATAGATAGATAGATAAAAGATGGATGGATAGATGGAAGGATGGATGTAGAGATAGATACATAGATAGACAGATAGACAGATAGATAGATAGGTTCATAGATAGATAGATAGATAGACAGATAGATGACAGATAGATAGATACAACCCAATAACCGATAGAAAATCTGCCTGACCGAGTGTCGGTGAAACTAAAACCACCTCCGGCAAAATTTACAGAAGGAAGAAAAAAAAAAAAATGAATTGTAAATCCGGACAGAAACGGACTGAAAACCTCAGCATTTACATCCCAAGATGGAGTGGACACCTGACCATCACAGTGAAGGAAGCAGAATGAAGGAGAGGAAGGAGCGAAAGCAATAGGACACACACACACACACACACACACACACACACACACACACACACGCACACAACACACACACACGCACACAAAGAATATCAAAGAGTTCATTCGCTCATTCCGAGAGACGTCACGCGACTAGACAGCCAATCAGGGGCCATAACACAACAGCCAATCGGAGAAAGTGTCACAACACGCTCAACAGCCGTAACTATCTCGCCCCTGGTTGGGTCGTTAAGTTGTGAGGAGGACGGTGCCACTCTAACGGGGGTCACCACCGCTTGCTGGTGGTCCTTGTCATGGGGGGTCGTGGATGTCTGAACTGCCTTGAACACGATGGTACGACCCTTGAACACGATGGTAAGACCCTTGAACACGATGGTGCGACTCTTGAACACGATGGTAAGACCCTTGAACACGATGGTACGACCCTTGAGCACGATGGTACGACCCTTGAGCACGATGGTACGACCCTTGAACACAATGGTACAACCCTTGAGCACAATGGTACGATCCTTGAGCACGATGATACGACCCTTGAGCACAATGGCACGACCCTTGAGCACGATGGTACGATCCTTGAGCACAATGGCACGACCCTTGAGCACGATGGTACGATCCTTGAGCACGATGGTACGATCCTTGAGCACGACGGTACGACCCTTCAGTGTAATGGCCTAGCTTTTGACCCTGACGTCAGTCTAGAGTCTTACGTGAGACGAAGAAAAGGCCACACTATCATACTCAAGGGTCATACAGTCGTGCTCTAAGGTCGTAAAGTCGTTCTCAGGGGGTCGTCGTAGCACCGTCGTGCGCAAGGGGTCGTCGTACCGTCGGGCTCAGGGGGTAAAAAACGACTTGTGTTGCTCACATTCTAGAAATGTATTTCAGTGTTTCATACAATCTCATTTAGATAATACTAATTAACGCCACGTAATGACCGAAAATTTTGGGTCAGCATCATCAGGAGTCTTTTGAACATGATGGTCCACTGGCATGACCTTCACCTGACTCTCAAGGGCTAAGTCGTCCCAAACGAAGGGTCGTGTGTTGTCGTACCCAAGGCTACCATGCTATTAGACTCTAGAGGTCGCTCGGGAGATCAGAAATCGCCACGACTGTATGCAAATGTCACATGGTGTCCCCCATCTTTCACAAGATGATATCAGACGCTTGAAGTTCTCTTAAGATCCCGTCATCAAATTAGGTCCAAAAATGAAAAGGTATCTGGGTATAATGTAGTGTAACCAGATGGCATGATGCAGTGTAAACAGATGGTATAATACAGTGTAATCAGATGATATAATGCAATGTAATCATATGGTATATGGTATAATGCAATGCGATCAGATGGTATAATGCAATGTAATCAGATGGTATAATCCAGTGTAATCAGATGGTATAATGCAATGTAATCAGATAATACCATGCAGTGTAATCAGATGGTATCATGCTGTGTAATCAGATGGTACAATGCAATGTAATCAGAATTCGTCCAAGTCATTTGATTACTTTAAACAAGGCATCATCACTAGATATCCTAGCTCAGTAGTGCATGGGAGATGTCGTCCAAGGTTAATATAGCGACGACCAAGGTCGCCTCAGCTCGAGAGACCAAAAGAATCCAAGCGAGAGAGAGCGACGGTGACAAGTCGTGAAGACAGCGAATGACGACCCCCTCCCACCTTCCTCCTCCTCCTCCAAGCTTATCGTGCCACCGAGAGAAGTCGACAGGGCATATAAGGTATTACCGCCACGAAAGAAGACGAAGGTATACACACACACACACACACACACACACACACACACACACACACACACATATACACACCACAGGCAGGGAGGCAAGACTGAGAAAGAAGGGGATAGGATGAAAAAAAAAAAAGATGCTTCGTGAGATAGAGGCAACGAATGAGGCGATAGAGCAAGAGATAAAGGATATACTGTCAGATGGATGAGACAGGTAAATGAGCAGGGAGCAAAGACGGGGAAAGGATAAGAACAGGAACAACAGAAAAGGAAAGAAGAAGAAGAGAAGGAAAAGAGGAAAATATATATATATATATATATATATATATTTTTCTTAATTTTCCAAAAGAGGGAACAGAGAAGGGGGCCAGGTGAGGATATTCCCTCAGAGGCCCAGTCCTCTGTTCTTAACGCTACCTCGCTAACGCGGGAACTGGCGAATAGTTTGAAAGAAAGAAAGAAACTATATATATATATAATCACTTGATTTAAAGGGGAACAGAACGGTGTACTGGAATATATCAAATGACGAAAACATATCTGTGCAGCGGTTCATGAATATTCCATATGAAGCTCATTAATGAGAAAGGAGAAATAGATAAGGGTAAAGGTGCGGGATAAAGGGGATAAAGCGACAGATGTACAGAAAAAAGAATACGAAACAATTTGAACATGAGAGTTCCAAAAAGAGAACAGAACTTTTCTTTTTTTTTAAGGAAAATTCAGCCGTTGCAGTGAGGCCAAAGACTGAGAAAGACAGAGATGCAGAAAACGGAGTGTAAGCACACAAATGAGTCGAGATTGTAGAGCAAGTAGAGAGAAGAGCTAGAGCAACTGACCAACTAACATAGGGCATTAGGAGAAGGCTAGGGAAGCTTGAGTTAGAGCAACGAAGGCCACAGCCAAAGAAAATTAAAAAAAAAAAGAATCAATGAGAAATGGGCCATTTGAGGCACAGACTTAAAAACTAGCGACATCACAACCATAGAACGAAAGCATCACCACCACAGAACCGGAGCCATATAGAGTCAGCTTGGAGGAAAGGGAGGGAAGGGGGTTTGGAGGTGGGGGGTGAGGGGGAGTAGTGCCAGCCAGCCTAGAGTGCTTGGTGAAGCTCGGCACTCTGATCAATACACACCGCCGACCCTGGCACTACTACTCTCCCTGGCACTACTGTCACTACTCTCTTTGGCACTGCTGGTATTGCTCTCCCTGTCACTGCTACTCTCCCTGGCACTACTGTCTCTTTGGCACTGCTGGTATTGCTCTCCCTGGCACTGCTACTCTCCCTGGCACTACTGTCTCTTTGGCACTGCTGGTATTGCTCTCCCTGTCACTGCTACTCTACCTTTCACTACTGTCACTACTCTCTTTGGCACTGCTGATATTACTCTCCCTGGCAGTACTGTCACTCCTCTCTTTGGCATTACTTTCACTATTCTCCCTGCCACTACTTTCACTAGTCCCTTTTACTCATTTACTCAACTGTCATTACTCTCCCTTTCACTGCTCTAACTACTCTTTTTAGCACTGCTCTCATTGCCCTCTCTGGCACTGCTATTACCATTTTCCTCGGGTTTTATTGGCATTACTCTCCCTGGCACTATTGTGCTCATCCTCTATGGCACTATTTTCCTCCTCCTCCTTGGCACTGCTTGCGTTTGTTCTACCGATCTTACTTCTCCCTTTGGCACTACTGTCAACACCACTTTAAGCACTATTAGTACTGTTCACAGTGTGCCCTTTGGTACTACTGCTCATCCCGGCCATAGTGCTCTCACTCGTACGACCCTTCCTGCTCCTAACCACCCTGGCACTGAAGGAATTCTGAATGATATTCTCCCTGGCACAACCGGTGCTATCCCTGTCACCGCTGACACAATCCTCCCTGGGGCTGATGGCACACCTCTCTCTCTCTCTCTCTCTCTCTCTCTCTCTCTCTCTCTCTCTCTCTCTCTCTCTCTCTCTCTCGGGCACTAAAGACATCACTCGCCCTGGCACTCGCGGTACGAG
The DNA here is from genome assembly GCF_036320965.1 of Panulirus ornatus. Taxonomy (NCBI): domain Eukaryota; kingdom Metazoa; phylum Arthropoda; class Malacostraca; order Decapoda; family Palinuridae; genus Panulirus; species Panulirus ornatus. Next base: position 5,989,178 of record NC_092253.1, read on the forward strand.
ACACTCTCTCTCTCTCTCCCTCCCCGGCACAGACGAGCCACTCTCCGTGATACTCTCCCTGGCAATCTGAAGGCCACTCTCCCTAGCACTGATGGCATCGCTCCACCTGGCTCTGATTACACCACTCTCCCTGTCTCCCTGGCACTGAAGCCATCACTCTCCCTGGCCCTAATTTCATCATTCTCCCTGACTCTGATAGCACCATTCTCTCACTCTCTCTGGCACTGATGGTACCATTCTCCCTGACACTGGTGCCATTACTCTCCCTGAGACTGATGGCACCACTCTCCCTGGCTCTGATCCCACCAACTCTCCCTGCCACTTCTGAGATTAACTTCTCTCTCTTAACTCTACGGTCACTACTCTACATTTACAATCACCAAAAAGCACTTCACAGCACAATTCATCACGTTTCTTAGTGACACCAGCCTTAGTGACACTGGACATGTCTTTGATATCATTTTCATCTCTCTACAGACATTCCTTCTCCCTTACCACTTCTCCCTCGCATTATTCTTCCTGGAGCTAGTCTCCCTGAGATTCTCTCTCTCTCTCTCTCTCTCTTCTCTCTCTCTCTCTCTCTCTCTCTCTCTCTCTCTCTCTCTCTCTCTCTCTCTCTCCTCTTACTGGTGCCACTTTTCTTGGCATCTTCAGAATCAGTGTCATTCCTGGGTTCTTTCGCTTAAGCATTTCCTGAGTTCCTATCCTTAACTAACTCTTCGAGAAATACATTCCTATACTCCATTCTTAGTTATACTGACGTACAGAAACAATGGATAACGGATTGTCACCTTCAAACACTTTCCTCTGAATCCTCAAAGCGAAAGATCATTTTAACTCATTGTAAAATTGGAAAGCAAAATTTAACACCAAATGAAACACCAGCGACGAAGAGGACCATATGTAAAGCAACGAAGAGGACCATATGTAAAGCAACGAAGAGGAGCATACGTAAAGCAACGAAGAGGAGCATAAGTGAAGAGGAGAAGAGCATATGTAACACCATGCTTTGAGGTTTGCATTCCCTATCCTGAGTGATACAATACTCGAAAACAAATCCCTTAAGTGGAATCACCTCCTCGTTTCGTGTGTGTGTGTGTGTGTTTGTGTGTGTGTGTTTAAACCACAATGATATACGTCCGTGCTTTCCCCTGTGCAGGCCAGTCATGATCGCTGCGTCAAGAAGGAAGACAATTCCGCTGCTCCGGTGTCGTTGTGTTGTAATTACACATGATCTAATGTCTGAGTGCGTAAGAGTTTGGTGGCAATGGACGCCGTGAGTCGAGACCGCGCATTTATATTCCCCATATATATATTCTCTTAACCCAGCGAAGGTGGTGTGTGTGTGTGTAGTGGATGGGTTTGCCATACATCTCTGAAGATGTGGCACCAACGCAGCTCTTATTCTTACTCCCTAACAAGTCGGAAGCTCATTCACATTTTGACTCGAGCGTGTGGGTGTGTGTGTGGGTGTGTGATGTGTCCTAACTAAAGTTCCTCATCATTCATGCAAAATGGTAGTGAAGAAGAAATACGAAGTCTTGAATGTTTGTACTGGCTTAGAATGAGAGTATACAGTTGTGTGTGTATTCCTGTATGACAGATGATTACAGAATTACGTCATGTCAGATCCTAATTCGTTACAAATTAACGTGCTCGTTGATATGGTTGGACTTTGTCTATCATACGTCGCGTGGTAATTTCGGTGGCTATAATTTAGCGCGGATGAAGAACATGATTCTAAAATGATCCATCAACTACAACCGTAATTATCAGCGCACCTCACTGGCCTTTTTTTTTCTGAGAATCTTAAGTCCAGTGGCAAAAGATTCTACAATAGAACGAATCTTTGATGTCCCACAAAATTTGCGAATTAGAATTTGAATAGTCTCACTACCGAAGACAGAAAGCTTAGCAATATATTTACCTTTAATTATTGGTCTTACGAATACGCTTTATTTAAGTCTGTTGTATTTATACATACATGGGGAGTTTCCAGGCTTCCCCACGAGGAAGAATATCCAAAAAAAAACCTATATATTTTGGGTACAAATCACTGCTATGCTATGAGGTGAGTGAAGTTGTTCTCATGTCCCCCTGATAATACAGAATGCGTCGTGGAAAAGACTGAAATATGCCTCATTAAGACGTGGGAAATTGGGCAATTCTGGTTTATAAATAAGATAAATAAGAAAGAGATAGAAGTAGTCTTCTGCTGAAAAGGAGGAATAATTGGAAAGAAGAAACAGCATTAGCATGATGGAGTTGATGGTGTGTGTGTGTGTGTGTGTGTGTGTGTGTGTGTGTGTGTGTGTGTGTGTGTGTGTGTATGTGTGTGTGTACCTGTTATCGAGACCAGAACATACGCAGGCAACTCAAGATATGAACTTTGATTTGGAAGAGAGAGAGAGAGAGAGAGAGAGAGAGAGAGAGAGAGAGAGAGAGAGAGAGAGAGAGAGAGAGAGAGAGAGCCATGTCCCTGTGTCGTGGTAAAGAGAGAGAGAGAGAGAGAGAGAGAGAGAGAGAGAGAGAGAGAGAGAGAGAGAGAGAGAGAGCCATGTCCCTGTGTCGTGGTAAAGAAAGAGAGAGAGAGAGAGAGAGAGAGAGAGAGAGAGAGAGAGAGAGAGAGAGGGAGGGAGAGGGAGGGAGAGAGAGCGAAAGCTTGCTTCCCACAGGTCACCAAGACAGACTAACCATGTCACTTACATCATCAAAAGCAACAGCTCCTTCCTCTTAAACTTCCACCACCACCTTTACACTATGAACCATCACATCACTGACCACCACCATCATCTAACATCTAATCTTTCTAACGACCGATGCATTATGATACGCTGAGCCAAAGACTCTTCATTGAACTCTTCTAACTAACACCATTGAAAGAGAATCCATAATACGTGCTCATTATCCCTTTTCGTTACAGGCAAGAATTCCAGGTTTAATTAGCTGGACAATAGCCAACAGTAGCTTTAAACGAAGCCCTCGCCGGATAAAGTCAAAAGACAGAAGAATGGTAAAGAAACAAAAAATAGAAAGGCAGTATGTTATGTATCTCGCCATATTTCAAGCACAGTATGGGGCTTTCCTGAGATGGTAAGGTAGTGCCACAAACAAACGAAGAATGGCCTCATTCGCTCACAGGCACTCTCTACGTGTCATGTATAATGCATCGAAGCCAGAGCCACCTATCTACGAACTGGTCCCACAGACCGTTCCCTGGATTCCCCTGACTTGTTTCATGTGTACCTTATTTCAGTCTCATGGACAACACGTCTCCCTCAGCTGGAATATGAATACAGCTGACAAAAGAAGTGGAAAAAGAACCACCTAAATATCAAATATTAAACTATATACATCAACCTCATCTCTGGGGACAGAACTTTCGTAGGAACAGTGGTAAGGATATTTGGTGAACTAGAATGAAACAGAGACTGAAAGCCTTTCGTTCAGTATATTTAACTTATGCAGAATGTGATGTAAGGGGACAGACTCCCACATTACATGTTGAACGCACCAACGGCAGATAATGGACCATCATTCAACACACGAGAGTACTTATCATAGGAAGAACCTGGTGTAGTACGTTTGAATACTTATCATTCATGTTCTCGTCTGTAATCAGCTTATTGTACAGTGTTGTGGGGGAGGGAGTTCTACACCCGGTGTGTGTGTGCGTGTGTGTGTGTGTGTGTGTGTGTGTGTGTGTGTGTGTGTGTGTGTTTGTGTGTGTGTTTACTTGTGTCCTTGAGACTGTGTGTCTAGACGTATGTATGCATACACACGTGCATGTATTACACTTGATCTATGATCCGTCATCTGTGTGTGTACAGATATAAATTACACAGATTACATTATTACGTATTACATTAGTTTCATCACACAAGCAAAAACTCCAGGGTAGAATCCAATACTCGGCTACGATCTAGATTAAAAAGAATACAAGCATAGATTTGAGAGCATTCGTGATTTATGTTCGGCAAGCACGCATTTTTCCTCAAGCATCAACCACTTCATAATGATGTTTGCGCTACCAACCATTTCCCAATGGTGTTTGCGCTACCAACCATTTCCCAATGGTGTTTGCGCTACCAACCATTTCCCAATGGTGTTTGCGCTACGCAAGAAAGCGCACGCACCAAAGTTCCTCGCACTGTGAAAAGGAAAATGAGTAACATGTGTCGAGACTTTATGGAACGTCGGGTTATAGACGATTTCGACGAAGAGTATATATATGACCGTGACATCAATATCTTCAATGAATCTATATTCAGAGACTCTCGTTTCTTGGTAACGTGTGTGTGTGTGTGTGTGTGTGTGTGTGTGTGTGTGTGTGTGTGTGTGTGTGTGTGTGCGACAAATTCCAACAACCATGAGAAGCAGAAATGAGCAGATACTGGCGGAATAGCCACAAAGGGAAGTGGTAATATGAGATGAGGTGGTTTTTGATAGCATGGGAGGTTTATAGAAGGGTCACTGTGTTGTACTGTGTAATACGTCCTGATGGTTGGTCTATACTGTAACAGGAAGTCTGTGGCACCACAAGAATACCATTGCAACATATGGGGTTCCTCCATTGTCTTGAGCTCAACGACATTGCTGAGCTCTTTTGTTTTTTTTCTATCTGCGTTTGCAATATGACAGCAGTGAATGGATTCTGGCATTTCGTACAGACTGAGATGACATATTGTCTCGTAAGACCACAGTGGGAGACATTACTTCTGTTAATAAGCTTAAGAAGTCACTGGAGAGACATGTTGTGCTTCCTGACACAAGGCCCCGAGAGGCCCTTCTGTGTTGTGAGTTTACAGGACCGGTGGAATTTAATGTGTCCTAAGTTTACAACACTGGAGGACCGTGATGTGTGGCGAGTTTACCGCACTTGTGGAATCTATTGTGTTGTGAGTTTACAGGGTGGGGAGGCTCTAGTTTGCCGTGAGCTTACAGCACTGGTGGATACTAATTGTGTCTTAAGTTTTAAGTACATGGGGATTATAAAGTGCTTTAAGATCGATACGCTATGAGTGACAACTTGTAAAATGATCTTTGTACTCCACCCACAACACCAATACATTGTAAACAAGAATTTACAAATATTCTCTTCAATATTCCGAGGTGGAGGCGGTAAGTATGAAGATATTGCATTTAGAAATGATATTCCATAAAGGAAATATCGAGAATGTGCACCTGTCGACTTGTTTTCGCACAGAATATAACGTATTGGAAAACGCCATCATAAAATTGTACTAAAACTAAAATTCAATATATCTTCCCACATCATTTTACGGTCCTGACTCATGGGATGATAAATGGGACAGACGTGTCACATGGTATCATATAATACCCAAAATTTACGATAGAAAGACATCTAGAAGCATGAATGTATATCTTTATTCGATAGCACACAGACACACACAGACACACACAGACATACAGACACACACACACACACACACACACACACACACAGACATACAAACAGACACACACACAAACACACACACATTCACACGCACACACACACACACATATATATATATATATATATATATATATATATATATATATATATATATATATATATATACTTTAAAACCAATAAATCTCATTGTTTAACATGCATATATCGATATCATCCTTATGGTTACATTCATTCAGCTGTCATTAGAAGTCAAGTCATATGACATATAACACTACGTATACAGGACAGGCTTCCTGAGTTCTCAGTAATGAGAGCGTTCGTAAAAAACTGGGACTTGGGGAAACCCTGATAATTACCATTGATACGGAGATGGAGAGATTCTGTATGGCAGACCAGAGATCATGTAGGATCGTGATGATGTCGACGTTGATGCTCTCGCGAAAATGACTCTCGATAAGGTCACAGGAAGCATCCGAGTTCAGCGGTCGGAAAGGTTGAGGTCTTGGGGGCGAACCCAGAATACTGGAGCTGACGGAGGACAAGGGGCTGCTGGAGACCGTGGAGACCGAATCCTCGTAAGATGTGGCAGAAGGCGCCTCAGGGGAGAAGCCGATAATATCTGCAGCAGTCGAAGTATGTGTCGTATGGGCTATCAGACTAGTCGTTGTAGTCGTGGTAGTGGTCGTTGGGCTGTTAGGCTCTGAACTGTCACGGACGAGGTTTGGTTGAGTATGGTTTGCATCGAGTGAAGCACTGCGACGATGCGTGATGGTCTTACAGTCTCCCTCGGTAACTCCGCTGTCAGAGAAGTGGACGACTTTTTTCGCGTTCTTGAGGAGCGGCCTCTGGAGCTTAAAGGAAACGGTGGATGGATCTGCTGGATCGCTTGTCCTTCGTCCACCATTCCCTCGAGAGGCTGGCGGGAGGAAGAGGCCCTGGATATCACACAGAGGCTCGGTTGAGTTGTCAAAGTCGAATATATGCTGGCTCTTTCGTGTTTCGCTTGCGGTGTGGCTCGCCGACGGACCAGTCGCTGCTGAGAATCTCTTATGTCCTGTTAATGGCTGATTGTAGGAGCGAGCGGAGTAGATAGCAAGGGCGGAGGAAGACGTCCCGCCGGTTGGTGAGGCGAGAGTGAGATCTTTACTGCCATGGTTGAGAGGCGATGAGGCAAAAGTATGGGCATGATCGAGACGGCCCGACGACTCAAAGTCAACGGCCTTAGCCTTTATTGAGGCGTTCTTCGTCACTAGGATCTGCACCATCTTCGGTAGGGCGACCACACGCAAGGAAACAAGGAGAGGAAGTATATACACTACAACGAGTTGCTGGTGGCTCAAGAGGGGACGTAGTTGAAGCATCAGCTGGAGTTTATACAGACATAAACACCAACGAGCTCTCAGTATTCATACGTCCCGACGTCTGGCAATGTGCCTCTTGAACATGTCGGGCTCGGAGATATGTCCCGTGATGACGAGGGGTTTCAAAGTCTGTCCACCATTTCAGAGGGTAGTTGCTTTCTGACATATTAATTTTTCTTTTTTTCCTTTTCATATATTCCCTGACAAAATGATATAAAGACAAGATATGGACTAGTTGTATTTTCAGAATTTTTGTAAGGCATTGAAAAGTTCAGCTTCAAAATAGAAATTCGTTTGGGGCAAAACTATGGTTCTTGTCAAAAAAGACATAGGTATAAGTGTACTTATAACTTTACTGTCTTCTTATACCCGACATTTTCTTGCATGACCGCTCACTTACAAACATATGTTTTAGTGAAGGAACATAAAACTGAGGACAGACGCATATCGGTTTCATATCTAAATATAACCCATCCATTTCATAACAAAGAAGAAAAAAAAAATCTCCTACAGATGCACCCTTTCTTTAACAAACCAGATTCCCCGATCTTACGAATAGTTGATATCACAAAAGAGTCATTTTCATAAACCGAGATTGCAGAAAATGTGTAAATATACACAGATATCTTTCTTGGTCCTCACTTTACCCATTATTGCACCCATAGACCCAGTTTCCTTGCGTTATATGATTGTGGAGAGAACCAACGTACAGGCAAATGTCCGCTGGTGTACGAGTAAGGGGAGAAAGGAGTCTGTTAGCGATAGTAACAGCAATGACAATTCCATCCTAATGACAGAATGATAATTGAGTTGGCAACTTCCCGAGCGAGGCGCTAGCCAATTGAGACAGGAGAGAGAGAGAGAGAGAGAGAGAGAGAGAGAGAGAGAGAGAGAGAGAGAGAGAGAGAGAGAGAGAGAGAGAGACAGACAGACAGACAGACAGACAGACAGACAGACAGACAGACAGAGACAGAGACAGAGAGAGACAGAGAGGGAGGAAACGCCAGAGTACCTGGAAGAAGGAGTTTGGTACAAACTACGAATATAAAGATCCTTCTCTAACTTTTGATGGACGAATGGAAATTAAAAGAGCAAACAGTATGTGAAATATAGTCCTCCCCAAAACACTTCCGCCCTTGGCAAAGCTTACCCTTCAACTTTCACGTAATTCTACTCAACTATCAAAAGAAATAAATCACCGACATTACACACGCACATGACACACAGTAACAATCAAAATCGAATCAGTGATTACATAACAGACACTGTCTCTCTGCATCGAAGCCCATTCTAAGAGAATAGCTACCCTTAAGCATACAACTGTGTATATATCAAAAGGTTTATACAGACAATGGCTGTCAGATGTGGATAATATAAGCTTTCACGTGTCACGTATAACACGTATGATAATCTTCATACGACACATTACCATAGGTGTAAGGAGGAAGCGTGTGCGTCATTAGTAAAGAATACTAACTTTCTGGGAGCTAGGGAACGCCACTGAACGGTCTGAGACTTGTGGAACGGCGATGAACGAACGTTCTATGATAAACGGCTTCGGAGCTCGTCAAGAACAGCTTAGGTACTAGAATATCTCCAAAGAACGGCCTGAGTGCTAAGGGCCCCTACTGAACGGCTGAGACACCAGCTATCGATAAATAATGAACGGCGTGGGAGATCGTTAAAGTTCTGGTACTGGAGGCCACAAGTGAACGGACTGCGTAACAGTAATCACCAGTGAACGGCAGAGGCAGCGGTAATCACCAATAAAAGACATTGTCTTGGAATCCCCATTGAACGGCTATGGTGCTGAATGAACGTCTATGAACGAACTAGGTGCTGAGAAGAATCACAACAGAACAACCTAGGTATTGGAGAATCACAGCTGAACGGCCTGGGTACTGAGAACCTTCAACAAACGGCTTCAGACACCACATATCGCTAATGAACGGCTTAGGAGAACGGCTTAGGGGAACGATCTAGATCCTAAAGTAACATCAATGAACGGTATAAATTAGCTGATCATCAATAAGTAGCACGAGTACCGGGGGAATGGCAATGAATGACATGGGTGCTATGAAACCGGCCCCTGACCCACCCTCGGCCACCAAGCAGTCAATACGCGAGAAAGTCTACGGTCGGCGTCTGCCACGTTTCACTACCTCGGACGCCTGCCGGGCTTGCAGCACTGAGGTGGGAGCGGTGCTGGGGATGTGCTGAAGTGGTCTACCTTCTCCAGGAGCTGAGGATATGGTATAGGGTGAGGAGAATGGGTATCTCGATGGGTTATGTCTCGTTTTAGTCTGTGAGGAGAGGCGAAAATCTAACAATGAGTTTTAGAATATTGGGATTGTATTGTCACGATGAAGTGATACTGTCGAGGTTTTAGCTACCTTCTGTTGGATGAGGGATGATGGATGAAGGAGAGATAAGTCGTGAGTTATGAGTTGATGGAATGAGGATGGTGACAGGTGAATGATGGTGAAGGAATGTCCGAAATGTTGGGAATTACGAAGAATAGTGAGTTATAGCTGATTGTGAAGGGAAGTCACGAATATTGGTAATGGAATGGTGATAGCGAGGGAAGTCATGAAGTTTAGCTGATTAATGAGAGTTTAATTTGATAGTGAGGAAAAAAATCAATTATCAGACTGGATGACGTGCCAATACTAATGTGAAATCTATGGAGAAGGAAGGCATAACATGGAACTGGGAGGGATACTTGATCCTGAAGGAAGTTGAAAGGAATAGGAAGAAAATTCTTATGGTTGACGAAGTACTAATTTCAATACGAGATAATCAAGTGACAGCACAAGTAAAGAAGAAGGAGAAATGCAATTACATATACCAAAAAATTTATACGATAAATGATAAGTGTATGTTTCTTTTAGTGGATATGAGATACAGAAAAGTGTATATTGACAAGAATTTGAGGTTGAAATGTAATGCTAAACTCTGAGGAAATATGTTGTTAAGGATTACTGAGAGAATCATGTATGGTGCGTGTGGGGAGTATAGTGTCATAGTGAGAAGGGAGTATAGGGTATGAGGTGAGAGGAAAAAAACGTTATGAAACAAGTAATATTGAGCATTGCGTTTTTTGTCCCTTTTTTTTTCTCTCTCTCACTTCCTAGTAAATGTAATAACGTTAATACTGTACATTTCTGATCAAGGCCATAAAGATACGATAAAAAGCCCAAGTAACTTTTTTTTTTTTACACAACAGGACACGAATCTGATTCTAAGAGTCACTTGTGTTCCTCTACGAATTATGATAAGACTAATGCAACTTAAGGTGTTTCCTACCCTGAAGTAATACTTCTCCCTTGACACCAAAGTGGTTGAATTTCTACGACATTCTGCCAGGAGTTATGGACTTACCTCTCGACGAACGATTCCCGAGCATATATATCAGACATGGTGGGTCGGAAAAAAAAAGAAAAAGAGGGAGAGAAATGCGACTACGACGAGGAATGAACTAATATGTGATTCAGGTAAGGACTGTCGAACACGCCACCCAGCTTCGAAGCAGAGAGGCGAGCAGACATGAGGCTTTCTGTCCAGCCCAACACCACAACCAGAATTCTATTCTCCACTCTCTCCCTCCACTCCACTCTCCCTCCACCCTGCTCTCCCTCCACCCACTCTCCCTTCACCACACTTTCCTACTCTCCCTGCCTTTCCTCGTCATTCCTTACCACCCTCTCCTGTTTTCCGATACACTGTTCTATTTCATTATGAAGACTAATGTTTCCTTTTACCTTTTATGTCGGCATTCTATCCTCACCGGTTCTCTTTCGTTCCTCTTTCACCCCACTTCCCACACCTTTCTCCAAGCTCCTCGAGCCCAACCTCCCTCTTTTATTTCCTACTCCTTCACTTATCATTCAAACCCCTTTTTCCTTAAGCATCTACCATCCCTGTTTCTCACCCTACAGAAAGACTTTACTCCTTTCAGTACTCCAAGCTCTTCCACCAATCCCTACAGCAACTCTCCTCCAATCCCTACAGCAGCTCTCCTCCAATCCCTACCCAACGATTAG